>NC_063334.1:128586992-128626010 GCF_021869965.1 Rhincodon typus
GAGGGCACGAGAGCGCGCGCGCGCGGGACAGGGAGGGCACGAGAGCGTGCGCGCGCAGGACAGGGAGGGCACGAGCACGGGACAGGGAGAGCACGCGCACGAGGGAGAAAGCGAGAGCGCGTGAAAGCAGGAGAGAGCGAGAGCGCACGCACGCGGGAGAAAGCCAGACAGTGCGCGGGACAGGGAGAGAGTGCACGTGGGAGACAGCGAGAAAGCGCGCGCGCACGCGGGAGACAGAGCAAGAGCGCGCGCGCAGGAGAACGCAAGAGAGACAGCACATGTGGGAGAAAGTGAGCGCATGCGGTAGAGTGAGCACGCGGGAGACAGACCGCGAGAGGGAGAGCGAGAAATCCACTTTGATAGTGGCTACAGTTGAGTAATTGGTGCCTAGTTTATCTTCCGTAATTGATAATGTTCACAATGCGAGGAGAACTCAGCCCCATGGAATGCTCCTTCTGCAATATGAGAGAATTCCGGGGCACTTCCAGTATCTATAGTGACTGTGTGTGCAGGAAATGTGTTCTGCTGCAGCTCCGACTGACCGCACGGAGTGGCTGGAGCTGTGTACAGACTCTGAGATGCTGAGGACACCATGGATAGTATGTTTAATGAGCTGTTTACACCATAAGTAAGGGCTATACAGGCAGAAAAGCATTGGGTGACCACCAGGAAGAGGGGTACGTGTGGGCAGGCAGTGCAGGACGCCACTGTGGTCATCACCCTTTCCAACAAATATATCATTCTGGATACTGGTGCGCCTGTGCGTGAGGGCATGTGGCCTCTCTGGGGAAAGCAGCAACAGCCAAGTTTGTGCACCGAGGTTGGCTTTGCTGCAAAACAGGTGAGGTAAAAAACACAGAGTTTTAGTGACAGAGGATTTGATTATAAAGAGAACTGAGACAGTTCTGTGGCAGCAAACATGACTCTTAACATGGTATGTTATCCTCCCTGATTTCAAAGTTGGGATGCCTCAATGTCGCTGCTGAGCATTCTGAACGGCGAGGGTGAAAATCCAGCAGTCAAGGTACATGTCAAAGCCAACGAAATAGATTAAAGAAGGAAATGTGGTCCTACAGCAAGAATTTAGCAGGTGATGTGGCAGATTAAAAAGGAAGTTGTCATTTCCAGATTACTTCCAGTGACATGTGTTGATCAGCAGAGGAATGGGGAGACAGGTCTGATGAATGCATGGCTAAAGGAAAGAGTCAGCACAGATCAAAAGGGTGGTGAAGGCGGCAGACGGGATGGTTACCTTCATTACTCGGGCTTAACATTATGAACCACTGAAAGGTCTCGGTTGGAATACTGTGTGCAGTTAGGATAGAAGCAGACAGTATGGGAAAGTATTTAACTGGAGGAGAGGGAATTACAACACTATTAGGCAAGCACTACGGAGCATACATTGCGATCAGATGTTCCCAGGGAAATGCACGACAAAAATATGGGGATTGTTTAGGGAGCAGTTGCTACAGATACTGGATAAGTTTGACCCACTGAGGCAAGCAAAGGATGGTAAGGTGAAGGAACCTTGGATGACAAGACATGTGGAACACCTAGTCAAGTGGAAGAAGGAAGCTTATTTAAGGTTGAGGAAGCAAGGATCGGACAGGGCTCTAGAGGTCTACAAGGTAGCCACGAAGGAACTGAAGAATGGACATAGGGGAGCTAGAAGGGGGTATGAGAAAGCCTTGGCGGGTAGGATCAAGGAAAACCCCAAGGCGTTCTATGCTTATGTGAGGAACAAGAGGATGGCCAGAGTGAGGGTAGGGCCAATCAGGGATAGTGGAGGGAACTTGTGCACGGAGTCAGAGGAGGTAGAAGAGGTGCTTAATGAATACTTTGCCTCAGTATTCACAAATGAAAGGGGCCTTGACGTTTGTGATGACAGCATGAAACAGGCGGATTTGCTTGAACAGGTTGATTTTAGGAAGGAGGATGTGCTAGAAATTTTGAAAAACATGAGGATAGATAAGACCCCTGGGCCAGACGGGATATACCCAAGGCTATTACGGGAAGCAAGGGAAGAGATTGCTGGTCCTTTGGCAATGATCGTTGCATCCTCACTGTCCACCGGAGTAGTACCAGAAGATTGGACGGTGGCAAATGTCGTTCCCTTGTTCAAGAAAGGGAATAGGAATAATCCTGGAAATTACAGACCGGTCAGTCTTACTTCTGTGGTGGGCAAATTATTGGAAAGGATTCTGAGAGATAGTATTTATGATTATTTGGAAAAGCACAGTTTGATTAGAAGTAGTCAGCATGGCTTTGAGAGGGGCAGGTCATGCCTCAAAGCCTATTGAATTCTTTGAGGATGTGACAAAACACAACAATGAAGGTAAAGCAGTGGATGTGTTGTATATGGATGTTAGCAAGACATTTGATAAGGTTCCACATGGTAGGCTCATTCAGAAAGTAAGGAGGCATGGGATTCAGGGAAATTTGGCTGTCTGGATACAAAACTGGCCATCCAATAGAAGACAGAGGGTGGTAGTAGATGGAAAGTATTCAGCCTGGAGCTCAGTGACCAGTGGTGTTCCGCAGGGATCTGTCCTGGGACCTCTGCTCTTTGTGATCTTTCTAAATGACTTGGATGAGGAAGTGGAAGGGTGGGTTAGTGAGTTTGCGGATGACACGAAGGTTGGTGGAATTGTGGACAGCGTGGAGGGCTGTTGTAGATTGCAACGGGACACTGACAGGATGCAGAGCTGGGCAAAGAAGTGGCAGATGGAATTCAACCCAGAAAAATCTGAAGTGATTCATTTTTGAAGGTTGAATTTGAATGCAGAATACAGGGTTAAAGGCAGGATTCTCGTCAGTATGGAGGAACAGAGGGATCTTGGGGTCCAAGTCCATCAATCCCTTAAAGTTGCTACCCAAGTTGATAGAGTTGTAAAGAAGGCGTATGGTGTGTTGGCTTTCATTGGTAGGGGAATTGAGTCTAAGCCGTGAGGTCATGTTGCAGCTCTGGGGAGGCAATGCCCTAGTGTTATTATCGATGGGCTGTAAATCCAGAGACCTGGATAACGTTCTGGAGACCTGGGTCCGAATCCTGCCACGCCAGATGGTAGAATTTGAATTCAATAAAATATCTGGAATTAAGAATCTAATGATGACCATGAATCCATTGTTGATTGTCAGAAAAACCCACCTGGTTCACCAATGTCCTTTACGGAAGGAAAGTGCCATCCTTACCTGGTCTGGCCTACATGTGACTCCAGACCCACAGCAATGTGGTTGACTCTGAATTGCCCTCTGGGCAATTAGGGATGGGCAATAAATGCAGCCTAGCCAATGATGTCCTCATTCAGTTAATGAATAAAAAAAAAATGTATAAAACATTGGTTAAATCACACTTGGAATAGTGTGTTCAGTTCTTGTCACCTCATTATAGGAAAGATATGGAAGCTTTAGAGAGAGTGCTGAGGAGATTTACCAGGATGCTGCCTGGACTGGATGGCAGGTCTTGTGAGGAAAGGTTGAGGGAGCTAGGGCTTTTCTCATTGGAGCGAAGAAGGATGAGAGGTGACTTGATAGAGATGTACAAAATGATGAGAGGCATAGATAGAGTGGATAGTAAGAGACTTTTTCCCGGGGCGGAAATGACTATTACGAGGGGGCATAATTTTAAGGTGATCGGAGGAAGGTATAGGGGAGATGTCAGAGGTATGTTCTTCACAGAGAGTGGTGGGTGTTGGAATGCATTGCTGGCAGTGGTAGTGGAGTCAGATACTTGAGAGACTTTTAGGCGACTCTTGGATAGGCACATGGAGGATAGTAAAATGTGGGGTATGCAGGGTAGACTGATCTTAGTAAGATAATAGGTCGGCACAACATTGTGGGCCGAAGGGCCTGTACTGTGCTGCACTGTTCTATGTTCTATGTTCTAGTTCTGGTCGCCACATTATTGCAAAGAGGGTGCAGAGCAGCTTCACCAGAATGTTGACAAGAATGGAAATTCTCAGTTGTGAGGAGAACTGGACAGGCCAGGGTTTATTTTTCTTGGAATAGAGAAGGCCGATGTAGGGCCTGAGATACATAAAGTATGAAAGGCACAAACACGTTTATCAAGAGAATCTCTTCCCCACGGCAGTGATGACTAAAGATTAAGGGAGCATAAGTTTGATATGAAGAGTAAGTGGTTCAGAAGAGATTGGTGAAAAACAATTTCACCCAGACAGTGATAAATATATGCAACATTCTGCCTAAGAGAGTGATGGATGAAGGTACTTTTGCAACGTTTGAGAAGCATTGGATGGTGCTGGGTCACAGCAGGTATGGACTAAGTGAAGGTAACTGCGAGTAGTGTAACTTGGAGTTTGTCAGTCAACATAGAAGAGTGAGCCAAAGGGCCTGTTCCTATGCTGTATGCGTCTATAATTCTATAACCCTTACAAACAGAATCAGTTTAATCAGCAGCCAAGTAATAACGCTCATTAGCAGAGTCAGTCTTACCTGTACTTCCATGAGGGGTCTCTGGAATGGAAAGGAATCATGATTAATACACCAGAGGACATCATTGTCATCATTCTCAGAGGCAGCCAGTAGCAGAATACCTGTAACAACAGATATTGGATCATATCAGTTTTCCTGCTACACAGCAGCCATGCAGCATGCCCACCCTCAGGTACAAACTGAACGACCCATGCAATTTAACTAATTGCACTGCCTGATTGAGATGGAAAATAATTACAACAGCTCGGCACTAGGCAATTACTGACCATCCTACTGCATCACCCAAAACGCGTTCTCTCTGGGGATATTCCTGTGTGGGGGCAAATTTCTTTCTGGAATATTCCTGGAGCCTGTGGTTGTCATTTAATTCAATTCAGACAATGCATTTCATTGAGCAACAAAGAAAAGTACAGCATAAGGGCTCAAAAAGTTAGAGGTAATAGATTTGCATGGATTGAAGCTTGGTTCGGGGGCATGAAATAGGGAGCAGAGATAAATGGGCATTTTCAAGTTATCAGGCACCTTTATTCTTTCAAGGCATGGCAAAGCTGTGGGGAAGATGGTTGTGAATCCCTTCTTCAGAACAGTTCTGAAAAAGAGTCAGAATGGACTCGAAACAGTGACTCTGTGTCACTCTCTCCTAACGCTGACAGACCTGGGGACGGTTGGAACCTAACAGAATGCCCAGCAGCAGAAGATGAACAGCCAAAATTAGAACAGACAGCGAGTGAACGAGGAAGGCATAGACATTACAGGCTGGTTAAGGTACAAGGGAGTTTGGCAAGGCTGGATGTTATTTATTTTAATACCAGGAATCTGGCAAACAAGGCAGATGGGCTAAGGGCACAAATTAAAACATGAGGGTATGATGTCACTATTATCACTGAAACATGGTTGATAGTGGGTCAATATTGGCATCTCAAATATTGGCATCCAGGACACAGAGTCTTCAGCGTGTCAAGAAAGAGGGCAAAAGAGGAGGTGGTGTTGCAATTTTAATCAGGGAATCTATTAGAGCAGTAAGGAGTGATTACATCTTTGGAGGCTCCTCAAATGAAACCATCTGGGTTGAATTTACAAACTAAAACCATTGCTGGGAGTGTACAGTCTGAGAGAAACAGAATATAAGATATGTATGTAAATTTCAGGGAAATGTACAAGTAATAGGGTAGTGAGAATTGTGAATTCAATTTCCCCAACATTAACTGGGGTGGTCATAATGTGAAAGGTTTAGAGAGAGAGCAGAATTCTTGAAATGCATCCAGGAGAGCTTTCGAAGTCAATATGCAGAAGGCCCTACAAGTGAGGAGCTGGTCCTGGACTTAATTTTAGGTAATGAATATGGGCAAGTGGATTAAGTATCAGTGGGGTAGAATTTTGCAGACAACAATCATAAGTCTGTTAGATTCAAGATTGTTATGGAGAAGGACAAGGGTCAGCCAAATCAAAGTCCTAAACTTTTTTTTTTGGGGTGGGGGCGGCAGTGGAGGCTGATTTTAACAGGATCAGCTACAATCTGGCCAGAGTGGACGAAGAGCAGATATTTTCAGGTAAACACGTCACAGAACAGTGGGATGCATTCACAAGGAAATATGGCAAGTATAGAACCAACATGTTCCAATAAAGGGTAGGACCATCAAATCCTGTGAACTCTGGATAATGAGGGATTTTCAGCATCAGGTTAAGAGAAAAAAGCAGCATTATGTCTGATAGCGAGGGCTCAGAACAGCACAGGCCCTAGACAAGTATAGAGAACATGCAAAAGTGATTTTTAAAAGAGGGCAATGAAAGGGGCAGGTAAAATAAAGGAAAATCCTAACTTGTTTTACCAGTACACAAAGGGTAAAAGGATAATGAGGAGACGAAGAGGGCCCATTAGGCACCACAAAAAGCAATCTGTAAGTAACGTTCTAATTGAATATTCTGGGTTGATGTTCACGGATGAGAGGGATGAAATGAGTAAAGAACTCAGGGATTTGCTCTGTGCTACAATTAAAGAAATTAGCATAGACAGAAAGGAACTTCTTCAAAGAATCTCTACAGTGTGGAAGCAGGCCATCTGGACCATTGAGTCCACACCAACCCTCTGAAGAGCATTCACACAGACCCACCCCGCTACTCTATCCCTGTAATCCTGCATTTCCCTTGGCTAATCCACCTAGCCTGCACATCCCTGGTCAATACGGGCAATTTAGCATGGCCAATCCACCTAACCTGCACATCTTTGGACTGTGGGATGAAACTGAAGCACCCAGAGGAAACCCACGCAGACACAGGGAGAACGTGCAAACTCCCCACAGTCGCCCAAGGATGGAATTGTACTTGGGTCCCTGGTGCTGTGAGGCAGCAGTGCTAACCACCGAGTCACCATGGCACCACTAGGGTGGTCTGCCAGCTTGAAAGTTGGTAAGTGTCCAGGGCCGGATGAAACATATCCTTGATTGTTCACTGAGTCAAGGGAGGAATTAGCAAGGGTACTTGCAAAAATATTCAATTCCTCGCTTGAATCAGGAGAAGAGCCAGGGGAAAGGAGGACAGCCAATGCAGTTACCGTTATTCAAGAAGGGAGCAAGGGATAAACCAGGAAACTGCAGGCCAGTCACTCTAATCTCAGTGGTGGGGAGATTTTTGGAAGCAATTCTGATGGACAGAATTAATCTGTATTTGGATAGGCAGAGATTAATCCAGAGGCAGCATGGTTTTGTTAAGGAGAGATCATGTCTGGCTAACTTGAATTTCCAAAGAGGTGACTAGGTGTAATGGGGGCAATGCTTATGATGCAGTCTCCTTGTACTTGAGCATTTTTGACAAGATTCTGCATGGAAAACTGATCGCAAAGCTAAGAGCCCAAGGAAATTTGGCAAATTGGATCCACAATTGGCTGAGTGTCAAGAAGCCACATGTTGGCCTTGCACTCTCCATATTTCCTTCTTGAATGCGTTCCACTGTTCTGAGATGGATTTACCTGAAAGCATCTACATGAAGTAGAGGATGTTGCCTGAGGGGGTCATTTTCCACCTGGGCATCTGTGGGGTCCCATAGGGATCAGTGTACAGGCCTTTGATGTTTGTGATTTATACCAATGATTTAGACTTAAATATAGAGAGCTGATCAGCAAGTTCATGGAATAGATGAAAATTGGTGGGATGGCAAATCATGACAGGGATTGGCTTAGAACACAGGAGGACTACAGGGTTAGATGGGCTGGTCAGATAGGCTGATCAGTGGCAAATAGAATTCAATCCAGATATAGGTGGTGATGTAAGGGGGCCAGAGAAACAAGGGAAGGAAATGCATAATGAACGGTACAACCCAGGGAACCAGTTCTGGTCACTACACCACAGGGAAGATGTGACTGAAATGGAAGGGTTGCAAAGGAGATTCATTAGGACATTGTCTGGGACAGAGTAATTCAACTATGAAGAGAGGTTGGATAGACTCAAGTTGTTTTTCTTTGGAGCAGAGAAAGTTGGGGGAGGTGGTCAAAGATTGAAGTGTGCAGGATTTTGAGGGGCATAGGCTGGAGTTAGGTTTAGTGTGAACTGCTGTTCCCCTTAGTTGAAGGGTCATAATTTTAATGTGAAAGGCTGGAGATTCAGAGGGAATTTGAGGAAAATGATTTCAACCAGAAGGTGGCGGAGGTCTGGAACGCAGGAAACCTCACAACCTTTAAAGAGGACTTGGATGAATACCTGAAGTGTTCAAGTCTATCGGATTAGTGCGGCAAAGTGGGATAAGTCTACGTATGTCTGGTGGTACCGACTCAAAAGGCTGAAGGGCCTCTTCTGTACTGTGATTCTATGACTACTGGTTAGGCCAGCATTTACTCCCCATCCCCAATTGCCGAGAAGGCAGTTAAGAGTCAACTACATTGCTGACAGTCTGGAGTCACATTGGGAGCAGAAGGGAAAGGGGAGCTGAGGCAGAAGACCAGCCGTGATCACAGAGAATGGCGGAGCACATTCCAGATACTTGTTTACGTTCTTAATTGAGATTCATGCCACAATACCAACTCAACGGACCTTCAACTACCATTACACGGAGATCCAAAAGCAATGACGATGTGAGAACATGCAGTCTGTTAGCAGAATTGAAAGAGATAACCTACGCACAGCAACTGACATCACAAGTCGATACAGAATCCCAATGTACAAATCATATAATATCCAATTCAGACCCTGCAGGATATGAAGGACCCTTTGGCAAGGAGCAAGAGTCATTTTGGTTTTGTAAAACGTTCTACAGGGCAGATAAGTAACAAAGGACACTGTCGTATTTTCACCTGTGGTAGACATACCTTTGGTGTAAAGAGCTTTGTGAACTTTGGAGGGTCTCTGAGGAGTAGCTGAGGCAGAAAATCCTGGTGGCAGGCGGACATGTACAAGCACCAGCACACTGGGCCGTACACCTGCGTGCTTGAAGGGTGTAGTGCTGAAATACAGTCGAACACCTGGATCCAAGAAAAGACAACAGTCAGTGCAGTTAAACAACATATCACCGTAGAGACAGAAGACAGTGAGCTAAACAATGGAATACAGCTGGACAGCAGGTATTGTCGCAATACTACTGACCAGTTTCCCTTAGTTGGGGAGTCTCAAACCAGGGGGAGAATTTAAAAATAAGGGGGATACCGCTTAGGTCCAAGATGAAGAGAACTTTTTTTTACTCAAGACGGCTGTGAACCTTTGGAATTCTGTACCATGGAATGAATTGGAAGCTCAGTCTTTGACTATGTTTAATGTAGAGATTGAGATTTCTGATCACCAGTGTGCACAGGGTTGTGGGGATGGGGCGAGTAAAGGGATTTGTAAAGTTCAATGAGCCATGATCATAGTGAATGGCCTATTCCTGTTGCCATTTTGCTATATTCTTATGTCAGCGCAGTTAGATGTGGACAAGTAGAGACAGCAATCTGCATTGCTAGATGATAGACTCGTCAAGAGGCAGCAATGGACCAAATGTACAGACAGCAGCCTGTGCAATTAGACAATGGATCAGTGCAGAGACATCATGACAAGAAAGGAAGTTATACATATTGTATAAAATTAAAAGAGAAGGCTTACAAAGTGGCCAGAAATAGTAATAAGGGAATGAACATCAGGGATGTACCACAAAAAATATACTACTACCTACACCAGTTCCACTTACCCACATTAGGCTCATCGTTTTGAATGTTATGACAATAAATCGGAGGAATGGGGAATTTTTAGACAACAGCAAAGGAGGACTAAGAAACTAATAAGGAAGAAATTGCTCCACATCTAAGGCCTAAATGGCCTACTCTGATCCTTGAAGCATGACGCCTAGTTCTGGAGCCCCTGTTCATTGAGAATATCCTTCCTGCATTGACCCAGTTTAGTCCTGTTAGAGTTTTATCACTTCCTATGAGACCGCCTCCTCCCATTCCCCTAAACTCCAGTGAATATAGGCCTAACTGATCAAATCTTTCTCCTGCCGTCCCAGTTCGGAGGAAGAGTCACTCAACCTGAAACGTTAACACTGATTACTCTTCACAGGTGCTACCAGACCTGCTGAGTTTTTCCAGCAATTTCTGTTTCTGTTTTACTGCATCCAAAGTTCTTTCAGTTTGCATCTCATCTGTTTTTGGTGACTTTAAACTAAGTACAGACAACTTAACTAATATGTTCAAAAACAGAAGTTGCTGGAAAAACTCAGCAGGTCTGACAGCATCTGTGAAGGAAAAATTCAGAGTTAATGTTTCGGGTCCAGTGAGTCAGAGATAAGCCAGGTGAAAGTGAGGGCAGGGCGGAAATTGGAAGCGAAATCGAAGAACTTTTCCAATTCTGGATGAGAGAGCATCGATGATATCATTGATATATCAGAGAAAGAGTTGTGGGTGGGTGCCAGAATAGGACTGGAACAAGGAATGTTCTATGTACCCCACAAAGAGACTGGCATAACTGGGGCCCATGTGGGTACCCATGGCCACTCCTCTGGCCTGAAGAAAATGAGAGGAGTTAAAAGAGAAGTTCTTGAGGGCGAGGACAAGCAGAGGAGGGTGGTGGTGGTGGGTGGGGACAGTTCAGGTCTTTGCTCCAGGAAGAAGCGGAGAATCCTAAGACCCTCCTGGTGGGGAACAGACATGTAAAGAAATTGCACGTCTACAATAAAGAGGAGACGGCTGGAGCCTGTAAACTGGAAGTTTTGAAACCGGCGTAAAGCATCAGAGGAATTACTAATGTATGTGGGCAGGGATTGGAGCAGGGGATGAAGACTGAGTCAATGTAGGAAGAGATGAGTTCTATGGAGCAGGAGCAGGCTGAAACAAGGGGTCTGCCTGGACAGTCTTGTTTGTGGATTTTGGGAAGGAGATAGAAGCAAGCTGTGCAGGGGCTGGGGGACTATGGGGGCAGTTGAGGTGGGGGGTCGAGGTAGGCGGATGTCACCAGATGAAATGAAATCAGTTACCGTAGTTTGACACAATGGCCTGATGTGTCATGATGAGGTCATCGTCCAGGGAAGATAGGAGAAGGTATCCGAGAGCTGGCACAGAGCCTTTGCAATATAGAGGTCAGTCCGCCAGACTACAACAGCACCATCCTTATAGGTAGGCTTAATAACAAAGTCAGGGTTCGATCTAAGACCATGAAGTGCAGTCAGTTTGGAGGGAGATAGGTTGAATTTGGTGAGGTGGGGGGCAGAGAAATTGAGGCAAACTTTGACAAGGGAGCTTACAAAATGTCCACCTTTTTCCTCAACTGAGGGGGATTTCCCAGCACTGTTGTCGACAGGGCCCTCAACCAGGTCTGACCCATCTCCCGCACTTGCGCCCTCACCCCCCTCTCTTCCTTCCCGCAACAGCGATATGATTCCCATTGTTCTTACCTACCATCCCACCAGCAGCCACATCCAGAAGAGCATCAGATACCATTTCTGCCGCCTCTAGCTAGATGCCACCACCAGACACATATTCCCCTCCCCTTCCTTCTCCACCTTCCGCAGGGACTGTTCCCCTCTGGGACACCCTGGTCCACACTTCCTTCACTCCTAACACCCTCTCCCCCCACAGCACCTTCCCCTGCAACCGGCTAAGGTGCAACACCTGCCCATTTACGTCCTCCCTCCCCAGTATCCAAAGGCCCAAACATACCTTCCAGGTCAAGCAACACTTCACCCGCACTTCCCAGAATCTAGTCTACTGCATTCGCTGCTCACAATGTGGCCTCCTCTACATTGGGGAAACGAAGCATAGACTGGATGACCACCTCACAGAACATCTACGTTCTGGTTGCAAAAATGACCCTGAGCTTCCTGTTTCAGAGATAGTAGGAACTGCAGATGCTGGAGAATCCGAGATAACAAGGTGTAGAGCTGGATGAACACAGCAGGCCAAGCAGCATCAGAGCAGCAGGAAGGCTGACGTTTCGGGCCTAGACCCTTCTTCAGAAAAAAAAGAAGGGTCTTCTGAAGAAGGGTCTAGGCCTGAAACATCAGCCTTCCTGCTCGGCCTGCTGTGTTCATCCTGCTTGTTATCTGAGCTTCCTGTTGCCTGCCACATTAACACACCACCCTGTTCCCTGGCCAACATCTCTGTCTCTAGCTTGCTGCAGTGTTCCAGCAAAGCTCAGTGCAAGCTGGAAGAACAACATCTCATATTCTGCTTTTTTTTCTTTATTCATTCACAGGATGAGGGCGTTGCTGGCAAGGCAGCATTTATTGACCATCCCTAAGAATCAACCACATTGCTGTGGGTCTGGAGTCACATATAGGCCAGACCAGGTAAGGATAGCAGTTTCCTTCCCTAAAGGACATTAGTGAAACAGGTGGGTTTTTTCCGACAATCAACAACGGATTCACGGTCATCTTCAGATTCTTAATTCCAGATATTTATTGAATTCAAATTCCACCATCTGCCATGGCGGGATTCGTACTGGAGTCCCCAGAATGTTATCTGGGTCTCTGGATTAACAGTCCAGCAATAATACCATTAGGCCATTGCCTTCCCTCCCTGCTTGGGGATCCTGCAGCCCTCTGAACTCAATATCGAGTTCAATAATTTTAGGACCTAAACTCACCCATGTCCTAGACCTCTACACCACACACCAGGCTTTGTTATCACACAGCCTGCCATTACTCACCACCTATTGTTAGTCACTAACAGTCCCCACATACTGCTATTCACCCTCCTAGTGAGAACCTTATCAACTCTTTTGTCAATCCAACTGCTCTTCTCTCTCTTTGGGCTCTATCTTTTATCCTATCGTTTACTCCCTACCCCACCCCCTCCTAATTTTCTGCACATAAACCGACGTTTTCCAAGCTACCGTCAGTTCTCAGGAAGGGTCACCGGACCCGAAACATTAACTCTGATTTTTTTCTTCACAGATGCTGCCTGACCTGCTGAGTTTTTCCAGCAATTTCGGTTTTTGTTCCTGATTTACAGCATTCACAGTTCTTTTGGTTTTTATCTAATATGTTCCCCTTGATCAATTTTTAGCCTATTCTGTATTGCAACAACCTCTCCCTTCAACCCTTTCACAATGACTTCAGCAGCACCTCCATCCTTGCTTAAAAAGAATACAAAGTACTCATTTGATACCTCAGTAATATCTGCTATTCCCACGTATAAATTCATTTTTTCATCTCAATTCAATTCACACTGTCTTTCAATACATTTTTAATACTCAGACAGTATTCCACACCTCACTTCACTATGATTGTCTACATATTTATTCATAATTTAAATCACCTCTGCCAAATATCCTTTCAACTTAGTCTAGTCTCAGGTGAACAATTATAGTTTATTCAGATATCTATATAACTAAAGAATTCATCTGTTGGACAATTCAGTGATCTTTTCTGCACCCTCTATGAGGTGTTCATACCATTTGACTGGTAGAAGGAATCATAGTACAGTCCCCCCTAATCAGTTTTGGTGGATTCAAACTTAACCACAATCTCTCTTAATACTGCCAATCTGGCATCAAAAATTCTCAGTACCACCCCATTACTGTATCTCAGTCTTCACTCTATACCCAATTTCTGAGCACTAGCACTTGCACTATACTCCAGGAAATAACCAACTCTGCACTGAGCACCAGTACACAAGGTGGCATGGTGGCTCAGTGGTTAGCACTGCTGCCTCACAGTGCCGGGGCGTGGGTTCAATTCCACCCTTGGATGACCATCTACATGGAGTTTGCACGTTTTTCCTGTGTCTGTGTGGGTTTCCTCTGGGTGCTCCGGTTTCGTCCCATGGTCCAAAGATGTGCAGGTTAGGTGGACTGGCCATAATAAATTGCCCAAAGTGTCCAGGGATGTGCAGGCTAGGTGGATTAGCCAAGGGAAATGCAGGGTTACAGAGGTAGGATTGGGAAGCTCTTCAGAGAGTCAGTGTGGACTCGATGGGCCAAATGGCCTGTTTCCACACTGTAGGGATTCTATGATTCTGCTACATTCCACAAATTAACCTACTCTGCCCCTTCTCACCTGCATGTGTCACAGCCAACAGGTGGCAATCCACGGACTCCGAGTTCTCAATCACTGCTATGTGGACAATTGGTTTGAACACAGCTCGATCTATAGTCCTGAGAAAGACAAAAGGATCATTAAGAAGAAACATCAATACTATATCACAGTATTTCCAAAGCAAAGATATCCCAGAGACAGGTGGAATACACACACCAAAAATTCCAGAGAGTTAGAATAAGCACCCAGACCTAACCCTAAACCACACATGAATATCCCAGAAATTACATGCAGACACACAGAAATATCCCAGAAAATATATATACATGCACACAGGAACATTCCAAAAAGTATTAGGCATAATGACAGGAACGCCCCAGGTGTTTTCACATGTAGTAGAGACCAGGACCCATGGACACAACCTCAGAGTGAAGGGATGGTACTATAGAAATGAGATAAGGAGAAATTTCTTCAGCTATAGGGTGGTGAATCTGTGGAACTCATTGCCACAGAAGGCTGTGGAGGCCAAGTCATTGAATGTGTTTAGGACAGAGATAGATAGATTCTTAAACAGAAGTTGCTGGAAAAGCTCAGCAGGCCTGGCAGTGTCCGTGAATAACAAAATCACAGTTAACATCAGTTCCAAGAAAGGGTCGCCAGACCCGAAACGTTGACTCAGATGTTTTCTTCACGGATGCTGCCAGACCTGCTGAGCTTCTCCAGCAACTTCTGTTTTTGTTCCTGATTTACAGCACCTGCAGTTCTTTCAGTTTTTATAGATAGGTTCTTGATTAGTAAGGGAATCAAGGGTATGGCGTGATGCAGGAAATGGGTCGAGAAACATATCAGCCATGGTCAAACGGTGGAACACACTCAGTGAGCTGAATGGCCTAATTCTGCTCCTATCTCTTATAGTCTTATGGTATATGCATACACACAGGAATATTATAGGAAGTATATACACACACAAGAATATCCCAGAAAGTACATGCGCGCGCGCGCACACACACACACAGAGGAATATTCAAGAGCGCACTCAAGAGCACACACATACACACCAACACAAATAAACCAGAGGAGGGAAAAAAACAACAAGTGCAGGTCATTCAGCCTGTCAGATCTGCTGTCATTTAATATGACCATGGCTCATCACCCACTTCAGTGCCTTTGTATCAAACCACTATACCATAAAAACAGGAAAAGGAGTAGGAACTGGGAGTTTAATATTCAGGGATATACGACGTTCCGCAAAGACAGGACAGAAGGATAAAATGGTGGGGTAGCCCCACTAATAAGCGATGAAATGAATGGCATGACACTAAGAAGCTCAGAGAAACAGAGGAATTTTGGAGTGCTTGTCCACAGACCCTTGGAGGCAGCAGGTCCGGTCAATAGGAAAGTTAAGATAATTGCAAGACATTTGCCTTTATCAGTCAAGACATACATTCTAAGTGCTGGGACGTTATATTGGAGCCATACAGGACTTAGATTAGGCCACAGCTGGAGTACTGTGCGCAGTTCTGGTCACTGCACTACAGGAAGGATGTGATTACACCAGATGATGTGCAAAGAAACTTTACTGGGATGTTGCCTGGGATGCAGCAGTTGAACTATGAAGAGAGTCTGCACAAGCTCGTGTTTTCTTTCGAGCACAGAAGGCTGACAGAGGACCTGATTAAGGTATATAAGATCACGAGGGACATGGACAAGATGAATAGAAAGCAGCTGCTCCCCTGAGTTGAAGGGTCAATAACAAGGGGGCATAATTTGAAGATAAAAGGCAAGAGATTTTTTTTAGAGGGGATTTGAGGAAACACTTTTTCCACTCGGAGGGTGATGGCAGCAATCTGGAATGCACTGGCTGGGAGGGTAATTAAGGCTGGAAACCTCACAGCCTTTAAAAAGCACTTGGATGAGCACTCGACATGTCATAACATTTAGGCCAAGCATAAGAAGTACTACTAGTGTTGATTAATGTCTTTTTTTTTGTCAGTGCAGACTCGATCAGCCAAAGGGTCTCTTCGGTACAACATGATTCTATGATTTTATGATTCTACGTCACTACCAGTCCCACAGTTTAGCTGGTATTGGTACCATTAGTAGTATCAACAGTTAACATTGTAAATAGCATTAGAAAGAATTGAACTGGCAATTTTTATGTTATCGACTGCAGGAGCAGTTGTTCTGTACTTAGTCCCATCAACATCAATTAATGCTCTTGTCTTGAGGCATACTCGTTCACATAGTAAACACATCCTTAACTCAACATATTTCATGATCTGAAGAGGCCCAAAGCAGCTCACAAAGCAATTCTGAAATGCAGTCACCAGATGCAGTGGTGTGGTGTAGGATCCATGGCAGCAAACTTGTGCACATCAATACCCCAAACGTGGCCAAATGAAATCTTCTGTTGGTCTGTTTGTTCAATGACGAACATTGACTTAGGCACCAGGGAAAATTAACCTGCTCTTCAAAACCATCCTGTGCAGTTATTTACATCCTCCCAGAGGACTGTTCGGTGAGTGGTAGACTGAAAGGAACATAGCAATGTGAGTGGACCAATCTAAATCAACATCTCTGACAGCGCAACACTCCCTCGGCACTGGCTTTCTGGCACTTCAGTACTCTCACAATACTTCCTGTTTTACATGTTTAAGTATTAAAATGGGAATTGGAATCATAGGATTTTGACCACTCTGACATGGCTGATAGATAACGTTCCACGTTGTTCATGGGAGTGCCTATGATGCCCACCACCTGCAAAAATTCCACTTAAAACAGACTCAGTGAAGACAATGCACCGCACAGAACAAACGGGAGTTCAGATTTGACATCAGCAAGACTTTCACTCACCTGGCTATGTTGCCTGCTGCAGAAACGATGGAATTCTGAGATAAGGAAGCCACTCTACCCATTCCCTGGCCATCAACGCCCAAGTCATACACCTGAAAATCAGAGTACCTATCACCATCAACTGGCATAATAGAAGGCACATAGTCAATAGGAAACCCACAATAGAAACAAACACAATTCTAATTCAGCAGCGAGAGTGGTAGGAGCGTGAGCCAGGGGGCAGCCGGGAATAAAAGACTTGCCTCGTGAATACGCGGAGCAAAGGCCAAGCAGGAGCAAACATGGACACGGGGACTGCTGGGTAAGTGAACTAATATATTCGGGCATTGGCTAAACCGGAAACATTACACGTGTAGTGTCTCCCATCCATCGTCCTGCTCTAACCAAAAAAAAAAAAAAGACTGCGTGGAGGGTTGGTAAGGTGAGCTTTTATTTCCCCTTTCTCTTTATCTCTTTTGGCAATCTAGAGTAGAGGGGATGGAAGCTATAGCAATTTCATGCTCCTCTTGTAGGATGTGGGAGGTAAGGGTCACTACTAGTGTCCCTGTTGACATCACCTGCGAGAAGTGCACCCAACTCCAGCACCTCACAGACCACGTTAGGGAACTGGAGCTGGAGGATCTTGGGATCATTCGGGAGGCTGAGGGGATGACAGAGAGGAGTTATAGCGAAGTGGTCACACCCAAGTTACAGGATAAAGGTTGCTGGGTGACCATCAGGAGAGGGAAAGGGAATGGGAATAGGCAGACAGTGTAGGGCTCCCCTGTGGCTGTTTCCCTCAACAATAAGTATACTGCACTTTGGATGCTGTTGCGGAGATGCGGGGGTGGTGGTGGTGAAGGACCTACCAGGGGAAAGCCATAATGGCCAGGTCTCTGGCACTGAGCCTGGCTCTGTGGCTCAGAAGGGAAGGGGGGTGAAGAGGAGAGCTACAGTTACAGGAGATTCAATGGTTAGGGGAACAGACAGGAGATTCTGTGGTCGTGAACAAGACTCCTGGATGGTATGTTGTCTCCCGGGTGCCAGGGTCAGGGATGTCTCAGTTCGAGTCTACAGGATTCTTAAGGGGGAGGGAGAACACCCAGAAGTCGTGGTACACATCGGTACCAATAACATAACTAGGAAAAGGGATGAGAACCTGAAAAGTGAATATAGGGAGTTAGGTTGGAAGCTAAAAGGCAGGACGAGCAGAGTGGTAATCTCAGGATTATGACTGGTGCCATGAGCTAGTGAGGCTAGGAATAGAGAGCGAGTGCAGTTGAACACATGGCAACAGAGCTGATGTAGGAGGGAGGGCTTCAGATATGTGGATCACTGGGATAACTTATGGGGAAGGTGGGAACTGCGTAAAAAGGATGGGTTGCACCTGAACCAGAGGGGCACCAATTTCCTGGTGGGAGGTTTGCTAGAGCTCTTCGGGAGGGTTTAAACTAGTTTGGAAGAGGGATGGGAACTGGAGCTATGGATCAGAGGATGGGGGAGCCAGTGTACAGGCGGATACAGCATGCAGAGAATCTGTGAGGAAGGATAGACAGTTGATAAAGCAAAGTTGCAGTGAGTGTGACAGGTTGAAGTGTCTCTATTTTAATGCAAGAAGTGTCAGGAGTAATTGTGATGAACTTAGAGCATGGATCAGTACTTGGAACTACGATGTTGTGGCCATTACGGAGAATTGGATAACTCAGGGGCAGGAATGGTTGTTAAATGTTCCGGGGTATTTTTTTCTTTATTCATTCACAGGATGAGGGCATCGCTGGCGAGGCAACATTTATTGCCCATCCCTAATTGCCCAGTGGACAGTTAAGAGTCAATCACATTGCTGTGGGTTTGGAGTCATATGTACATCAGACTAGGTAAGGATCGCAGTTTCCTTCCCTCAAGGACATCAGTGAACCAGATGGTTTTTTTCAACAATTGACAATGGATTCATGGTCATCTTTAGACTCATAAATCCAGATATTTATTGAATTCAAATTCCACCATCTGCCACAGCAGGATTTGAACCCAGGTCCCTAGAACATTAACTGGGTTTCTGGATTAACACTCTAGCGATAATACCACCAGGCCACCACTCCCACTAATGTTTAGATGTTTCAAAAGAAATAGGGAGGGAGGTAAAAGAGGTGGGGGAGTGGCATTGATAATCAGGGATGGCATCACAGCTGCAGAAAGGGAGGTCGTCGAGGAAGGTTTGTCTACTGAGTCAGTATCGGGAGAGGAGCAGTCACTTTATTGGGAGTTTTCTACAGGCCCTGCAATAGCAACAGAGACTCTGAGGAACAGATTAGGAGGCAGATTGTGGAAAGGTGCAGAAGTAATAGGGTTGTTGTCATGGGTGACTTCAACTTCTCTAATATTGACTGGAACCTCCTTAGACCATAAAACCATAAGACATAGGAACAGAAATTAGGCCATTCAGCCCACTGAGTTTGATCTGCCATTCAATCATGGCTGGTAAGTTCCTCAACCCCATTCTCCCGCTTTCTCCTCGTAACCCTTGACCCCCTTGATAATCAAGAACCTATCTTAGTGCAAATAGTGTGGATGGAGCAGATTTTGTCAGGTGTGTCCAGGAAGGATTCCTGACTCAATACGTACATAGGCCGACTACAGGGGGAGCCACATTGGATCTGGTGCTTGACAATGAACCAGGTCAAGTGTCAGGTCTCTCGGTGGGAGAGCATTTCGGTGATAGTGATCACAACTCCTTGACCTTTACTATAGTCATGGAGAGGGATAGGAGCAGACGGTATGGGAAAGTATTTAATTGGGGGAGGGGGAATTACAATGCTATTAGGCAAGAACTGTGGAACATAAATTGGGATCAGATGTTCTCAGGGAAATGCATGACAGAAATGTGGAGGTTGTTTAGGGAGCACTTGCTGTGAGTGCTGGATAGGTTTGTTCCACTGAGGCAAGGAAGGGATAGTAAGGTAAAGGAATCTTGGATGACAAGACATGTTGAACATTTAGTCAAGAGGAAGAAGGAAGCTTATGTAAGGTTGAGGAAGCAAGGATCAGACATGGGTCTACAGGGTTACAAGGTAGCTAGGAAGAATCTGAAGAATGGACTGAGGAGAGCTAGAAGGGGGCATGAAAAAGCCTCGGCAAGTAGGATTAAGGAAAACCCCAAGGCGTTCTATACTTACGTGAAGAACAAGAGTGAGGGTAGGACCGATCAGGGATAGTGGAGGGAACTTGCGCCTGCAGTCGCAGGAGCTAGGGGAGGTCCTCAATGAATACTTTGCCTCAGTATTCACCAGAGAGAGGGACTTGGCAGTTTGTGAGGACATCATGAAACGGGCTGATATGCTTGAACAGGTTGACGTTAGGAAGGAGGATGTGCTAGAAATTTTGAAAAACATGAGGATAGATAAGTCCCCTGGGCCAGATGGGATATACCCAAGGTTTCTAAGGGAAGCGAGGGAAGAGATTGCTGCCCCTTTGGCGATGATCTTTGCGTCCTTACTGTCCACTGAAGTAGTACCAGATGATTGGAGGGTGGCAAATGTCATTCCCTTGTTCAAGAAAGGGAATAGGTATAATCCTAGAAATTAGACTGGTCAGTCTTACTTCTGTCGTGGGCAAATTATTGGAGAGGATTCTGAGAGATAGTATTTATGATTATTTGGAATAGCATTGTTTGATTAGAAATAGACAGTATGGCTTTCAGAGGGGCAGGTCATGCCTCACCAGCCTTACTGAAATCTTTGAGGATGTGATAAAACACATTGATGAAGGCAGAGCAGTGGATGTGGTGTATATGGATTTTAGCAAGGCATTTGATAAGGTTGCCCACGATATGCTCATTCAGAAAGTAAGGAGGCATGGGATTCAGGGAAATTTGGCTGTCTGGATACAAAATTGGCTGTCCGGATACAAAATTGGCTGTCCAATAGAAGACAGAGAGTGGTAGTAGATGGAAAGTATTCAGCCTGGAGCTCGGTGAACAGTGGTGTTTCGCAGGGATCTGTTCTGGGACCTCTGCTCTTTGTGATCTTTATAAGTTACTTGGTTGAGGAAGTGGAAGGGTGGGTTAGTAAGTTTGCCGATGACATGAAGGTTGGTAGAGTTGTGGATAGTGTGAAGGGCTGTTTTAGGTTGCAACAAGACATTGACAGGATGAAGAGCTGGGCAAAGAAGTGGCAGATGGAATTGAACCCAGAAGTGTGAAGTGATGCATTGTGGAAGGACGAATGTGAATGCAGAATACAGGGTTAATGGCAAGATTCTTGGCAGTGTGGAGGAACAGAGAGATCTTGGGGTCCACATCCAGTGATCCCTCAAAGTTGCCAACCGAGTGGATACGGTTAAGAAGGCGTATGGTGTGTTGTCTTTCATTGGCAGGGGGATTGAGTTTAAGAACTGTGAGATTTTGCTGCAGCTCTACAAAACCCTGGTTAGGCCACACTTGGAATATTGTTTTTAGTTCTGGTTGCCTTATTACAGGAAGGATGTGGAAGCTTTAGAGAGGGTGCAGAGGAGATTTACCAGGATGCTGCCTGGACTGGAGGGCAGGTCTTATGAGGAAAGGTTGAGGGAGCTAGGGTTTTTTCCATTGGAGCAAAGAAGAATGAGAGGTGACTTGATAGAGATGTACAAGATGATGAGGGGCATAGATAGAGTGAATAGCCAGAGACTTTTTCCCAGGGCTGAAATGACTATTACGAGGGGGCATAATTTTAAAGTGATTGGAGGAAGGTATGGGGAGATGTCAGAGGTAGATTCTTTACACAGAGAGTGGTGGGTACGTGAAATGCACGGCGGGGGGTGATAGTAGAGTCAGATACATTGGGGGCATTTAAGCGACTCTTGGATAGACACATGGATGATCGTAAAATGAAGGGAATGCAGGTTAGTTTGATCTTAGAGTAGGATAATAGGTCGGCACAACATCGTGGGCCGAAGGGCCTGTACTGTGCTGTACTGTTCTATGTTCTTTCAGCAGAGTTCCATGGATGACAAATGATGTAAAAATAAAAATTAGACAAAAAAAGTGTGTTTATAACAGGTGTAAGGCAGAAGAAAACAATTGAGAATCAACAGAAATATCTAAAGTTTGCTAAGGTGGGGGTTGATGAAAAAGCAAATGAAATAAGCAAACGGGAACTACGAGAAAAGTCTAACAGCTAACACAAAAGGAGAATCCCAAAATTTTTAATCGGCACCTAAACAACGACAGAGCTAAAAGAGCAGTTGGGCCAATGAGAGAACAAAAAGGGCATTTATACATGGAGGCAGCAGGTATGAATATGTTAGACCTGTCTTTACAGAACAGGAGGATGCTGCCTAAGATGATCAGAGGATTAGATAGGGTGGACAGTGGGAGTCTTTTTCCTCGGATGGTGATGGCTGGCACGAGGGGACATAGCTTTAAATTGAGGGGTGATAGATATAGGACAGATGTCAGAGGTAGGTTCTTTACTCAGAGAGTATTAAGGGCGTGGAATGCCCTGCCTGCAAAAGTAGTAGACTCGCCAACTTTAAGGGCATTTAAATGGTCATTGGATAAACATATGGATAATAATGGAATAGTTTAGGTTAGATGGGCTTCAGATTGGTTTCACACGTCGGCGCAACATCGAGGGCCGAAGGGCCTGCACTACGCTGTAATGTTCTATGTAAGTATGCCATGGTGGCAGAACAGGAAACTCTCACTAGAAGGGTTCAAAATTAATAAATTAGTCTTGGATAGACTGTTGGTACTTAAAAGTTAACAGGGCATAGAGACTGGCTGACATGCTTCCAAGGATTTTGAAGAAAGGGAGGGTAGAAATTGCAGGGTCACTGGCCACAATCTTTCAGCCTTCCATGGACTCAAGGCAGATGCCATAACTCTGGTGAACCGACAACATTACAGACTTATTCAAAAAGACTGTAAGGTTTTTTGTGGCAATTACAGACCAGTTAGTTTAACTTCAGTGGTGAGGAAGCTTTTAGAAACAACTATTTGGGACAGAATTCGTAGTCACATGGAAAAAGGTGCGTTGAGTACAAAGATTCAGCATGAATTTCTAAACTGAAAGTTGCGTTCAATTATTGGAGCCTTTTTGATGAGATAACAAAGAAGCTTGAAGTCAATGATCTGGATCTTGGTGTGCAGGGGACAATTTTCAAGTTTTCAGTTGATACTAAACGTGGAAGAATTGTAAACTGTGAGGAGGAGCGTGTGGATGTCCCAAAGGATATTGTCAAGTTCTTGGAGCAGGCTGATAGGTGGCAGATGAGATTCTGTGCAGAGTAGTGTGAGATGATGCACTTTGATTGGGAAAGCATTGACAGACAATATAAAATAGTGAGTATAATTCTAAAGGGACCTTGGTGTGTATGTGCACAGATTACTGAAGATGGCAGGACAGATGGAGGGAGCAGTAAATAAAGTATACAACGTCCTTAACTTTATGAATGGGGGCATAGACTACAAGAGCAAGGAAGTGATATTGAACTTGCACAAGACACTTGTTAGGCTTCTGCTGAAGTATTGTGCAGTTGTGGGCGCCACATTATAGAAAGGATGTGAATGCAATGGAAAGAATGGTTCCAGAAATGGTTCAGTGATTAGGATAGATTGAAATGTTAGGAATGTTCTCACTGGACAGAAGGCAGCAGTGGGGAGATTTGACTGATGTTTTCAAGATCATGAGGGGGCTGGAGACAGTAGATAGGGAGAAGTTGTTACCACTTGTAAAAGGAACAAGAGGGCAGAGATGAAAGCGATGTGCAAATGAAGTGAAGGTGATGCAAGGAAAATCTTTTACACGTAACGAGTCGTTAAGACATTGATGGAGGCAGGTTCAATTGAGACATCCAATACTTGTTTGAAGAGCCAGTGCAGACACGTTGCGCTGAATGGCATCTGTCTGCATCAGCAGACGGGAAGCAATGGCGTAGTGGTACTCATGACAGGGTTTCATTTGGGCGGCACGGTGGCTCAGTGGTTAGCACTGCTGCCTCACAGCGCCAGCGATCCGGGTTTGATTCCAGCCTCAGGCGACTGTCTGTGTGGAGTTTGCATATTATCCCCGTGTCTATGTGGGTTTCCTCCGGGTGTTCCGGTTTCCTCCCACAGTCCAAAGATGTGCAGGTTAGGTGGATTGGCCATGCTAAATTGCCCGTAGTGCTCAGGGATGTGTAGCTTAGATGGGTTATAGAGGGATGGGTCAGGGTGCGATGCTCCTCGGATCGGTGTGGACTTGTTGGGCCCAAGGATCTGTTTCCACACTGTAGGGATTCTATGATCTATGATTCTATGATTCATAACACTTCTGAGATTGTGTGATCGCACAGAGACAATGTAGGAGAACGGCAGAGACAATCACATGAAGGAGAATTATCAAAAAATTTGCAAGCATTTCAGCGCTGACCGACTGGAAGGCTTGAAGCAGACATGTGAGAATCTAGAAGGGCAGCTTGCCGTAGAACAGTCATCTGGCTTTTTCAGTCATTATAAGACAGCAAATGGGTGTCAGTGTCAGCATTATACGGTGTCTGGGTGTCAGTGTCATGCAGCAACCCACGTCAGTTGCACTATGACGCAGCAAAGGATGTCAAGGTGATGCAGTGAATAGGTGTCAGTGTCACTGGAATGCAGCAATTGGTTTGCAGTGTAGTCATAACATGAAAAGACCTACCTGTAGCACACCCTTTTCTGAGCGTGTGTACAAGATGTTCCTTGAGTTGTCAATGGCGATCTGAACAATTGGATCTGAGGGAGAAAAGGAAAACTATTAGCATAACAAAAGGAAAGACAAAGACAAAGGAAAGGGTCAAGTAAACCACTCAGTTTATCTAATCCACTACTGAGAAATCAAAAAATAAATCAGGAGGAAAAACAAAGTTGCTGGAAAAGCTCAGCAGGTCTGGCAGCATCTGTGGAGAGAAAGCAGACATAACATTTTGAGTCCAGTGACTCATCTTCAGAATTGAGAGCAGCTAGGAAAAGGTGGTATTTACACTGATGATGGAGTGGGCTGTGTGTGGGGCAGTGTGTGTGTTAGGGGGTGGGAAAGGACCGTGTGCATAGGTGGAGACGGAGCCCGGAGATAGAAAGAAAATGGTTAGGCAGTCAAAAGGATCGTTGATAGTAAGCCAGGGAAGGAGAGAAGCTAGGCAAGTGATAATGGGCTGCCTATGCTGAAAGCAACCTGTTTCATTACAGGAGCTGTGATAACAGGTTGGTAGATGATGCGCAGGAGATGTTACAGCTCTAACATGATTCAAATCCTGAAGGCTCCACAAGTCCCCCAAGCAGAACATGAGGTATTGTTCTTGTAGCTTGTGTTAAGTCTTGCTCAAGCACTGCTGTAGGTCTGAGACAGAAATGTTGACATTGGAGCATAGTGGTGTATCAAAGTGGCAGACAAGTGGAAGTCCAGAGTCAATCTTGCAGAACAAATGTAGGTGTTGCGCAAAGTGATCACCCAATCTGTGTTTCATTTTCTCAATGTACAGGAGCTCAGAACATAGAAACAAAGAAGGTAGGAGTAGGAGGCAACCATTCAGCCCTTCGAGCCTGCTCTGCCATTTTTTCACGATCATGACTGATCGTCCAACGCAATAGCTTAATCCTGCTTTCTCCCCACAACCTTTGATCCCATTCGCTTCAAGTGCTATATCCAGCCACCTCTTGAATTCACTCAATGTTCTGGCATCAACTGCATCTACCCTGTCCAGTCCTGTTAGAATTTTATAAGTCTCTATGGGATTCCCCCGTCATTTGATTTGGGGATAGAAATGTCATTCAGAGGGGTTAAGTGCTTCACTTGTGAGATGTGGGAGATCCGCGACACTTCCAGTGTCTCGGACGACTACATCTGCAGAAAGTGCACCCAACTGCAGCTCCTCACACACCACATGGATAGGTTGGAGCAGCAATTGGATGCACTTAGGAGCAGGAGGATGGCGGAAAGCATCATAGACAGTAGTTTTAGAGATGCGGTGACATCCAAGGTGCAGGCAGATAGTTGGGTGACCGCTAGAAGGGGCGGGCAGGCAGTGCAGGAATCCCCTGTGGTTGTCCCCCTCTCTAACAAGTATACCGTTCTGGATACTGCTGGGGGAGGGGGGGGCATGGCCTTTCAGGGGGTAACAGCAGCAGCAGCAGCCAGACTGGTGGTACCACGGCTGGCTCTGTTCATAAGAAGGGAAGAACAAAAAGCACTGGAGCAGTAGTTATAGGGGGCTCTATAGTTAGGGGGACAGATAGGCGCTTATGTGGATGTAAGAGAGTCTCCAGGATGGCGTGTCGCCAGGGTCCAGGATATCTCTGAACGGGCAGAAAGCATTCTGAAGGGAGGGGGTGAACAGCTAGAGGTGGTGGTACACATTGGTACTAACAACATAGATAGGATGAGTGATGAGGTCCTGCAGCAGCAGTTCAGGGAGTTAGGTAGAAAGTTAAAAAGCAGGACCTCCAAGGTTTTAATCTAAGGATTACTCCCTGTGCCACGGGCCAGTGAGGCTAGAAATAGGAGGACAGTACAGCTCAACACATGGCTAAACAGATGGTGCGGGAGTGAGGGTTTCAGTTATCTGGGCCATTGGGATCTCTGATATAACAAGGTGTAGAGCTGGATGAACACAGCAGGCCAAGCAGCATCATAGGAGCAGGAAAGCTGACGTTTCGGGCCTAGACTCTTCTTCAGAAATGGGATCTCTTCCAGGGCAGGTGGGACCTGTACAAGAAGGACGGGTTGCATCTAAACTGGAGGGGCACAAATATTGTGACTGGGAGGTTTGCTGGTGTCACTCAGGAGGATTTAAACTACATTGGCTCCCGGGCGGGAGGGGGGGGCGGGAGGATGGGAACCAATGCAAAGGTGAATTGACTGAAAGGGAACTAGACAATAGGGCCAGTAAAACTCAGAGGAAGAGCAGGCAGGGTGTGGTTGCTGATCAAAGCGGATCTGGTGGACTGAAGTGCATCTGTTTCAATGCAAGAGGCGTAACAGGTGAGGCAGATGAACTTAGAACTTGGATTAGTACTTGGAACTATGATGGTGTTGCTATGACAGAGATTTGGTTAGGGGAGGGACAGGATTGGCAGCTTAATGTTCCAGGATACAGATGTTTCAGGAGGGATAGAGGGGGATATAAAAAGGATGATGGAGTTGCACTATTTGTTAAGGACTATATCACAGCTGTACTGTGGGAGGACACCTTGGATAGCTCATACAGCGAGGCAATATGGGTACAGCTCAGGAACAGGAAGGGTGCAATCACAATGTTTGGGGTTTACTATAAGTCTCTCAACAGCCAGCGGGAGATAGAAGAACAGATATGTCGGCAGATTTTGACAAGATGTAAAAGTAACAGGGTTGTTGTCGTGGGTGATTTTAACTTCCCATTTATTGACTGGGACTCACTGGGTGCTTGGAGCTCGGATGGGGCAGAGTTTGTAACGAGCATCCAGGAGGACTTCTTGAAACAGTACGTAGATAGTCCAACTAGGAAAGGGGCCGTACTGGACCTAGTACTGGGGAATGAGCCTTGCCAGGTGCTTGACGAATCAGTAGGGGAGCAGCTCAGGAACAGTGATCACAATTCAGTAAGCTTTAAAGGTACTGATGGATAAAGATCGTGTAGTTGTCAGGTGAAGGTGCTAAACTGGGGGAAGGCTAATTACAACAACATTAAGCAGGAATTGAAGAATGTAGATTGGAGGCAGATGTTTGAGGGCAAATCAACATATGGTACGTGGGAGGCTTTCAAGTGTAATTTTTACGGAACTCAGAACCGGCACGTTCCTTTAAGGATGAAGAATAAGTATGGCAAGTTTAGGGAACATTGGATAACGAGAGATATCGAGAGCCTAATCAAACAAAAAGGAAGCATTTATCAAGGCTAGGAGGCTGGGAACACACAAAGCAAGGGTGGAATACAAGGAGAGTCAAAAAAAAACTTAAGCAAGGAGTCAGGAGGGCTAAACGGAGTCATGAAAAATCATTGGTCACCAGGATTAAAGACAATCCCAAGGCTCTTTATACATATATAAAGAGTAAGAGGGTAGCCAGGCAGAGGGTTGGCCCACTCAAGGACAGGGAAGGGAATTTGTGTGGAGCCAGAGGAAATGAGCGAGGCATTAAATGAGTACTTTGTGTCAGTATTCACCACAGAGAAGGACTTGGTGGATGATGAGTCTGGGGAAGGGTGTGTAGATAGTTGGGGTCATGTTGAGGTCAAAATGGAGGTGGTATTGGGGTTCTTGAAGAACAATGAGGTAGACAAGTCCCCAGGGCCTGATGGGATATACTCCAGAATACTGACAGAGGCAAAGGAGAAAACTGCTGGGGCCTTGAGGGAAATCTTTGTATCCTCACTGGCTACAGGGGAGGTCCCAGAGGATTGGAGAATAGCCAATGTTATTCCTTAGTTTAAGAAGGGTGGCAAGGATAATCCACCTAATTATAGGCTGGTGAGCCTTACATCAGTGGTGCGGAAATTATGGGAGAGCATTATTCGAGACAGGATTTACTCCCACCTGGAAATCAATGGGCATATTAGCAAGAGGCAAGATGGTTTTGTGAAGGGGAGGTCGTGTCTCACTAACTTGGTTGAGTTTTTTGAGCAAGTGACAAAGGTGATCGATGAGGGTGGGGAAGTGCACGTTGTCTACATGGACTTCAGTAACGCCTTTGACAAGGTCCCTCATGGAGGGCCAAAACAGAAGGTAAAGTCGCACGGGGTCAGAGGTGAGCTTGCAAGATGGATAAAAAACTGGCTCGGTCATAGAAGACAGAGGGTAGCAGCGGAAGGGTGCGTTTCTGAATGGAGGGCTGTGACTAGCGGCGTTCCTCGGGGATCAGTGTTGGCACCTTTGCTGTTTGTAATGTTTGTGCATGAATCACAGAAGGTAGGTCTGCAGGTACAACAAGTAATTAGGAAGGCAAATGGAATTTTGTCCTTCATTGCTAAAGGGATTGAAATTTAAAGCAGAGAGGTTATGTTGAAGCTGTACAAGGTGCTGGTGAGGCCACACCTGGAGTACTGTGTACAGTTTTGGTCTCCTTACTGGAGAAAGGATGTACTGGCACTGGAACGGGTGCAAAGGAGGTTCACTAGGTTGATTCCAGAGTTGAGGGGGTTGGCTTATGAGGAAAGACTGAGTAGATTGGGATTATATTCATTGGAATTCAGAAGATTGAGGGGGGATCTTATAGAAACATATAAAATTATGAAGGGAATAGATAAGATAGAAGTAGAGAGGATGTTTCCACTGGCAGGTGAAGCTAGGACAAGAGGGCATAGCCTCAAGATTAGAAGGAGCAGATTTAGGACTGAATTGGGAAGGAATTTCTTCACCCAGAGGGTTGTTAATCTATGGAATTCCTTGCCCAGTGAATTAGTTGACGCTACTTCAGTAAACATTTTTAAAAAAAAGGTAGATATTTTTTGAACAATAAAGGAATTAAGGGATACAGTGAGAATGCGGGTAAGTGGATCTGAGTCCACGAAAAGATCAGCCATGATCTTATTGAATGGCGGAGCAGGCTCGAAGGGCCGGACGGCCCACTCCTGCTCCTAGTTCTTATGTTCTTATATAAATGATTTAGAGGAGAACGTAACTGGTCTGATTAGTAAGTTTGCCAATGACACAAAGGTTGGTGGAATTGCAGATAGCGATGAGGACCGTCAAAGGATACAGCACTATATAGATCGGTTGGTGACTTGGGCAGAGAGATGGCAGATGGAGTTTCATCCAGAAAAATGTGAGGTAATGCATTTTGGAAGGTCTAATCCAGACGGAAAATATACAGTAAATGGCAGAACCCTTAAGAGTACTGATAGGCAGAGGGATCTGGGTGTACAGGTACACAGGTCACTGAAAATGGCAACAGGTGGAAAAGGTAGTCAACAAGGCATATGGCATGCTTGCCTTCATCGGCGGGGCACTGAGTTTAAAAATTGGCAGGTATTGTTGCAGCTTTATAGAACCTAAGTTAAGCCACATTTGGAATATTGTGCTCAATTCTGGTCGCCACACTACCAGAAGGGTGTGGTGGCTTTGGTGACGGTACAGAAAAGATGTTGCCTGATATGGAGGGCATTAGCTATGAGGAGAGATTGGAGAAACTTGGGTTGTTCTCACTGAAACAATGGAGGTTGAGGGGGGACCCGATAGAGGTCTACAAGATTATGAAGGGCATGGACAGACTAGACTGTCAGAAGCTTTTTCCCAGTGTGGAAGAGTCAGTTACCAGGGACCATGGGTTTAAGGTGCAAGGGGCAAGGTTTAAAGGTGATGTCCGAGGCAAGTTTTTTTACACAGAGGGTGGTGGGTGCCTGGAACTCGCTGCTGGGGGAGGTAGTGGAAGCAGATACTATAGTGACTTTTAAAGAGCGTCTTGACATGTATATGAATAGGATGGGAATAGAGGGATACCGTCCCCAGAAGGTCAGGGGGTTTCAGTTGTGACAGGCAGCATGTCGGTGCAGGCTTGGAGGGCCGAAGGGCCTGTTCCTGTGCTGTAATTTTCTTTGTTCTTTGTTATTTGTCTGAACTCAATCAAAAATAATCCCAACCTAGTCATCCTCTCCTCATATGTCAGACCTGCCATCCCCAGAATCAGCCTGGTAGACCGTGGCTGCGCTCCCATGAGAGAAAGAGCATCCTTCCTCAGGAAAAGAGACCAAAACTCTGCATAATATTCCAGTTGTGGCCTCACAAAGGCCCTGTATAACCGCAATAACACATCCCTGCTCCTGAACTCGAAACCTCTTGCAATGAAGGCCAACTTACCATTTGCCTTCTTTACCGCCTGCTGCAAATGCATGCTTACTTTCAGTGACTGGTGCACAAGGACACCCAGGTCCCGCTGCACGCTCGCCTTTCCCAATTTACAACCATTCAGGCAGTAATCTGCTTTCTTGTTTTCGCTTCCAAAGTGAATAACCTCACATTTAACCAAATTATACTGCATCAGCCATTGATTTGCCCACTCAGCCAACCTGTCGAGATCATGCTGAAGGATCTCTGCGCCCTCGTCACTGTTCACCCTCCCACCCAACCTGGTATCAGCTTCACTCTCCCTCTCTTACCTACTTTGACTTACATATTTTATAATGTTGCATCTAACTTCCCCTCATTTCTGCTGCTTAATAAATACACACTTCTAATTTAGGGCAATATACGGATCCTCCCCAATAGCAGTTTCTGACCAGTTGCTGTCATGTCTCTTGTTTCTTTCCAAAAAGGAGAGGTCTCCCTTGGGGCTTGGAAAGACTAATATTCTCAACTTTTTATTTCTTGATTTTTCTAATTTATTCCTATTACCGATAATGTTGGACTACTTATTTCTTTACCTTTCTAACTTGCTTCCTTTTCCTAAGGATTTGAACTTATGTATCTGTAACTAGGTACCTTTGTATGTAAGATGGCACTGCAATGCAGTGACTGTAAACTTTTCACTGTATTCATTTAAGCATGTGACAATAAAGCTAATTCAATTCAAGAACTGACTGCAAGTCAGTCCTCCTTTAATCACGTTGTGTTGCACAATCACCGTACTAAATGGGACAAACTTTGAACAGATCTAGCAATCGAGACTGGGCATCCATGAGGGACAGTGGGCCATCAACAGCAGCAAAATCATACTTCAACACAATCTACAATCTCATGGCCGTCATAACCCAGACTCTACCATTACCATTAACCTGGGGATCAACCTGGTTCAACCTGGTTCAATGAACAGTGCAGGACGTACACCTAAAAATGAGGTGTCAACCTGAAGTAACAAAACAGGATGACCTGCGTGCCAAACAGCGCACACAGCAAATCATAGACAATGCTAAGTAATTCCACAACTAAATGAGCGATCCAAGCTCTGCAGCCCTGCCACGTTGAGTCACAAATGATGGTGGAAATTAAACAACTCAGAGATATCCATGGCTCTCTGGAATCTTCCTCCCCTCCCCTTCCCTCTGACTCCAACCCCTTCCCCAACCCCACCTCCTGTCAGGTATTCACCATCCCTTCCAACCTTCCGCTCTCCGATGCTGAATGTTCTGCATTCAACAAGGGTCTCAGATTTATCCCTCTGCATTCCCATTTTAATGAATTTCGGGCACAACATGACATTAAACTCTTCTTCCACCATCTTCGCCTCCGTGTCCATTTCTTTAGACAAGAGTCCTCTCCTTGTCCCACAGACCCCTTCACCCAGCTCCAACACTCTCCCTTCTACCTGGACTTCTCCCTCTGGCCTTTTATCTTCATTTGATCTGTTCATTGAGAACTGTCGACGTGACATTGGTGGCCTCAATTTCTCTGCCACCCTTCACCCGATCCAACCTATCTCTTTCCGAACTGACTGCACTCTGTGGGCTTAGATCCAACCCTGACTTTGTTATAGAGACTGCCGATAAAGGTGGTGCTGTTGCAGTCTGGTGTACTGACTTCTGCATCACAGAGGCCGAGTGCCAGCTCTTAGATACCTCCTCCTATCTTCCCCAGACCATGACCATGATGTTCCACCGTGGAACATCAGGTCATTACATCCAGTATGGTCACTGATCTCATTTCATCTGGTGATCTCCCCCCACAACTGCTACCAAGCTGATAGTCCTCCAGCCCCACACAGCTCGCTTGTGTCTCCTTCCGAAAATCCACAAACATGACTGTTTGGGTAGACCCATTCTGTCAGCCTGCTCCAACCCAACAGAACTCATCTCTGAGATAGTAGGAACTGCAGATGCTGGACAATCTGAGATAACCAGGTGTTCATCCAGCTCTGCACCTTGTTATCTCAGAACTCATCTCTTCCTACCTTGACTTGGTGTTTTCTCCCCTGGTCATGTCCCAGCCCACGTACATCTGCGATTCCTCTGATGCTTTATGCCAATTTTGAGATTTCCAGTTTGTAGGCTCCAGCCGCTTCCTCTTTACCAGGCACGTGCAATCCCTTCACGGGTCCATCTCCTACCAGTATAGTCTCAGAGCTTTCTTCTTCTTCCTGGAACAAAGGCCTGAACCATCCCCACCCATCACCACCCTCCTCCACTTGGCCAAGCTCGTCCTCACTCCCAACTACTTCTCCATCAACTCCTCACATTTTCTTCAGGTCAGAGGGGTGGTCGTGAGTACACGCATGAGTCCTCGTTATGCCTGTCTTTTCGTGAGGTAGGTGGAACATTCCTTGTTCCAGTCCAATTCTGGCCCCTACCCATAACACTCTCTCCGAAATATTGATGATATCATCTGTGCTCCTTCCCTCTTGCTTCTGGATTTGGAAAAGTTCAATTTCACTTCCAATTTCCACCCTGCCCTCACTTTCACTTGGTCTTTCTCTGACTCCACCCTTTCTTTCCTTGAGATCTCTATTTCCATTTCTGGGGATAGACTGGCCATCAAGATCCACTGTAAACCCACTGACTCCCACAGCTACCTGGACTATACATCCTCGCACCCTGCATTGTGAAAAGGCTCCATTCCATTCTCCCAGTTCCTCAGCCTCCGCATATGCTCTGCTAAGGCCAACTTTGAGAAGATGGCCTCCAAAACGTCCACTTTCTTCCTCAACTGAGGATTCCCCACCCTGTACCACTGTCGACAGTGCCCTCAACCGGGTCCAACCCATCTCCCACACTTCCGCCCTCACCCAGTCTCTTCCCTTCCACAACAATGATGGGGTTCTCCTTATCCTCAACCACGATCCCACCAGTATCCATATCCAGAAGATCATCAGACACCATTTCTGCCACCTCCAGCGAGATGCTACCACCAGAAACACATTCCCCTCCCCTCCCTCCCTTGTCCGCCTTCTGCAGGGACTGTTCCTTCTGGGACACCCTGTTCCAAAGAACAAAGAAAATTACAGCACAGGAACAGACCCTTCGGCCCTCCAAGCCTGCGCCGATCCAGATCCTCTATCTAAACATGTCGCCTATTTTCCAAGGATATGTATCCCTCTACTCCCTGCCCATTCATTTATCTGTCTAGATACATCTTAAATGATGCTATCGTGCCCACCTGTACCAACTCCGCTGGCAACGCGTTCCAGGCACCCACCACCCTCTGCGTAAAGAACTTTCAACGCATATCTCCCTTAAACTTTTCCCCTCTCACCTTGAAATTGTGACCCCTAGTAATTGAGTCCCCCACTCTGGGAAAAAGCTTTTTGCTATCCACCCTGTCTATACCTCTCATGATTTTGTAGACCTCAATCAGGTCCCCCCTCACCTCCGTCTTTCTAATGTAAATAATCCTAATCTACTCAACCTCTCCTCATAGCTAGCGCCTTCCATAACAGGCAACATCCTGGTGAACCTCCTCTGCACCCTCTCCAAAGCATCCACATCCTTTTGGTAATGTGGCGACCAGAACTGTACGCAGTATTCCAAATGCGCTCGAACCAAAGTCCTATACAACTGTAACATGACCTGCCAACACTTGTACTCAATACCCCGTCCGATGAATGAAAGCATGCCGTATGCCTTCTTGACCACTCTATCCACCTGCGTTGCCACCTTCAAGGTACAATGGACCTGAACACTCAGATCTCTCTGTGCATCAATTTTCCCATCCAGACCTGGGGACTTGTCCACCCTAATGCTTTTTACAATACCCAACACTTGCCCCCTCCTTATGCCGACTTGTCCTAGAGTAATCAAACATCTATCCCTTACCTCAACATCCATCGTGTCCCTCTCCTCAGTGAATACCGATGCAAAGTACTCATCAAGAATCTCACTCATTTTCTCCGACTCCTCGCATAACTTCCCTCCTTTGTCCTTGAGTGGGCCTTTCTGTAGTTACCCTCTTGCTCCTTATATATGAATAAAAGGCTTTGGGATTTTCCTTAACCCTGTTTGCTGAAGATATTTCATGACCCCTTTTAGCCCTCTTAATTCCTCGTTTCACATTGGTCCTACTTTCCTGATATTCTTCCAAAGCTTTGTTTGCTTTCAGTCGCCCAGACCTTACGTATGCTTCCTTTTTCCTCTTTGCTAGTCTCACAATTTCACCTGTCCTCCATGGTTCCCTAATCTTGCCCTTTCTATCCCTCATTTTCACAGGGACATGTCTGTCCTGCACTCTAATCAACCTCTTTAAAAGCCTGCCACATATCAAATGTGGATTTACCCTCTAACAGCTGCTTCCAATCCATATTCCCCAAGAGTGTTCCACTCTTCCTTGACTCCTAACACGCCCTCAAAGCCTCACGGGACATTCCCCTGCAACACCGTAGGTGTAATACCTGCCCATTTACCTCCTCCCCACCTCAGTATCCAAGGACCCAAATATACCTTCCAGGTGAAGCAGCAGTTCACCTGCTCTTCACACAATCTAGTCTACTCCATTTGCTGCTCACAACGTAGTCTCCTCTATATTGGGGAAGCGAAACATAGACAGGGGACTGCTTTGCAGAACATCTAGGTTCTGCCTGCAAAAAAGATCCCAAGCTTCCCGTTGCCTGCCACTGAAAAAGGGTCTCGGCTCGAAACGTCAGCTTTCCTGCTCCTCTGATGCTGCTTGGCCTGCTGTGTTCATCCAGCTCTGCACCTTGTTATCTCAGATTCTCCAGCATCTGCAGTTCCTACTATCTCTGAAACACTTTAACAGACCACCCTGTTCCCTGGCCAACATTTGTGTCTCAGGCCTGCTGAGTGTTCCAGTGGAACACAGCGCAAGCTGGAAGAACAACACCTTATTTTCTGATTGGGAACACTGCAACCCTCCAGATTCAATATCAAGTTCAATAACTTTAGGGCCTGAACTCTTCCATGTCTTAGCCTCCTACCCCACACACCAGGCCTTGTTATCACATCGTCTTCCATTACAGACTACCTATTGTTAGCCACTAACAGTTTCCATTAACAGCTATTCACCCTCCTAAATAAAAACCAAAAGAACTGCAGATGCTGTAAATCAGGAACAAAAACAAAGCTGCTGGAAAAGTTCAGCAGGTCTGGCAGCATCTGTGGAGGAGAAAACAGAGTTAACGTTTCGTGTCCAGTGACCCTTCCTCAGAACTGATGGTGGCTGGGAAAACGTCAGTTTATATGAAGAAAAGCCCAACGCAAGCTGGAGGTACAACACCTCATTTTCCGCCTGGGGACCCTACAGCCCTCTGGACTCAATATTGAGTTCAATAATTTTAGGGCCTAAACTCTCCCATGTCCCAGCCCCCCACCCCACACACCAGGCCTTGTTACCACATAGCCCGCCACTACACACCGCTTATTGTTAGTCACTAATAGACCCTATTAACAACTACTCACCCTCCCAGCCTGATCATTAGCAACTCCTTTGTCTGTCCAACTGTCTTTCTCTCTCTTTGGGCTCTATCCTATCATTTACTCCCTACCCCACCCACCTCCCTATTTTCTGCATATAAACTGACGTTTTCCCAGCCACCATCTGTTGAGGAAGGGTCACCGGACCCGAAACGTTAACTTTGTTTTCTCCTTCACAGATGCTGCCAGACCTGCAGAGCTTTTCAAGCAACTTTGTTTTTATTCACCCTCCTAGCCAGATCGTTATCTAATCCTTTGTCTGTCCGATTGTTCTTCTCTATCTTTGGGATCTATCCCCATCTATTATTTACATCTTACCCACTCCCTATCTTCTGCATATAAACCGAAATTTTCCTAACTACCATTAGTTCTGAGGAACGACCTGAAACATTCATTAATTTCTCTCACAGATGCTGCCAGATCTGCTAAGCTTTTCCAGCACTAATGTTTTTGTTTGTGTGTGTAAACAACTCACTGGACAAAGAGGGTCCACAATTATCCGCATCTGCAATCATGGGGGAGCCCAGCACATCAGTCCAAAAGATGTGACTGAAGCATTTGCATCAATCTTCAAGTGGATGATGCATCTCGATCTCCTCCAGAAGTACCCAGCATCATAGATACCAGTGTTCTGCCAGTTTGATTTACTCCACGTGATATCAAGGAACAGGTCAAGCCACTTGATATTGCAAAAGCTTTGAGTCCTGACAACATTCCAGTAATAGTACTGAAGACTTGTGTGGTAGAAGTTGCCAAACTCCTAGGCAAGCTCTTCCACTATAGCTACAAAACTAACATGTATCCAGAAATTCAAGTATGCCCAGTTATATCCTGTACAAAAGAAAACATAATAACATCCAACCCAGCCAATTACCACTTCAATCAGTCTACTCTGGATCATCAGTAAACTAACGAAGAATCATCAACATCAACAGACAAAGTTTAACTTGGATAAGTGTGAGGTTATCAATTTTGGTTGGAAGAATGAAAAGGCAAACTATCTGAACAGCAAAAAAAAAAGCTGATATAGATATGTGAAGAGAAAAAGATGAGCGAATGCAACAATGAAGGATAGGTATGGCAAGTTACGTGAACCTTGGATGACCAGGGATCTTACAAGCTTGGTCAAAAAGAAAAAGGAAGCATGCGTAACGTCTAGGAGGATGGGAACTGATGAAGCCCTTGAGGTATATAAGGAAGAACTTAGACAAGGAATTAAAAGGGCTAAAAAGGGTCAGAAAAAGTCGTTAGTGACAGGGTTAAGGAGAATCCCAAGGGTTTTTATACATACATGAACAGCAAGAGGGTAACCAGAGAAAGGGTTGGCCTACTCAAGGATAATGGAAGGAATCTAAATGTGGAGCCAGAAGAGGCATGTGAAGTCGTAAATGAACACTTTGCGTCAGTATTCAGCAAAGAGAAGGAATTGGTGGAGGATGATCTCAAGAAGAGATGGTCAAGTTTCTAAGCCAAGTTGCTATTAAAAAGGTGTTGTGCATCTTAAAGAGTATTAAAGTAGATAAGTCCCCAAGTTGTGATGGGATCTATCACAGAATATTGAGGGAGGCAAGAGAACAAATTGCTGGAGCATTGACAGATATCTTTGTATCCTCTTTGGCCACAGGTGAGGTCCCAGAAAATTGGAGAATTGTTAATGTTGTCCCATTGTTTAAGAAGGGTAGCAGGGATCATCCTGGAAATTACAGGCCTGGGAGTCTCACATCAGTGGTAGGGAAATTATTAGAAAAGATTCTCAGAGACAAGATCTATACGCGTTTAGGAACAAATGGACTTATTAGCAATAGGCAGCATAGTTTTGTGCAGGGGAAGTTATGCCGCATTAACTTAATCGAGTCTTTGACGAGGTGACAAAGATGACTGATGAGGGAAAAGCAGTTGATGTTGTCTACGTGGACTTCAGTAAAGCCTTTGACAAGGTCCTTATGGTAGGCTGGTACAAAAGGTAAAGTCACATGGTATCAGGGATGACCTGGCAAGATGGATACAGAACTGGCTTAGTCATAGGAGACAGAGGGTAGCGGTGGAAGGATGCTTTTCGGAATGGAAGGTGTGACCAGTAGTGTTCCACAGGGATCAATGCTGGGATCTCTGCTGTTCATGACCTACATAAATGATTTGGAGAAAAACGTTTCTGGTCTAATTAGTAAATTTGTAGGATGATACAAAGATTGGTGGAGCTGTGGATAGTGAGGAAGATTATCAGAGGATATAGCAGAATATAGACCAGTTGGAGGCATGGGCAGAAAAATGGCAGATGGAGTTTAATCCGCACAAATGTGAGGTGATGCACTTTGGAAGTTCAAGAACAGGTGGAAATTCTACAGTGTATGGCAGAACCCTTAGAAGTATTGATATGCAGAGGGTTCTGAATATACAGGTCCACAGATCACTGAAGGTGGCAGCGCAGGTAGATGAGGTCGTAAAAAAATGGCTATTTTGTTAATGCATTTTCTGGGATGTGGGTGTCACTGGCCGGCCAGCATTTATTGCCTGTCCCTAAGTTGCCCTTGGGAAGGTGTGGTGTTCACATGTTCCCATGAGATGGGGAAGAAGGGCAGCGAATCAGAGGGCGGCTGAGAGTCATCACAGCATTTCAGAGTGAACCTGGTGTCAAGGTGTGGTTAAACCTGAGACACTACACTGATGTTTCCCACCGTCCCTGCTCCTCTGACCAATAAAACACTGTGAGGACGACGACCGGCAAGGAAAAGGTGTACAAGGAAACAGCCATTAAGAGAGTGGGCCAGTGTTAGAGTGGAATTGCTGAGGCCTTTGCTCAAGGTGTTTCGGTGTGAGGAGGCTGAGCAGGGGTACAGGTAAGGGCTCTTTAACTCTACTTCCTTTCTGTCTAGACTGAAGGCAGTAGGGATGGCAGTTAGGGCAGTGGCATGCTCCTCTCGCAGGATGTGGGAGATCGGGAGACTTCCAGGGTCCCTGGTGGCTACACCTGTGAGAATTGCACCCGGCTGCAGCTCCTGACAGACAGTGTTAGGGAACTGGAGCTGAAGCTGGATGCACTCAGGAACATCC
>NC_063334.1:128626510-128636834 GCF_021869965.1 Rhincodon typus
CTATCCGCTCCTCCCACCTCACTGACCAATCCCCATCCCTGCTTCCTACCTACACTCGCCTTTACTAGCTTCATCCCCGCCTCCTTGACCTGTCAGTCTTCTCTCCCACCTATCTGCTCCACTATCTACCTGCTATCACCGCTCCCCCCATCTCTATATATTTCAGAGCCCCCTTCCCGTCCCCCATTTCTGAAGAAGGGTCCCGACCCGAAACACCAGCTTTCCTGCTCCTCTGATGCTGCCTGGCCTGCTGTGTTCCTCTAGCTCCACACTGTGTTATCACTACCTCCCTCAACCCTTCTGACAATTACTGTGGGAAAAATCCAGCAGAACCATGAGCAAAGGGGGTAATGGTGACAAATGTCAGAGAATCACATGAGAGGCTGAGCAAGGCCGATTGCAACTAACTGCATTTTCCAACAGAGTTCCAGGCGAGACAAAATTCTCACCAGGCAGTTAAGAAATGCTTACAAAATAGGATTCTTGTCAGCTTCATTAATTGCACATTATCTTTTTTAGAATGCAGCATCCTACGCTGCCACCCACTGTGAGGAAATTAGATACTGAGAATTCTTGACAACAAAGTCAGAGCAGGTACCTGGTGACTCCAACTTCTCACTTGATCCTCTAATAGTACAGTATCTTTAGGTGAGATGTGTTCTGTGCTGTTTCTCTTGTAGAGAGGTGTTGCCACAGTGTTGTTGAATTTCTGCTTCAGAAGCTTTGGGTAAACAGCTTTGAGCTCACTGAGTTTTTTTTTAATTAGACAAAAGAAGCATGAGTAGGTAGAGTCAGGCTCACACAGACCGAGGAGTTCAGTTTTACTTTCAGTTGACCTGGAGTAGGTTGCTGAAGCTGACAGATATTGCTGTATCTCTGCTGTAGCAAAAAGTCATCAACAGTGCTGTCAAGCGACACTTGCTCAATGACGCCCAGTTTGGGTTCTGCCAGGGGCACTCAGCTCCTGACGTCATTACAGCCTTGGTTCAAACATGGACAAAAGAGCTGAATTCCAGAGTGAGGTGAGAGTGACAGCCCTTGACATCAAAGCTGCATTTGACTGAGTGAGGCATTAGGATCGGGGTGGGGTGGGGAGGATGGGGAAGGTCTCTGCTGGTTGAAGTCATACCTGGCGCAAAGGAAAATGGTTGTGTTTGTTAAAGGTCAGTCATCTCAGCTCCAGGACATCTCTGCAGGAGTTCCTCAGATCGTGTCCTAGGCCCAACCATTGTTGGCTGCTTCATTAGTGACTTTCCCTCCATCATAAGGTCAGGAGTGGGAATGTTTGCCAATGACTGCATCATGTTCAGCACCATACATGACTCCTGTGATCTTGAAGCATTCCAAGTTCAAACACAACAAGATCTGGACAATAAAAAAAACAAAGAACTGCAGATGCTGGAATCTGCAACAAAAACAGAAATAGTTGGAGAAACTCAGCAGGTCAGGCAGCATTGTGAAGAGAAAGCACAGACAACATTTTGGGTTCAGTGACCCTTTTTTAGAACTCCATCCTGCCAGACCTGCTGAGATTCTCCAGCTATTTCTATTTTTTTTTGTTTAATATCTAGACAATACCCAGGCTTGGACTGACAAGTGTCAAGTAACATTCACGCCACAAAAATGCCAGGAAGTGACCACCATCATCCCCGTACCTAAGGAAGAACATGCAATGTGCCTTAATGACTATCGCCCCAGTGGCTCTGATCTCAATAATCATGAAATGCTTCGAGAGGCTGGTCATGGCCCACATCAACCCCAGCCTCCCAGCCCGCCTTGATCCCCTACAATTTGCTTACCAATGTAACAGGTCTGCAGCGGATGCCATATCCCTAGCCCTGCACTCATCCCTGGAACATCTGAACAACAAGAACACCTACGTCACACTCCTGTTCATTAACTACAGCTCTGCCTTCAACACCATTATCCCGCCTAGACTGATCTCAAAACTCCATGATGTTGGTCTTGGATCCACCCTCTGCAGCAGGATCCTCAGCTTTCTGACCCAGAGACTGCAATCCGTGAAGATAGGTACCTGCACTTCCTCCACAATAACACTGGCGCCCTCCCAAGGATGCGACCTCAGGCCCCTCCTGTACTCCCTGAACACCCACAACTGTGTTGCCAAATTCTGCATGAACGCCACCTACAAGTTCACTGATGACACCACCATAGCGGGACGGATATCTAACAACGACAAGTCAAAATACGGAAGGGTGACGTGATGCAACGAGAACAACTCTCTCAACGTTGGCAAAACTAAAGAGCTGATCATTGACTTCAGAAAGAAAGGACGAGAACACGCCTCCAAATACATCAATGGAGCTGAGGTTGAGGGGGTGGAGAGTGTCAAGTTCCTCGGAGTGTCGATAACTGACAACCTGTCCTGGACTTCCAACGTAGATGCCACGGTCAAGAAGGCACAACAATGCCTCTACTGCCTTAGTTGGCTCAGGAAATTTGCCACGTCCATAAGGTCCCTCACCAACTTCTACAGATGTACCTTTGAAAGCATACTGTCCGGGTGCATAACGGCCTGGTGTGGCAACTGCTCTGCCCAGGACTGTAAGAAACTACAGAAGGTTGTGTGCACAGCCCAGACCATCACAGAAGCCAACCTTCCATCCATGGACTCTATTTACACGGCTCACTGCTGCAGAAAGGCTGCCAACATCATCAAAGACCCATCATACCCCGGTAATGGTCTCCTACAGCCTCTTCCATCACGCAGAAAATACAGAAATCTGAACACACACACCAGCAGGTTCAGGAACAGCTTCTTCCTGGCTGTTATTAGACTGATGTATGGACTCTCTACCCTCAAATAATGCTGATTTTGCTAAGGTTGATCTCGCCTACCTCATGCTCTGTGCAATTTAACCTGTATGCCTCTGTCTTTTTTTTTACAAGCTCTTACCTGTACATCCTTGCTTACTATGATCTGCCTGTACTGCTCGTAAATAAAGCTTTACACTGTACTTCGGCACACATGATAATAAATCAAACAATCAATCAATCAATCAACCTCCAATTAGAGACAATCTAACCGGTGCCCCTTGACATTCAATATTGTTACCATCATTGAATCTCCTACTATCAATCTGAGGGTTACCAATGACCAGAAACTCAATTGGACTCACCATATAGATACAAGTGGCTACAAGTGCAGAACACTGTGGTGAGTAACTCACCTCCTGACTCCCCAAAGCCTGCCCACCATCAAAAAACTGAAAGAATAGAGGATGCTGGAATATCAGAAACAAACACAGAAATTACTGGAAAAGCTCAGTAGATCTGACAGCATCTGTTCTGAAGGGTCCCCAGACCTAAAACGTTAACTCTACTTTCTCTCCACTGATGCTACCAGACCTGCTGAGCTTTTCCAGCAATTTCTGCTTTTGTTCCTGCCCACCATCTGCAAAGTACAAGTCAGGAGTAGGATGGAATACTTCTCACTGCCAGGATGGCTTTAGTTCCAAGAGCTTGACATCATCCAGGACAAAGCATTCCGCATGATTGGCACTATGTCCACATGATTGTCTGATTGTAGGTGGCGGAAATGTCCCCACTCCTGTCCACTTTCCAAAGGGACCCCACCACCAAAAATATATTTCCCTCCCATCCCCTGTCCACTTTCTGTCGGGACCATTCACTTCATGACTCCCTCGTCAGCTCCACACTCCCCATGAACCCCTTCACCACACCTGGTACCTTTCCCTGCAACCACAGGAGGTGCTACACCTGCCCCTATACCTCCCCCCTCACCTCCATCTGAGGCCCCAAAAAATACTCCCAAATCCGGTGAAGATTCACCTGCACTTCATCTAATCTCATCTACGATATCCGTTGTTCCCGATGTGATCTCTATAGCAGGGAGACCAAACGCAGACTCGGGGACTGGTTTGCGGAGCATCTCCGTTCTGCACGCACCAACCAACCTGACCTTCCTGTTGCCATCCACATTACCTCCCCCTCCCGCTCCCCTGGTGACGCGTCCATCCTTGGCCTCCTCCACTGCCAGAGTGAGGCCAAATGTAAACTGGAGGAACAACACCTCATATTTCACCTTGGGACCTTACAGCCCAATGGCCTGAATATTGACTTCACAGGGGAAGGTGATGGCCCAGTGGTATTATCACTGGACTGTTAATCCAGAGACCCAGATAACTTTCTGGGGACCTGGGTTTGAAACACACTACAATTTGAATTTGAATTCAATAAATATCTGGAAATAAGATTCTAATGATGACCATGAATCCATTGTTGATTGTCGGAAAAACTCATCTGGTTCACTAATGTCCTTCAGGGAAGGAAATCTGCCAACTTCACTTGATCTGGCCAACATGTGACTCCAGACCCACAGCAACGTGGTTGACTCTTAACTGCCCTGGCAATTAGGGAGGGGCAATAAATGCTGCCTGGCCAGTGACTACCTCATTTCATGAATGAATAAAGGAGCTTCAAAATCTCTCCTCCGCTAACCTATCCATCTTCTGACTCACCTGCCCACTCCACCCTTCCCACTGACCAACCACAATAACTCCCTACCTGCATCACCAGCTTCAAAATCTCTCCATCCCTAACCTGTCTATCTTTCTACTGACCTACCTGCTCCACCCTTCCTGCTGACCAACCACAATGACACCCTACCTGCATCCACCTATCTCCATTTCAACTAGCCTCCCCCTAGTCCAATCTCCCTCTACTTATTTCTGAGCTCCCCTCACCCTCCTGTCCTGACAGAGGATTTCAGCCCAAAACGGTGACTTTCCTGCTCCTCGAATGCTGTCTGACCTGCTGTGCTTTTCCAGCTCCACAGTTATTGACTCTAGCTTCCAGCATCTACAGTCCTTATTGTCTCCAAGGACAGCAGATACATGAGAACACTGCTACCTGCCTCCAAGCTGCTCACTCCTGACTTGGAAATATATTGTCATTCCTTCATTGTCGCTGGGTCAAAATCCTGGAACTCCCTCCCTCAGGACATTGTGGGTCTACCTAAAGCAGGTGGACCGTAGTGGTTCAAGAAGGCAGCTCACCATCGCCTTCTCAAGGGCATCTAGGGATGAACGATAAATGTTGGCCTGCCAGTGATGCCCATGTCCTACAAGTGGATTTAAAAAATGAAATATTTTGAATTCAATCAAAAATTGGGAATTGAAAGTGTCATGATGACCATTGTCGATTTTTATATAAACCCACTTGGTTCATTAGTGTCATAGGTGACATAGGAATTAGGAGCTGAAGTAGGTAACTGAGCCCTTTGAAGCAGCTCTACTATTTAACATGACCATAGCTGATCTTATCCTGGTCCCAACTCCACTTTCCTGCCTGTTCCCCATAGCCCTTTATCCTGCTATTCATCAGAAACATATCTAATCCTTTCTTGAATCTGTTGATTGATTCTGCCTCCACTGCACTCTGGGCAGCGAGTTCTACAGATTTACAAGCCTCTGAGAGAAGTAGGTTCTCCTCATCTCAGTGACAAAGACAAGTGGTAGTTATAGGGGATTCTATATAGGGGGATAGATAGTATCCTTTGCAAGCCGGATCGGGAATCCCGCATGGTGTGTTGCCTGCCCGGTGCCAGGGTGCAGGACATCTCTGACCGGCTTGAAAGGATATTGGAGCGGGAGGGGGAGGATCCAGTTGTTGTGGTCCACATTGGGACTAACAACATAGGCAAGGCGAGGACGGAGGACCTGTTTGGGGATTAACAAGCACTAGGAACGAAATTAAGGAACAGGTCCTCGAGGGTCATAATCTCCGGATTACTGCCCGAGCCACGTGCAAATTGGCTTAGGGATAAGAAAATTAGGGAAGTAAACACGTGGCTAAGGGAGTGGTGTGGGAAAGAGGGGTTCCATTTCATGGGGCATTGGCATCAGTTTTGGAACCGGAGGGATCTGTACCGATGGGACGGTCTCCACCTGAACCGATCTGGAACCAGTGTTCTTGTGAAAAGGATAAATAGGGTGGTCACTAGGACTTGAAACTAGTGAGTTGGGGGGAAGGGAAAGGGAAAACGACAGGGAGTATGATGGTAAATAAAAAGGTAAGCAGCAGGTTAGCATGTGTGCAGGAGGGTTTAAGTTCAAGGCAGACTATGAAAGAAGCAAAAAGGAAGGATAACTCAGGAGATATTATTAGAGATGTTGGAAATCATGAGGGTAAGAAAGCTAGCATAAAGGCACTTTACCTGAACGCTCGTAGCATTCGTAACAAGGTTGATGAGTTATCGGCACAAATCATCGTGAATGAATATGATTTTGTAGCCATTGCGGCGACATGGTTACAGGATGGTCACGACTGGGAGTTAAATATCCAAGGGTACCAGACTATTCGGAAGGACAGACAGGAAGGTAAGGGAGGTGGTGTAGCTCTGATATTCAAGGACGCCATCAGGGCGTGCTGAGAGGTGATATAGGTTCTATGGAGAATGAGGTTGAATCCATTTGGGTGGAAATTAGAAATTCTAAGAGGAAAAAATCACTGATAGGCGTAGTCTATAGGCCACCAAGTAATAACATCACATTGGGGCGGGCAATAAACAAAGAAATAACTAATGCCTGTAAAAATGGTACGGCAATTATCATGGGGGATTTTAACCTACATGTAGATTGGTTGAACCAGCTCGGTCAGGGTAGCCTTGAGGAGGAGTTCGTTGAGTGTATCCGTGATAGTTTTCTTGAACAGTATGTAATGGAACCGACGAGGGAGCAAGCTATCCTAGATCTGGTCCTGTGTAATGAGACAGGAATAATTAATGAATACAGAGTACTGGGCTAATGGTAAGATTCTTGGTAGTGTGGATGAGCAGAAAGATCTCGGTGTCCATGTGCATAGATCACTGAAAGTTGCCACCCAGGTTGATAGCGTTGTTAAGAAGGCGTACAGTATGTTAGGTTTTATTGGTAGAGGGATTGAGTTTCGGAGCCATGAGGTTATGTTGCAGCTGTACAAAACTCTGGTGCGGCCGCACTTGGAGTATTGCGTACAGTTCTGGTCACGACATTATAGGAAGGATGTGGAAGCATTGGAAAGGGTGCAGAGGAGATTTACCACGATGTTGCCTGGTATGGAGGGAAGGTCTTATGAGGAAAGGCTGAGGGTTTTGAGGCTGTTTTCGTTAGAGAGAAGAAGGTTAAGAGGTGACTTGATAGAGACATACAAGATGATCAGAGGATTAGATAGGGTGGACAGTGGGAGCCATTTTCCTCGGATGGTGATGGCTAGCACGAGGGGACATAGCTTTAAATTGAGGGGTGATAGATATAGGACAGATGTCAGAGGTACGTTCTTTACTCAGAGAGTAGTAAGGGCGTGGAATGCCCTGCCTGCAAAAATAGTAGACTCGCCCACTTTAAGGGCATTTAAATGGTCATTGGATAAACATATGGATGATAATGGAATAGTTTAGGTTAGATGGGCTTCAGGTTGGTTTCACAGGTCGGCGCAACATCGAGGGCCGAAGGGCCTGTACTGCGCTGTAATGTTCTATGTTCTATGTTCTATAATGACCTCATAGTTAGGGATCCATTTGGAAGGAGTGATCACAGTATGGTTGAATTTAGAATACAGGTGGAGAGTGTGAAAATAAAATCCAATACCAGGGTCCTGTGCTTGAACAAGGGGAACTACAATAGAATGAGGGAGGACTTGGCTAAAGTAGACTGGAAACAAAGATTTTATGGTGGGACAGTTGACGAGCAGTGGAGGATTTTCAAAGCAATTTTTCAAAGTGCTCAGCAAAAGTATATTCCAATGAAAAGGAAGGACTGTAAGAAAAGGGGTAATCTGCCATGGGCGTCTAAAGAAATAAAGGAGGCTATCAAATTGAAAGAGAAGGCATACAAAGTGGCCAAAAACAGTATGAAACTAGAAAATTGGGAAAACTTGAAAGGTCAACAGAAAGCCACAAAAAGAGCTATAAAGAAAGGTAAGATAGAACATGAGAAAAAACTAGCACAGAATATAAAGACAGATAGCAAAAGTTTCTATAAATATATAAAACAAAAAGAGTGGCTAAAGTAAACGTTGGCCCTTTAGAGCATGAGAAGGGGAATTTAGTTATGGGATATGATGAAATGGGCGAGGCATTGAACAGGTATTTTGTATCGGTCTTCACAGTGGAGGACACTAATAACATGCCAGTAATTGACAAAGAGACGAAGGTAGGTGAGGACCTGGAAACAATCATTATTACGGAAGAGGTAGTGTTGGGCAAGCTAATGGAGCTAAGGATTGATAAGTCTCCTGGCCCTGATGGAATGCATCCCAGAATACAATGTAAATAAATGTGAAGTCATACATTTTGGTAGGAGTAATAGTAAAAAGGATTATTACTTAAATGGTAAAAAGTTGCAGCATGCTGCTATGCAGACGGACCTGGGTGTCCTTGTGCATGAATCAAAGAAGGTAGGTCTGCAGGTACAACAAGTAATTAGGAAGGCACATGGAATTTTGTCCTTCATTGCTAAAGGGATTAAGATTAAAAGCAGAGAGGCTATGTTGCAGCTGTACAAGGTGCTGGTGAGGCCACACCTGGAGTACTGTGTGCAGTTTTGGTCTCCTTACTTGAGAAAGAATGTACTGGCACTGGAAGGGGTGCAAAGGAGGTTCACTAGGTTGATTCCGGAGTTGAGGGGGTTGGCTTATGAGGAAAGACTGAGTAGATTGGGATCATATTCATTGGAATTCAGAAGATTGAGGGGGGATCTTATAGAAACATATAAAATTATGAAGGGAATAGATAAGATAGAAGTAGAGAGGATGTTTCCACTGGCAGGTGAAGCTAGGACAAGAGGGCATAGCCTCAAGATTAGAGGGAGCAGATTTAGGACTGAATTGAGAAAGAATTTCTTCACCCTGAGGGTTGTTAATCTATGGAATTCCTTGCCCAGTGAAGTAGTTGACGCTACTTCAGTGAACGTTTTTTAAAAAAAGCAGATTTTTTTTGAACAATAAAGAAATTAAGGGATATGGTGAGAACGCAGGTAAGTGGATCTGAGTCCACGAAAAGATCAGCCATGATCTTATTGAATGGCGGAGCAGGCTCGAAGGGCCAGATGGCCTACTCCTGCTCCTAGTTCTTATGTTCTGAACCTACCTCCTCTCAGTTTATATTTATGATCTCTTAGACTGTCCCACAAGGAGGAACATCTGTTCAACGACCACCTTATCAATCACCTTTAGCATTTTATGTACCTTAATCAGATCCCCCCACCCCTCATTCTTCTGAACTCCAGCAAGTACAAACCCAAGCTATTCAACCACTCTTTATCATAGAATCCCTATAGTGTGGAAACAGGCCCTTCAGCCCACCAAGTCCACACCGACCCTTGGAGCATCCCATCCAGACCCATCGCCCTATAACCCACCTAATCTACACACCCCTGAATACTATGGGCAATTTAGCATGGCCAATCCACCTAACCTGCACATCTTTGGACTGTGGGAGAAAACTGGAGCACCCAGAGAAAACCCACACAGACACCTGGAGAATATGCAAACTCTACACAGAAAGTTGCTTGTGGGTGGAATTGAACTTGGGTCCCTGCTTCTGTGAGGCAGCAGTGCTGACCACTGAGCCACCATGCCACCCAATCTTTGTAAGAAAGCTTTTTCATCCCTGGAATCAACCTGGTGAACCTCATCTGAACTACTTCCAGTACCACATCATCCTTCCTCAAGTCAGGAAATAAAAAAAACTGGACACAATATTTCCAGGTGTGAACTTACCAACGCCTTCTGCAATTGTAACAACTCATTTATTTTTATAATCCAGTCCTTTTGCAAAAAAACTCAGATTCTGTTTGTCTTCCTTATTATATGCTGCACGTGCATACCCACACTCTGTGATTCATACACAAACACCCTGCACTGATGCATTTTGAATCTGTTTCAAAGGAAAAGGATGGATATTGCTGTCCTTACCTGGTCTGGTCTCCATTTGACTCCAAACCTATAGCATAAGTTTGACGCTCAACTACTCTGTGGGCAATAACAGCTGGCCCTGCCAGTGATGCCCGCAGCCCATAAAAATTAATTATATCCTATTTGTGTTTATTGTTTGAAAGCATAAACTCAACTCAGCATCTTCCTTCACCAGAACTTCAAATAAATCAATTAAAAGTTTTGGGTATTTCAGCTTTTTGTCATTTTTGAACTTTATTCCATCTAAAAACATTTCTGATCTTGATGCAGTTTGTGGAAATTGAGCAGTTGTCAGGAGAACCTGACTTTGGGAGAAATTATCAACAGTCCTCCCAGCCACTGGGTCCGCCCAGCCGCAGGAGGGCGCTGGGAGCCCGGGTCCGCCCAG
>NC_063334.1:128636844-128637295 GCF_021869965.1 Rhincodon typus
CGGGTCCGCCCAGCCGCAGGAGGGCGCTGGGAGCCCGGGTCCGCCCAACCGGAAGTGAAAGTGATTGCCTAGTTGATCCGGGTCAGAGTGTCTGACAATCAGCGGAGAGAAAAATCGGTAAAAAAGGAAGGTGAGAAATTGGGAGGAAGGGGGTGTCAGAGAATTGTTGCTGTGCACAATGAAGCCATTTGACCCGTCGTGTCTATGTTGGAACGTTCTGCCCTTTCCCCTTCTCTCTTGTCACTTTACTTTTCAGATATTTGACAAATATAGAAACGTTTGCAGCAGAGTGCTGATCGAAAAACAAACTACCCAACAGAATTCCATTTCCAACACTTAGTTTAAATTCCGGGAGGGTATACGGGCTTTCGTGCATATCCAATAAAAACCAAAAGAACTGCAGTTGCTGTAAATCAGGAACAAAAACAAAGTTGCTGGAAAAGCTCAGCAG
>NC_063334.1:128637395-128645135 GCF_021869965.1 Rhincodon typus
ACTGTTAGTGACTAACAACAGGGGGTGTGTACTGGCAGGCCATGTGGTAACAAGGCTAGTTGTGTGTGGGGTAGGGGGCTGGGACATGGGAGAGTTTAGGCCCTAAAATTATTGAACACGATATCGAGTCTGGAGAGCTGCAGGGTCCCCAAGCGGAAAATGAAGTGTGTTTTTCTAGCTTGTGCTGAGGTTCGCTGGAACACTGTAGCAAGCCAGAGACAGAGATGTTGGCCAGGGAGCAGGATGTTGTGTTAAAGTGGCAGGCAACAGGTAGTTCAGGGTCTTTTTTGCGGCATGGTGGCTCAGTGGTTAGCACTGCTGCCTCACAGCGTCAGGGACCTGGGTTCGATTCCACCCTTGGGCGACTGTCTGTGTGGAGTTTGCTATTCTCCCCGTGTCTGTGTGGGTTTCCTCCGGGCACTCCGGTTTCTTCCCACAATCCAAAGATGTGCAGGCTAGGTGGATTGGCCATGCTAAATTGCCCGTTGTGTTGAGGGATGTGTAGCTTCGGTTGGTTATAGGGAAGTGGGTGTGAGTTGGATGCTCCAAGGGTTGGTGTGGACTTGTTGGGCCAAAGGGCCTGTTTCCTCACTGTAGGGGTTCTATGATTCTTTGCGAGCAGAACATAGATGTTCTGCGAAGTGGTTATCCAGGCTATGCTTTGTTTCCCCAATGTAGAGAAGACCCTTCCATATCCATACGTGTTTAACCTGAGAGTTTCTGCCATGATGAGCCTTTGAATGATTGATTGATTGATTTATTGTTATGTGTACCAAAGTACAGTGAAGAACTTTGTTTACGAGCAATACAAGCAGACCATCCTCAGCAAGAATGTACAGATCAAAAAGACTTGGACAGAGGCTTACAGGTTACATTGCACAGGGCATGCACTAGGCGAGATCAACGTTAGCAAGGTCATAGAACATAGAACATAGAACATTACAGCGCAGTACAGGCCCTTTGGCCCTTGATGTTGCGCCAACCTGTGAAACCAATCTGAAGCCCACCTAACCTAAACTATTCCATTATCATCCATATGTTTATCCAATGACCATTTAAATGCCCTTAAAGTTGGCGAGTCTACTACTTTTGCAGGCAGGGCATTCCACGCCCTTACTACTCTCTGAGTAAAGAACCTACCTCTGACATCTGTCCTATATCTATAACCCCTCAATTTAAAGCTATGTACCCTCGTGCTAGCCATCACCATCCGAAGAAAAAGGCTCCCACTGTCCACCCTATCTAATCCTCTGATCATCTTGTCAGTGTTATATGAGGCTAGCCAGTCTATGCATCAGTCTAATAATGGCCGGGAAGAAGCTGTTCCTGAACCTGCTGGTGCATGTATTCAGGCTTCTGTATCTTTTGCCGATGAAAAATGTTGTAGGAGATCATTACCAACGTGCAATGGGTCATTGATGATGTTAGCAGCCTTTCTGTGGCAGTGAGCCGTATAAATGGAGTCCATGGAAGGAAGGTTGTCTTCTGTGATGGTCTCGGCTGTGCACACCACCTTTTGTAGTTTCTTACAGTCCTGGGCAGAGCAGTTTCCATACCAGGCCATTATGTACACGGACAATACGTTTTAAATGGTGCATCTGTAGAAGTTGATGAGGTCCTTATGGACATGGCAAATTTCCTGAGCTACCTGAGGAAGAAGAGGTGTAGTTGTGCCTTCTTGTCCATCGCATCAATGTGGGTAGTCCAGGACAGGTAGTTGGTTTATCGTCGCTCCTAGGAACTTGACGCTCTCCACCATCTCAACCTCAGTTTCGTTGTTGTAGATGGAGGCGTGTTCTCCTCCTTTATTTCTGAAGTCAATGATCAATTCTTCAGTTTTGTCAGGATTGAGAGACAGATTGTTTTCATTGCACCGTGTCACTTGTGTTCAGTCAGTGATTTCCAGACCATATCTCTACATCCCTCTGTGATCCCACCGATCACTTAAATCCATGTCCCCTAGTCACTACAAAGGTAAAAAGCAAACCCCCCCCATCCAACCTATCCAGGCCTGTCTCAATTTTGTTCATCTCAATTAAGTATCTCCTCAGTCTCTGCTGTTCCGAAGAAAACAATAACAGTCTTTCCAATACTAAATAAACATGTTTTTGTCTTCACAGATGCTGCCAGACCTGCTGAGCTTTTCCAGCAACTTTGTTTTGATCCTGATTTACAGCATCCGCAGTTCTTTTCGTTTTTATTTAAGTGGCAAGGGAATTGGGCAAGGTTGGATAGCCTCTACTTTAATGCCAAGAGTATTAAAAGTAAGACAGATGAGTGAAAGGTGTGGGTTGACATATGAAACTACAAAGTTGTTGCCATCACAGAATCATGGTTGAGGGAGGGGCAAGACTTGCAATTTAACATTCTGGAGTACAGGATCTTCAGGCAGGACAGGGAGGGTGCAAAATTGGAGGTGTTGTCACATGATTAGTTAGAGTAAAACTTAAAGATAAAAATGGGGTCAGTCACACTGTCGGGAGTGTATTATTAACCTACAAAGTCAGTGGGTAGTTGAGTAGATATGTAGTCAATCCACTAAGGCGTGTAAGAATAATAGCAGAGTAATTAGATTAGGGGATTTTGACTACCCTAACATTAATTGGGATAATCGTAGTATAAAGGTTTGTGGGGGCAGTTTCTTGAAATGTACACAGGAGAGCTTTTTATATCAACATGTAGATAGTCCTACATGGGACAGTGCAGTGCTGGACCTATTTGTGGTAAACTAAGCCAGACAGCTTGTCAAGTTGATAGTGGGGGTGCATTTGTGATAGCGACCACAATGATGTATGTTTTAAGTTTGTCATTGAAAAGAAGAAAGATGGTCTTCATAAAGGTTTGGATTGGGCTGAGGCAGATTTAATTAAAATAAGGCAGCTTCTGACCAAAATAGATTGGGAACAGCTCTTTGAGGTAAATCTACAGCAGAACAGTGGGAGGCATTGAGAAAAGTCATCGCTCTGTCCACACAGTGAGGGAAATGGTGTCACCACATTGGCTTCCAGGTCTTACCATGTTTATATCAAAAAGTCTTCTTTTCGATGAAGTAGAGGCCGTTAGCTTTGGCTACGTGAATGGACATCCCATACTGTCATAGAATGACTGGACTAGCTTAATGTTCCTTTCCAGCTCTGTGTGAGTCATTGTAGTACGCTTTGTGGTTAACTACATAATAGTTAATTCTCATGTCTTCCAGGAGCAGGAAAACTCCATAGTTGTCCTCCTCCATGGAGCACACCAGTGGATCCGAGGCAATACCTATAGAAGCTCTTGGAGTTTGTTCTTGTGTTGATCTCATAGAAAACTAAAAATTCTAACAGGAAGACAGGTTAGATGCAGGAAGGCTGTTCCAATGATGGGGGGAGTCTCGAACCAGGGATCTTAATTTAAGATAGAGGGGTAAACCTTTCAGGAATGAGATGAGGAGAAATTTCTTCATTCACACAATGGTACCTTGAGGAATTCTTAGCCACAGAAAATGGTTGAGGCCAAAACATTGTGTTTTCAGAAAGGAGGCATATACAGTACTTGCGGCTAAAGGGATCAAAGGATATGGGACAAGGGTGGGATTAGGGTATTGAGCTTCATAATCAGCCATGGTCATATTGAATGTCAGAGCAGGCTTGAAGGGTTGGATGGCCAACTCTTGGATCTATCTTCTGCTCTCAGGCTCCTCAACCTGAGAACTTGCAGTTTTCTTGTGATATCACGATAGGCTTTTTTTAAACTCATCCTGCTCCTAAGTCCAGATATCTTCCACTGGTCCAGTATTCTCCATCCTGAAACTTCCTTCTCCCCTGGGATAATTCGGAAATTCTCTGTCTAGTTTCCTATTGGCAGATGTTTCACTTTGCCTGGAAAGTATTTTCTTCAGTTCATGTGTCTATCAGATAATCTGAAATGAATCGCTTACTCTTACTTAACATGGGTTCCGTAAGTGCCTACCTTGTAGATTGCAGATACCTGTAGACATCGTAGAGTAGTATTGGTTGGAGATTTTAATTTCCCCAGTATTGATTGGGCCACCCACAGTGTAAAAGGCCCAGATGGGGTGGAATTTGTCATATGTGTCCAAGAAAGTTTCTTAAATCAATATGTAGAACGCCCTACTCGGGAGGGTGCAACACTGGACCTCCTCTTAGGAAATGAGGTCAAGCAAGTGACTGAAGTGTCTGTCAGAGAGTGCTGTGAGCTCAGTGACCATAACTCTTTTATTTTTAACATAGTTACGGAAAAAGATAGGACAGGTCCACAGGTTAAGGTGCTGGACTGGAGCAGGGCCAATTTTGGGGCCATTAGGCAGGATCTAGCAGAGGTCGATTGGGTGAGTCTGAAGGAAAAGGAATGACTGGCAAACAGGAGGCTTTTAAAAGTGTGATATGAAGAGTTCAGGGATGGTATGTCCCTGTTAGGGTGAAGGGAAAAGCTGGCAGGTTTGGGGATCCCCTTGCTGACGAGGGATATTGAGGCTCTGGTCAGGAAAAAGAAGACATACATTGGGTTTAAGCTATCAGGTTCAAGTGAATCCCGAGATAACTGTAAAAAGTGTAGGAGCACACTTAAGAGGGAAATCAGAAGAACAAAGACAGGGTATGAGATGGAGCTGGCAGATAAAGTTAAAGATAATTCCAAGAGGTTCTATAGCTATATTAAGAGTAAAAGGCAGGGGGCCAGGAAGAGAATAAGTCCTCTTAAAGATCAGCAAGGCTGTCTATATGTGGAACCACAGGAGATGGGGAAGATTTTTAATGAATATTTCTCCTCAGTGTTTACTGAGGCGAGAATCATGGATGCTAAGGAAATAAGGGAAACAAGTGGGGACGTTTTAGACCGCATACATATCACCAGAGATGAGGTGTTTGCAGCCTTAAAGTGCATTAAGATGGATAAATTCCCTGGGCCTGATCAAGTCCATCCTCAGATATTGTGGAAGGCTAGGGAAGAAATTGCAGAGGCTCTTGTAGAGATTTTTGCTTCATCTTTAGCCACTGGTGAAGTTCCGGAAGACTGGAAGTTGGCTAATGTTTTCCATTGTTTAAGAAAGGTAGCAAAGACAAGCCTGGGAACTACAGGCCAGTGAACCTGACATCAGTGGTAGGCAAGTTATTGGAGAGGATACTGAGGGACAAGATCAACCTACTATTGGATAGTTAAGGTCTGATTAGGGATAGTTAGCATGGCTTTGTGCACGGGAAGTCATGTGTGACAAATATTTGAGATTTTTGAAGTGGTAATCAAGAAGACAGATGAGGGTAGGGTTGTGGATGTTGTCTGTATGGACTTTAGGAAGACCTTTGACAAGGTCCCACACGACAGGCTAGTCATGGAGGTTAGGTCACATGTGATCCAGGGAAAGCTAGCTAATTGGATTCAAAGTTGGCTTGACGGTAGGAAGCAGAGGGTGATGGTTGAAGGTTGTTTCTCAGACTGGAGGCCTGTGACTAGTGGTGTGCCACAGGGGTCGGTGCTGGGACCTTTGTTATTTGTTATTTACATAAATGATCTGGCTGTGAATTTACAAGGCGTGATAAGTAAATTTGTGGATGATACAAAATTAGGAGGTATCGTTGATAGTGAGGAAGGCTATCAAAAATTTCAGAGGGATCTTGATCAGATGGGGAAGTCAGCTGAGGATTAGCAAATGCAATTCAATACAGATAAGTGTGAGATGTTGCACTTTGGAAAGTCAAACCAAGGTAGGACTTGTACAGTAAATGGTAAGGTCCTGGGAAGTGTTGTGGAACAGAGGGACCTAGGAGTACAACTACATAGCACGTTGAAAGCAGCATCACAGGTAGACAGGGTGGTGAAGAAGGCATTTAGCATGCTGGCCTTCATCGGTCGAGGCAGTGAGTATAGGAGTTGGGATGTTATGTTACCGTTGTATAAGTCGTTGTTGAGGCCGCACTTGGTGTATTGTGTACAGTTTTGGTCACGGTATTGTAGGAAAGTCATAGTTAAAGTGGAGAGTGTGCAAAGAAGATTTATGAGGATGTAGCCAGGACTAGTAGGTCTGAGTTATAGGGAGGGTTTGGCCAGGATAGGACTATTCCTTGGAATGTAGGATAATGAGGGATGATATTATTGTGGTGTATAAAATCATGAGGGGCATTGGTGGGATGAATGCATATAGTCTTTTATCCCAGGGATGGGGAATTGAAAACTCGGGGGGTATAGGATTAAGGTGACAGGGGAAAGATTTAAGAAGGACCTGAGGGATGACAACTTCACGCAGAGAGTAGTGCGAATATGGAATGGGCTGCCAGAGAAACTGGTTGAGGCAGGCACAATAGCAACATTTGAAAAACATTTGGATAGATATGTGGATGGGAAGGGTTTAGGGGGAAATGGACCAAATGCCAGCAAATGGAACCAGCTGAGTGGGCACCATGGTCAGCATGGACCAGTTTGGGCCGAAGGGCCTGTTTCCATGCTGTATTACTCTATGACTGTGTTTCTATGACATGCTTATAGGATGTCTCTCTTTCTCTGTTGACAACCCAGAAGCCTTCTGCTTCTGGAGCCAACTTATCACTGACTTCTGAGTACGTCCGGATTTCTTCAAGCCCTGACTGCTTGGAGACTGCTAATGATAGCATCTCTGCTGTTATGCTCTATTCCTGAGTTTGGGTTTCTCTTTGTCTCTCATTCTTTGATGGTTATTAAACTCAAGTCATTAAATATCTCAGGAATTATTGTCCCAGGAGATATGCTGGTCATTTGGCTGAAATCCCATGAATTCCCATAAATTATGTTTTGAACTGGAAAGCTAGAATCCTGTTTACCTCTACTTATGAACTCAAGTTCCCAAAAAATAATCATACTTTGTGATCCTTTATAACACTCTACAAAAAGACTGGCAGAACTTCCCAGCAGACAGCGTAAGGGTATGAGGGAAAAGAATGAGGAAGATTGAAAGAGAAATAGAGTGAGAAATTGAAGAGGAGTAAACAGGGAATAGGGTGAAGAGCCCAGAGTAATACGTCTGCCAGACCCAGGACTGGGATCCTACTCTTAGAGCTTTTACCAGGCTTGGAAGCATCTATGCAATGGTGTTCAGGGGACAATTAAAGGATGGAAGTGTTGTGTCTGAAACGATTGATGGGGAGATTGAGAGCAGTTCTAGGGGAGTGATGGCTTTCCTTGATTTTAACTCTTTGTTTTTAGGTTTCAGCTGACATTGAAATGACCGATCCTGACGTTGGTGCCATAATGGGATTCTCCGGGTTTGGTGAGTGTTGGAAACTGACACTAGTCATATGTGAGGGGACTGGATACAGAGTGAAGCTTCCTGTACACTGTCCTCATCAAACAGTCCCAGGACAGCTACAACATGGCGTTAGATACAAAGTAAAGCTACCTCTATACTTTTAAACTGAAAGTAAAGTTCCCTTGAAAGTGTTCCCCTCAAACACTTGCAGTTTAAGCAAAATGTGGGTTGGGTACAGAAGTAATGCTGGCTCCATCCTTTTAAACTGAAAGTAAAACTCTCTGAACACTGTGTCCATGAAACACTCTCAGGTCAGGGACAGTATAAGGTTAGATACAGAGTAAAGATCTCTGTATTCTTAAAATTAAACTTCCCTCTATTTTAAACTAAAAGTAAAGCTCTCTCCACGTGATTCAGAGATAACAAGGTGTAGAGCTGGATGAACACAGCAGGTCAAGCGGCATCAGGGGAGCAGGAAAGCTGACGTTTTGGGCCTAGACCCTTCTTCAGAAAAATGAAGAAGGGTC
>NC_063334.1:128645635-128648581 GCF_021869965.1 Rhincodon typus
AATCTCTCCTAATTGTTAATACCTTCCAAAACAGGTGACATCGTGGTAAACTTTTTCTGTACCATCTCCAAAGCCTCCACAGATTTCCGGTGGCGTGACGATCAGAATTGTACACAATATTTCAAATGTGGCCAAACTAATGTTTTTTACAGCTGTAACGTGATTTGTCAGTTTTACTGGTCTATGCCCCATCAATGAATGCAAGCATGCCATATGCCTTCTTGACCACCTTATCCACTTCAGTTGCCACTTCCAGGGAACTGTGGACCTGTATGTTAGAACCCTCAGTATGTTCATGCATCACCTTGCATTTTGGATTAAATTCATTTCTCCGTCCATGTTTCTAGCCTAGTCTAGAATCAGATGTCACATTCTAAGGATTCGAACAGTCCATTTAGGAGTGAAAGGAGAAATTTTCTTTTTCTTTCGTCATTCACAGGATAAGTGCATTGCTGGCTCGGCCAACATTTATTGCCCATCCCTAACTGCCCAGAGGACAGTTCAGAGTCAACTACATTGCTGTGGGTCTGGAGTCACATGTAGGCCAGACCAGGTAAAGATTGCAGTTTCTTTCCCTAAAGGACGTTAATGAACCAGATGGGTTTTTCCTAACAGTCAACACTGACTTCACTAGATTTTTATTTCCAGATATTCATTGAATTCAAATTCCACTATCTGCTGTGACAGGATTCGAACTCGGATCCCCAGAACATTATCTGGGTGTCTGGATTAACAGTCCAGCGATAATACCACTAGGCCATCGCCTCCCCCGGGTGAAATTTTTCACCCAGAGAATGGTAGCCTGAGCAATTCTCAGCCAGAAAGTGGGAAGACAAACATTGCATGATTTCAAGAGTTAGATGCAGTTTTTAGGCCTAAAAGGATCGAAATATACAGAGAAAGTGGGAACATAATACTGAATGACATACTGATTGGCAGAGATGGTTTGATGTGTCAAATGACCTACTCCTGCTCCTAATTTCACCATCACCTTCCTCAGTGACTGCTTGTACTGGCAAGCTCTTCATTCTCCAAATAACAGAATTCCTCCTAAGTTTTTTTATTGTTTTCATCTTGTCTTTAAGCTGTCTTGTTCTAGACTCACTCACAGGAGGAAAGTATTGCTCCACCACTTCAATCTAATTATTTGGAAAGGCCTGAGCAGGTCTTCCAGTTTTTTTACGCAAATAGCAAACCAGCCTAACTTGTTTAGTTTTACCTGATAATGGCACTTGCTTCAATGATTCAAATGACTTAATTGTTGTAGGAAGCAGCACTGCTTAATGTGAATTAACTCCAATACAAACATTATGTCACCTCCTTGGCTTTCATTCCTGTATGATTTGTGACTTGAGCTACCCAACAAAGCCCATAGACAGGCCATTCCTGCTGAGTACTCTACTTACCCATCTTCATAATTCCACATGAAGATGTCACTGTCGATGGTGAGCCAGGCCTTGCCAATCTCAGGGAAAACACCCATCATACAATTGCATTGCATGTCTGCAACTGATGTAAGGAAATGACTGAATCACCAAAGATAAAAACATCAATGTCTGAGTGAAACTGAACCTCAAGAGCGAGGGTGACACGAGACATAGTGCACGCGCAAGAGTGAAGGATCATGCGGGCAAGAGAGCGTGAGCATGGGAAAGTGGGAGGGCAGAAAGGGCACAGCAGAGAAAGAAGGGGGGAGGGAGGGAACATGGGTGAGTGGGCACGTGCTCGTGGGATGGCCACGGGAGAGATAGAACGGGTGCACAGGGGAGAGAGGGCCAGCAGGTGGGGGGATGGAGAGAGAGAGAGAGAGAGAGTGCACACGAGCACAGGGAGTGGCAGTGCGCGCATAGGAGAGAGCGAGCGCACACGATGACAAGACAGACCGACAGACATAGAGGTCTGCAGCACAGAAACAATTCCTTCGGCCCAACTTGTCCATGTCGACCAGGTTTCATAAACAGAATGATCCCAATTGCCTGAAATTGGCCCGTATCCCTCTAAACCTTTCCTATCCAGGGATCAATTCTCTTTTAAATGTTGTAATTGTACCTACCTCTACTGCTTCCTCGGAATGCTCGTTGCACATATGCACCATTCTTTGTGAAAACGTTGCCCCTCGTGTCCTTTTTAAATCTTTCTCCTCTCACCTTCAACCTATGCCCTTTTATTTTGGAATTCCTGAAGCCTGGGGAAAAGACTTGGCTATTCACATTATCATGCTTTTATAAACCACTGTAAGGTCACCGCTCTGTCTCTTATGGTCCAAGGAGAAAAGTCCCAGCCTATCCAGCCTAACCTTATAACATAAGAACTAGGAGCAGGAGTAGGCCATCTGGCCCCTCGAGCCTGCCCCACCATTTAATAAGATCATGGCTGATCTTTGAGACTCAGCTCCACTTACCCGCCCACTCACCATAACCCTTAATTCCTTTACTGTTCAAACATTTATCGAGCCTTGCCTTAAAAACATTCAGTGAGGTAGCTTCAACCACTTCACTGGGCAGGGAATTCCACAGATTCACAACCCTTTGGGTGAAGAAGTTCCTCCTGACCTCAGTACTACATCTGCTTCCCTTTATTTTGAGGCGATGCCCTCTAGTCCAAGTTTCACCTGCTAGCGGAAACAACCTCCCTGCCTCCACTTTATCTATTCCCTTCATAATCTTATATGTTTCTATAAGATCTCCCCTCATTCTTCTGAATTCCAATGAGTATAATCCCAGTCTACTCAGTCTCTCCTCATAATCCAACCCTCTCAGCTCTGGAATCAACCGAGTGAATCTCCTCTGCACCCCCTCCAGTGCTAGTATACCTCTTCTCAAATAAGGAGACAAAAACTGCACACAGTACTCCAGGTGTGGCCTCACCAGGACCCTATACAGCTACAGCATAGCCTCCTTGTTTTTAAACTCTAACCCTCTAGCAATGACAGACAAAATTCCATTT
>NC_063334.1:128683581-128725069 GCF_021869965.1 Rhincodon typus
TATGTTCTATGTTCTATGTTCTATCTCCTATCTCTCCACGTGATTCACATCAAACACTCCCATGACAAGTTTAGACACAGGGTAAACACCCTCGACTGTTATGGAATTGAAGTAAGTTTCCCTTTCCATTGTACCCATCAAACAGTGGAGAAGCACAATGCACGTTTACACATAAAGGAAAGCTTCCTCTGCATAAAAGTGACAGAAAGATGAAACTGAGTACATATGACATGTCGAGTTGAAAATACAAGCGAGGATAATGTGTTACGATCCCAGTTTATGTTATGACTGAACAAATCGGATCCCAGAATGAAATGTGGCTTCATAGACCTTTTATAAAAAGTAATGAAGATAAAGTAGGATAAATCTAAACTCCCCACACACAGCACAAGTTCAGTGAGGAGGGAGACAATGGCCTAGTGGTATTATCACTGGACTGTTAATCCAGAGACCCAGATAATGTTCTGGGGACCCGGCTTCGAATCCCGCCATGGCAGATGGTGGAATTTGAATTCAATAAATATCTGGAATTAAGAATCTAATGATGACCATGAATCCATTGTCGATTGTCGAATCCATCTGGTTCGCTAATGTCCTTTAGGGAAGAAAACTGCCATCCTTACCTGGTCTGGCCTCCATATGGCTCCAGACCCACAGCAATGTGGTTGACTGTTACTTGTGCTCTGGGCAATTAGGGATGGGCAATAAATGCTGCCTAGCCAGTGATGCCCTCATCCCATGAATGAAAGAAAAACATAGACAAAGATACAACGAAGACCCTTAGAGCTCTATAAAACTCAATTTATTAAGTACTTAAACAAATAACACACTCTTAGAACTACTAGAGATATCTGAATCACCATTTTTCACTACCCTGGGTTCTGTAACAAACCCCAAATGTTATTACCCAGGAGAGTTGGCAGCTGGCCAGGCTGAAATACTTCTCAAAGTCTTCACCATGCCTCCTGTTGTCGAGTACCTCCTGTAGTGTTATTTTTTGAAGCTCTGCTGAACAAAGGAATTTTCTCTGTCTTTTTATACACAGGTGTCTGTGCCAAACGTATGCCTTATTTGGAATTATTATCTGAATGTTTTGTCCAAATGCATGCCTTATTTGGTAGAGACAGGAGTTACTGATATTTTGCAATTTTACCTCTTAGCAGCCCTGAATGACTCAACATAACATAATTCCACCCACAAAACAGCCCATTGTAAAGCCTGTTATCAGTTCCAGTTAGGTTCAGCCTTAACCAACACCTTCCCCTGCCCTTTCGATCCAAACATTTATTTGAGGAGCTTTCCTACTGGGTTTGCTGCATCCTCCAGGGCACCTCCAGACAGTGGTGAGCATTACCTCAGTAAAGTAAAGTATTCTCAGTAAAGCGTTACTTCATTATATTAATTAAATTGCCATTTAGATCATAGTACTTACCAGAACCATAGTCATAAGTGTAATCAAAGTTACAAATCAGTTTACAATATCTTACTTATTTTCCTTCTGTTCTGTGGCAAATATATTGTTATATGCTTTTTACAACTTGCAAGATATGCATAATATCAATTTCAATGAATGATTTGTAACAAATACTACGAACCAGCTATGTCTATTATTTCTAACCTATAATAAGCGACCACTACAAACCCTTTTCCATATGAGCTATCTGTTGGTAACAAAGACCAGTCCCTGTTGTTAGTCCCTTCCGTTTTTTTACTTTCTGTTGCAACAAACAAAATCAGACAAGTACAACAATAAGTATAACAAGTTGCAGTGCAAACATCACGTGAGACACAATTCTGAACACCTGACTGTTCAGTCACCAGTCCAAAGAAACTTGGAGCCTGTAAGTTCCTATCTGCCTGTTCTGCGTGAGTTTTAATCTCCTCGTATCTAGCTCATTTATGGATAATATCCCTTGCCTCAAAAATGATCTTCACTCAATCTTCAGTGAAGTGTGGAATAGGTGGAAGTTCCATGGCCATGAACTGCCATAAATTTTCGTTTGTATCAATTGGGTGGACGGATAGAGTCAGGTGCAGTTTCTCATCGGGTTCTGGCTTTAACAGAATTTGGTGGCTAACGGTTAAAATGCTAATGTGAGGTATAGCATTTTGGAAAGGCAAATCACGGCAGGACTTATACATGCGGGGACTGTTGCTGAACAAAGACCTTGGAGTGCAGATTCATAGTTCCTTGGAAGTAGAGTTGCAGGTAGACAGGATAGTGAAGATGATGTTTTGTATGCTTCCCCTTTATTGGTTAGTGCATTGAGTATACGAGTTGGGAGGTCATGTTGCGGCTGTATAGGATATTGTTTAGGCTGCTTTTGGAATACTGCATTCAGTTCTGGTCTCCTTGCTATAGGAAGGAGGTTGTGAAATGTGAAAACATTCAGAAAAGATTTGTAAGGATGTAACCAGGGTTGGAGGGTTTGAGCTATAGGGAGAGGCTAAATAGACTGGGGCTATTTTCCCTGGAGCGTTGGAGGCTGAGAGGTGATCTTGTAGAGGTTTATAAAATCATAAGGGGGATGGATAGGGTGGATAGCTAAGGCCTTTCCCCCAGGGTGGGGAGCGTCCAAAACTAGAGGGCATAGGCTCAAGGTGAGAGGGAAAATATTTAAAAGGGATGTAAGAGGCAATGTTTTCAAGCAGAGGATGGTGCATGTATGGAATGAGCTGCCAAAGGAAGTGGTGGACACGGATACAATTACAATATTTAAAAGGCATCTGGATGGGTATATGAATAGGAAGGGTTTAGAGGGATATGGGCCAAATGCTGGCAAATGGGACTAGGTTAATTTAGGGTATCTGGTCAGCATGAGCGAGTTGGATCGAAGGGTCTGTTTCCATGCTGTATGGCTCTACGACTCTGTGTCTGAAAAGATATTGCTGATAGCCACATTCTTTCCATCTGAAGTACACCATCTCCTTCTGTTTTGGTGTCCTGAGGCTGCTGCGGGAACATAATAGGCACCTCCCACAAAGGTATACTTAAACATTTGGTTATTCACTGGCAGGATAGACAATAAGCAGTTCTCGAGGCAAATCCACACTGAGTTAGCCCTTTTTTGATCATTTCTTCCAGACATAGCCAGTGGTTTTCCCCTTGATGGCATTGGAACAAATCCACCCTGTTTTGGATCCCTGTAGAAGTTGGTGGGTTACTTAATTATATCCAGAAGATTAAGGTGCATGGGATCTATGGTGACTTGGCCATGTGGATTTCAAATTGGCTTGTCTGTAGAAGGCAGAGTGGTGGAAGGATGTTTTTCTGGCTGGAGGTTTGTGACTAATGGTGTTCCGCAGGGATGTGTACTGAGACCTCCGCTGTTTGTAACATATATAAATAACTTAAATGTAAATGTAGATGGGTGAGTTAGTAAGCATGCAGGCAATACAAAGATTGGTGGAGTTGTGGATAGTGAAGAAGGTTGTCAAAGGATACAGCGGGATATTAATCAGTTGCAAATATGGTAGAGAAATGGTAGATGGAGTTTAATCCAGGTAAGTGTGAGGTGCTGCACTTAGGGAGATCAGATGTTAAAGAAAAGTATACAGTTAACAGACCCTGAACAGCATTGATGTATAGAGGTATCTTGGGGTTCAAGTCCATAGTCCCCTGAAAGTGGCCACACAATTAGATATGGTGGTAAAGAAGGTGTATAGCACACTTGCCTTTATTGGTCGAGGAATTGAGTACAAGAGTCAGAATGTCATGTTGCAGCTTTATAAGACTTTGATTAGGCCACTCTTAGAGTATTGCATTCAGTTCTGGTTGCCACATTACAGGAAGGATGTGGAGGCTTTAGAGAGGATGCAGAAGAGGTTTACCAGGATGTTAAATAAAAAACGAAAGAACTGCAGATGCTGTAAATCAGGAACAAAAACAAAGTTGCTGCAAAAGCTCAGCAGGTCTGGCAGCACCTGTGAAGGAAAAAACAGAGTTAACGTTTTGGGTCCAGTTCTGAAGAAGGGTCACCAGACCCGAAACATTAACTCTGTTTCTTCCTTCACAGGTGCTGCCAGACCTGCTGAGCTTTTCCAGCAACTTTGTTTTGTTACCAGGCTATTGCCTGGATTAGAGGGTATGAGCTATAAGAGAGGCTAGAAAACCTTCGGCTTGTTTCTCTGGAGTGGCGGAGCCTGAGCAGAGACTTAATAGAAGTCTATGAAATTATGAGATGCATAGATAGGGTTGACAGTCAGAATCTTTTGCCCAGAGTTGAAATGTCTAAAATTAGAAGACATGGATTTAAGGTGAGAGGGGCAAGTTCAAAGGAGATGTGAGGGGCAAGTTTTTTAGAGAGAGTGGTAGGTGTCTGGAATGTGCTGCTAGGGTGATGGTGGAGGCAGGTATGATAGGGGAATTTAAGGGACTTTTAGATAAGCACATGAATATGCAAGGAACGGATGGATATGAACCAAGGGCAGGCAGAAGGGATTAAGAACAAAGAAAATTACAGCACAGGAACAGGCCTTTCAGCCCTGCACCGACATGCTGCCCGTCACAACTAAAACCCCCTACCCTTCCAGGGACTGTATCCCTCTATTCCCATCCTATTCATGTTTTTGTCAAGATGCCCTTTAAAAGACATAATAGTGTCTGCTTCCACTACCTCCCCAGGCACCGAGTTCCAGGCACCCGCCACCCTCTGTAAAAAACATGTCTTTATTTAATTTGGCATCATGTTTGGCACATCGTGGGCTGAAGGGCCTGTTGCGCCCTTGTGTGTGTGTGTGTGTGTGTGTGTGTGTGTGTGTGTGTGCGTGCGTGCGTGCGCACGCGCACACACACACACACACAAATCTATAGGATGAGTTTGTATTTGCAGACACATTCTATTTTGTTCAAAAAGCACACAATTTCTAGACAGTCAGTCAATGTGGTGTTTTATAAATTCCTATTTTAGAAATAAAACCAGTCTGACTCCAAAGCAAAACACAAACAGATTCTAAACAAGGCCTCACACCTAACATGCATTGCCTCACCTAAAATGTCACCTCTTCTTTACACTGATAAAACCTTTAGTTCTCTCAGGGCAGTGAGATTCACGGATTTACATACACGTATTAATCAATTAAAACCTTCTAATTGATTAAATATTTAACAGAATCTTGGGTTTGTTTAATACATCCTCATCAGTTATGTGACCCTTTGATCTTTTACTCATAAATTCTGTGTTCTGTGTGCTTCTTTCTCACTTCACCTGACCAAGGGGCTACGCTCCAAAAGCTTGTGTTTTCAAATAAACCTGGTGTCTTGTGATTTCTGACCTTGTCCACCCCAGTCCAACACTGGCACCTCCACATCATGGCTACCAATTTTGGTGTCATCCACAAACTTACTAACCATGCCTTCTGTAGTCTCATCCAAATCATTTATATAAATGACAAACAGAAGAGGAACCAGAACCGATCCCTGTGGAACACAGCTGGTGAAAGGCCTCCAGTCCAAAAACCAACCCTCCACCATTACTCTCTGTCTCCTGCTGTTAAGCCAATTATGTATCCAGTTGGTAAGCTCACCCTGGATCCCATGTGACTGAACTTTACTAATTCGTGTACCATGTGGAACTTTGTCAAAGGCTTTACTAAAATCCAAACAAACTACGTCTACTGCTGTACCATCATCAATCTCTTTGGTAACTTCCTCAAAAAACTCAATCAAGTTTGTGCAACATGATTTTCCTCGCACAAAACCAGCTACTTCATCGCTTGCCTCCCTCAAAAGCCTGGGATATTTGCTCAAGACTGCTCAGAACTTCCTCTCTGTCCACATTTTCCCTCTCAGTAATGAACACCAAAACACAGTGCTCATTTAAAACCCTACCAACATCATCTCGCTCCATGCAGAAATTACCATTGTGGTCCTTAATGGGCCCAACTCTTTCCCCCTGTTCCCCTTCATGTACTGGTAAAATAACTTAGGATTTTCATTCATTTTACCTGCCATATTCTTTCATGCCCCTTTGCTACTGTCTTCATTTCCTTTTTAAGCTTTCCCTTGAACATTCTGGACTCCTCTGGGGTTCTGCTGTTTTGTGGTTTCTGCCATAGGTCTCCCTTTTCCTCTTAAACAAATGCTGTATATCCTTCGATATCCAGGGTTTGCAGCATTTGATGGTCCTACCCTTTTTTAAAAATTGGAACATGTTGGTCCTGTATTCTGCATATTTCTTTCTTGAACGTCCATCCCACTGTTCTGAGACAAATTTACTGGAAAGTATCAGCTCCAAGTCTACTGTGGTCAAACCATATCTGATCTTATTAAAATCGACTTCCCCTAATTTCTAAGTTATCCTTTTCCGTAAACAATTTGGAATCTAATGGAGTTATGATCACTGTTTGCAAGATATTACCCCACTGATTCTTCAACCACTAGCTCAGTCCAGGGCCACCCCATCTCTTGTAGGACCTTCTACATTATTGGCTTAGAAGGCTGCCCTGGATGGGCTTTAAGAATTTTGCTCCCTCTAAATCTTTCACACTGTGATTACCCTGGTTTATGTTGGGGAAGTTGAAATCCCCCACTACCACTACCCTTTTACTTCTACTCTTTCCTGAAATTTGCCTACATATCTATTTCTCTTGGACTGTCAGGGTGCCTAAACCACATTCCCAGCAGCATGTTTGCTCTTTTTTGGTTTTGAGGTTACACCATTTATGGCTTCTTCATGGCTGTCTATATGTGGAGCCACAGGAGATGAGGGAGATTTTTAATGAATATTTCTCGTCAGTGTTTATTGAGGAGAGAATCATGCATGCCAAGGAAATAAGGGAAATGAGTGGGGATGTTTTCGACCGCATACATATTACCAGAGAGGAGATGTTTGCAGCCTTAAATAACATTAAAGTGATAAGTTGCCTGGGCCTGATCAGGTCCATCCTTGGACATTGTGGGAGGCTAGGGAAGAATTTGCAGAGGCCCTTGCAGAGGTTTTTGCTACATCTTTAGCCATTGGTGAAGTTCTGGAAGACTGGATGGTGGTTAATGTTGTTCCAATGTTTAAGAAAGGTAGCAAAGACAAACCAGGGAAATGTAGGCAGGTGAGCTTGACAACAGAGGTCAGCAAGTTATTTGAGAGGATACTGTGGGACGGATTAACCAACATTTGGATAGTCAGCATGGATTTGTGTGCGCGAAGTCATGTGTGACAAATCTTTTAGAGATTTTCGAAGAGGTAACCAAGACGATAGATGAGGGTAGGGCAGTGGATGTTGTCTATATGGACTTTAGTAAGGCCTTTGCAAAGGTCCCGCACAGCAGGCTAGTCATGAAAGTTAGGCCACATTGGATCCAGGGAGAGCTAGCTAATTGGATTCAAAGTTGGCTTGATGGCAGGAAGCAGAGGATGATGGTTGAAGGTTGTTTTTCGGACTGGAGGCCTGTGATTAGTGCTGTGCCACAGGGGTCGGTGCTGGGACCTTTGTTATTTGTTATTTACATAAATGATCTGGTATGAATGTACAAGGCATGATTGGTAAGTTTGCGGCTGATACAAAATTAGGAGGTATCATTGATAGTGAGGAAGAATATCAAAAATTACAGAGGGAGCTTGATCAGATGGGGATGTGGGCTGAGGATTGGCAAATGCAATTCAATACAGATAAGTGTGAGATGTTGCACTTTGGAAAGTCAAACCAAGGTAGGACTTATACAGTAAATGGTAAGAGCCCGAGGAGTGTTGTGGAACAGAGGGACCTAGGAGTACAAGTACATTGAAAGCAGTGTCACAGGTAGACAGGGTAGTGAGGAAGACATTTAGCATGCTGGCCTTCATCAGTCAAGGCATTGAGTATAAGAGTTGGGAGGTTATGTTATATTTGTATAAGTTGTTGGTGAGGCTGCACTTGGAGTATGGTATACAGTTTTGGTCACGGTATTATAGGAAAGACATAGTTAAAGTGGAGAGTGAGCAAAGAAGATTTATGAGGATGTAGCCAGGACTAGTAGGTCTGAGTTGTAGGGAGAGGTTGGCCAGGATAGGACTATTCCTTGGAACGTAGGAGAATGAGAGATGGCATTATTGAGGTGTATAAAATCATGAGGGGCATACATAGCATGAATGTATATAGTCTTTTTCCCAGGGATGGGGGATTGAAAAGTAGAGACCATAGGTTTAATGTGAGAAGGGAAAGATTGAAGAAGGACCTGAGAGACAATTTCCTCACACAGAGAGTGGTGCTTAAATGGAATGGGCTGCCAGAGGAAGTGGTTGAGGCAAGTACAATAGCAACATTTAAAAACATCTGGATAGGTTCATGGAACAGAGAGGTTTAGAGGGATATGGACTAAATGCAGGCAATTGGAACCAAGTGAGTGGGCACTGTGGTCATAGATGGACCAGGTTGAACTGAAGGGCCTGTTTCCATGCTGTGTTAATCTATGACTCTGTGAGTGTATTTGAGGAGAATTCTTGGATGTCTTCCCTCTTTACAGCTGTAATTGATTCCCTGATTGTGATACCTCCTCTTTTACCCCTTTCCCTAGCTCGCCTGAAGAGCTGCCAATTCTGCCCCCTCAGCCATGTCTCAGTGATAGCACTGACATCATATCCCCATGTTTTAATTTGTGCCCTCAATTCATCTGTTTTGTTCATCAGATTCCTAGCAATGAAATAAATACCATCCAACCTTGCCAAACCCCATTGTGCCTTAACCAGCCCAAAATGTCTGTGTTTTCCTGACTCACTTAATGTCATTTCTAATTTTAACTGTTCATGTTCCCCTACTGAACATTCTGTCTTGATCCCACCCTCTTGTCAAGATAGATTAAACCCTCCCCAGTAGTATTCAGAAATCTCCCAGTAAGGATGCTGGTCCCATTCCAGTTCAGGCACAACCCGTCTGCCTTGTGCAAGTCCCATCTCCCTCAAATGGTCCCAGAAATCTAAAGCCCTCCCTTTTGCATCATTTCTCAGTCAGGCATTCATCTGGACTAGACGATTTCTGTGATAACAAGGTGTAGAGCTGGATGAACACAGCAGGCCAAGCAGCATCAGAGGAGCAGGAAGGCTGACGTTTCGGGCCCAGACCCTTCTTCAGAAATGGGGGAGGGGAAGGGGGTTCTGAAATAAATAGGGAGAGAGGGGGAGGCGGATAGAAGATGGATAGAGGAGAGGATAGGTGGAGAGGAGACAGACAGGTCAAAGAGGCGGGGATGGAGCCAGTAAAGGTGAGTGTAGGTGGGGAGTTAGGCAGGAGATAGGTCAGTCCAGGGAGGACGGACAGGTCAAGGGGCGGGATGAGGTTAGTAGGTAGGAGATGGGGGTGGGGCTTGAGGTGGGAGGAGGGGATAGGTTGGAGGAAGGACAGATTAGGGAGGCGGGGACAAGCAGGGCTGGTTTTGGGATGCGGTAGGGGGAGGGGAGATTTTGAAGCTTGTGAAGTCCACATTGATACCATTGGCCTGCAGGGTTCCCAAGCGGAATATGAGGTGCTGTTCGTGCAACCTTCGGGTGGCATCGTTGTGGCACTGCAGGAGGCCCAGGATGGACATGTCATCTGAGGAATGGGAGGGGGAGTTGAAATGATTCACGACTGGGAGGTGCAGTTGTTTAGTGCGAACCGAGCGTAGGTGTTCCGCAAAGTGGTCCCCAAACCTCCGCTTGGTTTCCCCGATGTAGAGGAGGCCACAACGGGAACAGCGGATACAGTATATCACCTTAGCAGATGTGCAGGTGAACATCTGTTTGATGTGGAAAGTCTTCTTGGGGCCTGGGATGGGGGTGAGGGGGGAGGTGTAGGGGCAGGTGTAGCACTTCCTGCGGTTGCAGGGAAAAGTGCCCGGTGTGGTGGGGCTGGAGGGGAGTGTGGAGTGGACACGGGAATCCCGGAGAGAGTGGTCCCTCCGGAAAGCAGATAAGGGTGGGGAGGGAAAAATGTCTTCGGTGGTGGGGTCGGATTGCAGATGGTGGAAATGTTGGAGGATGATGCGTTGGATCCGGAGGTAGGTGGGGTGGTACATGAGGATGAGGGGGATTCTGTTTTGGTTGTTATTGCGGGGAGGGGGTGTGAGGGATGAGTTGTGGGAAATGCGGGAGACACGGTTGAGGGCGTTCTCGACCACTGAGGGGGGGATGTTGCGGTCCTTGAAAAACGAGGATATCTGAGATGTACGGGAGTGGAATGCCTCATCCTGGGAGCAGATGCGGCGGATGCGAACGAATTGGGAATAGGGGATGGCATTTTTGCAGGAAGGTGGGTGGGAGGAGGTGTATTCTAGGTCGCTGTGGGAGTCGGTGGGCTTGAAATGGATATCGGTTTCCAGGTGGTTGCCAGAGATGGAAATAGAGAGGTCCAGGAAAGAGAGAGAGGTATCAGAGATGGTCCAGGTGAACTTAAGGTTGGGGTGGAAGGTGTTGGTGAAGTGGATGAACTGTTCGAGCTCCTCGTGGGAGCACGAGGCGGCGCCGATACAGTCATCAATGTAATGGAGGAAGAGGTGGGGTTTAGAGCCAGTGTAGCTATCGAAGAGGGATTGTTCCACGTAACCTACAAAGAGGCAGACATAGCTTGGGCCCATGCGGTACCCATGGCCACCCCCTTTGTCTGCAGGAAGTGGGGGGAATTGAAAGAGAAGTTGTTGAGGGTGAGGACGAGTTTGGCTAAGCGGATGAGGATGTCGGTGGAGGGAGACTGGTCGGGCCTGCAGGACAGGAAGAAGCGGAGGGCCTTTAGGCCATCTGCATGGGGAATGCAGGTGTATAGGGACTGGACGTCCATGGTTAAGATGAGGTGTTGGGGACCAGGGAATTGGAAGTTTTGGAGGAGGTGGAGGGCGTGGATGGTGTCACGGACGTAGGTAGGGAGTCCCTGGACCAAATGGGAGAAAATGGAGTCGAGTAGGTGGAGATAAGTTCGGTGGGGCAGGAGCAGGCGGAGACAGTGGGTCGAGCAGGGCAGTCAGGTTTGTGGATTTTGGGAAGGAGATAGAAACGGGCGGTGCGGGGTTGGGGAACGATGAGGTTAGAGGCTGTGGGTGGGAGGTCACCTGAGGTGATGAGGTTGTGGATGGTTTGGGAGATGATGGTTTGGTGGTCGGGGGTGGGGGTCATGATGAAGGGGACGGTAGGAGAAGGTGACGGAGAGTTGGTGCCTGGCCTCGGCGATGTAGAGGTCAGTGCACCTTGGGGACCGCTTTGCAGAACACTTACGCTTGGTTCGCACTAAACAACTGCTCCTCCCAGTCGCGAACCATTTCAACTCCGCCTCCCATTCCTTAGACGACACGTCCATCCTGGGTCTCCTGCAGAGCCACAACAGTGCCTCCTGAAGGTTGCAGGAACAGCACCTCATATTCCGTTTGGGAACCCTGCAGCCCAATGGTATCAATGTGGACTTGACAACCTTCAAAATCTCCCCTCCCCCTACCGCATCCCAAAACCAGCCCAGCTTGTCCCCACCTCCCTAACTTGTCCTTCCTCCCACCTATCTCCTCCTCCCACTTCAAGCCCCACCTCCATCTCCTACCTACTAACCTCATCCTGCCCCCTTGACCTGTCTGTCCTCCCTGGACTGACCTATCTCCTCCCTACCTCCCCACCTACACTCACCTTTACTGGCTCCATCCCCGCCTCTTTGACCTGTCTGTCTCCTCTCAGCCTTCCTGCTCCTCTGATGCTGCTTGGCCTGCTGTGTTCATCCAGCTCTACACCTTGTTATCTCAGATTCTCCAGCATCTGCAGTTCCTACTGTCTCTAGCCTATTTCTGTACTCACTTTCACGTGGCACTGGAAGTTATCGAGAAATTACCACCTTTTAGGTCCTGTTCCTTAATCCACTTCCAAGCTCGCTGAAATCGACTTGCAGGATCTTGTCCCTTTTTGTTGTCATTGGTATCAATACATGCCACAATTTCTGTTTGTTTGTCCTCCCCTTCAGAATGCCCTGGAGCCGTTCTGTGACATCCCTGTCTTTGCATCCTGGAGTCACTTTTGTGATTGCAAAAGCACCTGTCTGCTTCCCATAGAATTGAATCCCCTACCACAAGTGCTGCTGTTCTTCTTCCTCTGCTCTTGTGCAGCAGACCTGGCCACGGTGCCATGAAGTTGGCTCCCACTGCTTTTCCCTGCACAGTCATCTGCCCCAACAGTGTCCAAAATAAAAACAAAAACAAAAGCAAAAGTTGATGGTTAAACTCATCACGTGTGGCAGCATCTGTGGACAGAAATCAGATTTAACGTTTCAGGTCCAAAACACTAACTCCAGTTTCTCTCCACAGGTGCTGCCGGACCTGCTGAGTTTTTTTTATAGCAATTTCTGTTTCTGTTTCTAGAACATAGAACATAGAACAGCGCAACACAGGAATGGGCCCACGATGTTGTGCGGAATATGACGCCAAATTAAACTAATCCTTTCTGCCTGCCGTTGGTCCAAATCCCTCCATTCCTTGCATATTCATGCGCTAATGTAAAAGTTCTGTAAATGCCCCTGTCGTATCTGCCTCCACCACCACCCCTGGCACCTACCACTCTCTGTGTAAAAAAATTTGTCCCTCTCATTTCCTTTCAACTACTGCCTCTCACCTTAAGTGCATGGCCTTTCTTATTAGATATTTCAATGCTGGAAAAAAACATTCTGACCGTCAAATCTATGTATGCATCTCATAATTTTATAGACTTCTATCAAGCCTGCCCTCAACCTGCGCTGCTCCAGAGAAAATAACAAGAGTTTTTCTAGCCTGCCCTCATAGCTTATACTCTCTAATCCAGGCAGCATCCTAGTAAACCTCTTCTGAACCCTTTCCAAAGCCTCCACATCCTTCCTGTAATATGGTGACCAGAATTGAATGCAGTAATCTAAGTGTGGCCTAATGTTCTCTTTACTCAGAGAGTAGTAAGGGCGTGGAATGCCCTGCCTGCAAAAGTAGTAGACTCGCCAACTTTAAGGGCATTTAAGTGGTCATTGGATAAACATATGGATGATAATGGAATAGTTTAGGTTAGATGGGCTTCAGATTGGTTTCACAGGTCGGCGCAACATCGAGGGCCGAAGGGCCTGTACTGCGCTGTAATGTTCTATGTTCTATGTTCTAACTGAAGACTTACAGAGCTGCAACGTGACTTCCTGACTTTAGTACTCAGTTCCCTAACCAATAAAGGCAAGCATGCCATACGCCTTCTTTACCGCCCTATCTACATGTGCGGCCATTTTTAGGGAGCTGTGGACTTGAACCCCAAGATACCTCTGTATATCAGTGTTGTGCAGAGTCCTGCCATTAACTGTATACTTTTCCTTAACATTTCTTCTCCCAAAATGCAGCACCTCACACTTATACAGATTAAACTCCTTCTGAGGAAGGGTCACCAGACCCGAAGCGTTAACTCTGTTTTTTTCTTCACAGTTGCTGCCAGACCTGCTGAGTTTTTCCAGCAACTTTGTTTTTGTTTCATCTGCCATTTCTTTGCCCGTATCTGTAACTGATCTATGTTCCGCTCTATCCGTTGACAACCTTCTACACTACCCACAACTCCAGCGACCTTTGTATCATCTGCAAACTTAGTAACCCACCCATCAACATTTTCATCCAAGTCATTTATGTGTATTACAAACAGCAGAGGTCCCAGTACAGATCCCTGTGGAACACCACTAGTCACCGAACTTAGTCAAAAAACACCCTTCCACCACTACCACCTGTCTTCTATGGGCAGGCCAATTCTGAATCCACACGGCCACATCACCATGGCTCCCATGCATCCTAATCAGCTGGATGAGCCTACCACGAGGAACCTTGTTGAAAGCCTCACTAAAGTTCATGTAGACAACATCAATTGCTCTATGGAGATAGCAAGAACTGCAGATGTTGGAGTCAGAAACAATATAGCGTGGAGCTGGTGGAACACAGCAAGTCAGACAGCATCAGAGGAGCAGGAAAGTTGACATTTTGGGTGGGGACCCGGACCCTAACCCTAACCCTATCCTCATTGATCACCTTTGTCACTTCTTCAAAAAATTCAATCAACTAGTAAGACATAACCTGTCCCGCACAAAGCCACACTGACTGTCCCTAATTAGGCCGACTTTTCCAAATGCGTGTCAATCCTATCCCTAAGAATTCTCTCCAAAAGCTTTCCAACCACCGATGTGAGACTCACTGGTCTACAGTTTCCTGGATTATCCCTATGTCCCTTCTTGAACAGAGAACATTAGCTACTCGCCAGTCTTCCGAGACTCCTCCAGGGTCTAGTGAGGATACAAAGATCTTGGTCAAGGCCTCACTAATCTCCACTCTTGCCTCTCTCAATAACCTGGGGTAAATCCCATCAGGCCCCAGGGACTCATCTACCTTAATGTACCTCAAGAGATCCAACACCGCTTCTTTCTTGATCTCAAAATGCCCCAGCATATTAGCATGCTCCGCGTTAATCTCAGTATCCTCCATATCCTTCTCCTGGGTGAATACTGACACAAGGTACTCATTTAGGATCTCACGTATATCCTCTGCCTCCAAGCACAAGTTCTTTCCTTTATCCTTGAGTGATCCTGCGTTCTCCCTAGTTATCCTGTTATCTTTAATGTATGTATAGAATACCTTAGGATTCTCTTTAACCCTACTTGCCAAAGTCATTTCATGGCCCTTTCTTGCTCTCCTAATTCCTCACTTGAGTTCTTTCCTGCTTTCTTCATATTCCTCATGGGCCCTGTCCGATTTTAGCTTCTGAAACCTTACATTTGCTTCTTTTTTCCTTTTGACTAAATTCACAACCTCCTTTGTTATCCAAGGGTCCTTTACCTTGCCGTCCTTCCTCCTTACTGGAACATAGAGGTCTTGAACTCTGATCAGCAGGTCTTTAAATAACTTCCACATGTCACATATGGACTTTTTGTTTCCGATTTCCAGCATCCGCAGGATTTTTTTTCTTTAATATGCGAAACAGTACATCTGTTAGAAAGGGGGATTGTGTAAGCCTCGTTTTCATGTGTCTCTGATTTACTTACTTACTGGGACTTGTTTTACACGAAAGATGAGACGTGGTTTACCATCATTGAAACACAAACATAAACATGCAATTCTATGAAACCTGTTTTTTTCCTCTAATTTCCAAAGTAACCTTACAGTTCTCAAATTACAGCGTTCTCACACAGGGTTAAAATCTGTTTTGCAAATGCAAGATGGTAAAGAAGTTCATACTACCCTGATTTCTAATGGCCAAACTGAGATTGAGGTTGATCATCTGATTCCTTAAGTTCCTGCTTCTTGTGCTAACATTGTCTACAGAGTGTCAGGCCCTCTGATTCAAGTGACCCCTTTAAATACAGGTCTCTGGGTCATCCCTAAGTGCAGTAACTTATCATAGTTTAATATGTTGGCGGGGTAACTAACATGCAGATCCCTCCTATGTAGTTGCAGCAGTTTGGTACAGCAATGTAATTAACATAATTCAATTACTACGCGTTTCTGTCCCAGGAAAAGGTATACAAAAGCTGACTTGAGGTGCCAGGCTGTCTCGAAAACAGTTCTGCTAAAACTTTGAATTATTGTTCCATCTGAACCCTCGCAGTGTTGTCTCATCAACATCCATTCAGTATAGTCAGTCAAGGTGAACTGTCTAGCCTGATCCAATTTGACAGTGAAATCTGCAAGCTTCCTGATATAGTATGTGGGTTCCCTTCCCAGCATGCCATTCATTTGGCCATTTTTTCCCAGAGTGCTGTTCAGTTGGCCAATGTTGCTTTTTGTCCCAAAAGACCATCCAAGACAAAGCAGCTGGCTTGATTGGCATTACATCTACAAAAATTTACTCCGTTCACCACCGACACTCAGTATCAACAGTATGTGCCATTAACAATATACATTGAAAAAATTCACGAAATATCCTGAGACAGCACCTTCCAAACCCATGACCTCTTTCATCAAGAACGACAAGGGAAGCAGATGCAAGTTTCCCACCAAGCCAGCCCCTATTCGGACTTTGGAAATATATTATCATTCCTTCAATGTTGCTGGGTCAAAATCCCGCAATTGCCTTATGAGCAGCATTATGGGTCAACCTACAGCATCTGGACTGCAGTGGTTGAAAAAAATACTGGATTACGAAATATTTCAGAAAATGTGGATAGAAATCAGAGTTAACGTTTTGGGATCTTTCCTTCAGTTCTGAGGAGGGGTCACTGAACCCGAAACATAACTCTGATTTCTCTCCACAAATGCTGCCAGATCTGCTGAATCTTTTCAGCAATTTCTGTTTTTGTTTCTGACTTCCGGCATACTCAGTTATTTCAGTTTTTATTTGAGAACATGTGTTGTGTTGAAGTGTTCCTAAATAAACACAACTTTCTTTTCTCAGGAAAGAAAGCTAGAACCTTTGACTTGGAGGCTATATTTGAACAGACTCGTCGCACTGCAATTGAGAGGAGCAGGAAAGTGCTGGGTAAGATCAAGATTGTGGCCAGTGCTCGGGATACATTCACAAGTCTTTCAAAATGTCAGTCCGTCTGGAGTCTTAACTCAGTCATTATCATACTTGGTTTTTGTTATTTTTTTCTGAACTTTTGATGTTTTATGTCAACAGAGGAGGAGAGAAGTGTGGAGAGGCCCTACGAGCCAACAAGCTGCGCTGGGAGATCAGGTTCCCCCTCCAGGAAAGGCCACACTGGAGATTTGACCAGGTAGCAGCCAAATAGCTGGGCCCTCCCTGCTTGTGCAGACTGTGTGTGTTTGTGTATCAGAGGAGTGGCATATGTGTACACATGTTAAGTATGTGTACATATGTGTGTGTGGCATAAGAGCAAGGAAGGAGCCTTTTCCCACACCATAGGGATTCCATGGTTCTTCAGATAGATATTTAAGACAGGTGTAAATATTAAAATAAAACAAGAACCACCTGATGAAGGGTTACTGGATCTAAAGTGTTGATTTCTCTCCACAGATGGTGCCAGACTTGCAGAGTTTCTCCAGCAATTTATGAATGTCTTTTTGTAAATGTCAGGTGTGTGCAAGTGAAAATGGGTTTGTTCAGTTCAGAATGAAGCCAACCAGACACAACTGGGGATGGGTGGGGATGCAAGAAAAATAGAGGGCAGAGGTCATCCTCTGAAGTTGTGAGACTTGATATTGAGTACCAGATACTGTAAAGTGACTAAATGGAATAAATTGTTCCAATGAAGCTCAACTTGGAACAACATCTCATTTGAGTCATAGCGATTTACAGAACAAAAAAAAGGTCATCTCTTCATGTCCATGTCAGTCAAAAACAACCATCCAATTATTCTGATCCCATTTTTCAGTACTTGGCCCGTGGCTTTGTTTGCCTTGGCATCACAAGTGCATATCTAAACACTTCATCAAGGTTATGATGGATTCTGCCTCTGCCACCCTTGCAGGCAATGATTTCCAAACTCCCACTGCCTTTTGGATCAAAATATTTTCCCTTGCATCTCATCTAAAAGTGGGAGCTGATGGTTTTGTAAAATTATCACTGGACTGTTAATCCAGAGACCCAGGTAATGTCCTGGGAGCCCAGGTTCAAATTCCACCTGCTCCATCTGGCAGATGGTGGAGTTTGAATTCAACAAAAAAAAGTCTGGAATTAAGAGTGTAATCATGACCATGAAACCACTGTCGAATGAAACCACTGTCGAACAAAACCATATGGTTCACTAATGTCCTTTAGGGAAAGAAACTTCCATTGGTACTTCGTCTGGACTATACGTGACTCCAGACCCAACAAATGTGGTTGACTCTGAACTGCCCTCTGGGATGGGTGATAAATGCTGGCCTAGCCAGCAACACCCTCATCCTGTGAATGATTTAAAAGAAAAACTTCTTTCCCTTATTTTAAACCTATGCTCCCTGGTCATTGATCCCTCCATCAAGGGTGCAAGTTTCTTCCTGTCATGTCCCTAATTTTGTACATCTCAGTCCTGTCCCGTCTTAATCTCCTCATCTCCATTGAAAAGTATCCCAGTCTGTCTAGTCTTTCTTCATAACTGACACTGTCCAGCCCAAGCAACATCCTGGTAAATTTCCTCTGCACTCTCTCCAGTGCTATTGCATTTCTCTTAGATGTGGATTTCAGAATTGCTCACAGTACAATAGCTGTAGCCTAACCAACCTTGTATGCACTTTCAGCATAACTTCACTACTCTCATACTGTTTGCCTCAGCTAATAAAGACAAATATCCTATATGCCTTTTTAACCACTTTATTCAGCTGTCCTGATACTTTAAGGGATCGGTGTGCATATACACCAATGTCCGTCTGACCCTCGGTGCTTTCTGAGGTCTGACCATTCATGTGTATTCCCTTGACTTGTTTGTCCTGCCCAAGTGCATCACCTCACATTTATCCACATTGAATTCCATTTGCCATTGACCAGCCCAGGCTATCCTCCTCGCATTCAAATACAACAACATCTGGACAATATCCAGGGTTGGGCTGACATTGGCAAGTGACATTCGTGCCACACAAATGCCAGGCTATGACCATCACCAATAAGAATCCATCTAACCACTGCCCCTTGACATTCAATGGTGTGACCATCACTGAATTTCCCCACTATCAACATCCTGGGGGTTACCATTGACCAGAAACTCAACTAGACTCACCACATAAAAACCGCGGCTACAAGAGCAGGCCAGAAGCTAGGAATACTGCGGCGAGTAACTCACCTCCTGACTCCTCAAAGCCTGTCCACCATCTGCAAGACACAAGTCAGGAGTGTGATGGAATACTCCCCACTTGGCTGGATGAGTGCGGCCCCAACAACACTCAAGAAGCTTGACACCATCCAGGACAAAGCAGCCTGCTTGATTGGCACTACATCCACGAGCATTCACTCCCTTCACCATCGACGCTCATTGGCAGCAGTGTGTACTATCTACAAGATGCACTGCAGAAATTCACCAAAGATCCCAGACAGCACCTTCCAAACCCATGACCATTTCCATCTAGATGGACAAGGGCAGCAGACATATGGGAACACCACCACCTCCAAGTTCCCCTCCAAGCCACTCAGTGTCCTGACTTGGAAATATATCACTGTTCATTCACTGTTGCTGGGTTAAAATCCTAGAATTCCCTCCCTAATGGCATTGTGGGTCAACCGACAGCTGGGGGACAGCAGTTCAAGAAGACAGCGCATCCCCACCTTCTCAAGGGCAACTAGGGATGGGCAAGAAATGCTGGCCAGCCAGTGACACCTACATCCCACAAATGAATAGAAAAAAAAATTACCTCCCACTAATTTTTGTATTTTCTCCGAGCTTACTGATCAACCTTCTTATGTTTGAGTCTAAATAATTCATATAAACCACAATCAGTAATGGCCCAAATACCGACTCCTCTGGGTCCCTACAGGACACGGATGATTAGTTCAAAAGCCACCACTCAACCATTATTCTCTGCTTCCTGCTACTCAGCCAATTGTGGATCCAATTTGCAAAGTTCCATGGATCATATGGGCTTATAGCTTTGCTATCAGTTTCCCATGGAGGACATTATCAAAAGTTTTATTGAAGGCTGAATAAACTACATCAAAAACATTGCCCTCATCTACCCAGCTGGTCACTTCCTAGAAATTTTTAAAAAATGGTGCAGGACTGGGTCATTCAACCCTTTGAGCCAACACCATCATGCAATATGATCATGGCTGATCATGCAATTTCAGTATCCCATTCCAGCTTTCTCCATACCCCTTGATCCTGTTAGCGGCAAGGGCCACATCCAGTTCTCTCGAATATATCTAATGTACAGGCCCCAACAACTTCCTGTGGGAGAGAATTCCACAGTTCACAATCTGTTTAAAAAGCCTTACAAACAATAAACTAAATAGGCAAGGGAAAAGTACCTCTTCCCCTCTGCACCAAATTCCCACACTGCTCCAAAATTCCCGATTTCTGAGGAAGGGTCACTTGACCGGAAACGTTAACTCTGATTTGTCTCCACAGATGCTTCCAGACCTGCTGAGTGTTTGCAACAATTTCTGTTTTTGTCCCTGAGTTATATATTCACTCAGGCTATATCTCACTCTGGATGTGATCTCTCCTTCCTGATTACAAAGCTTACTGATGATCTTGTGAGCCAACTCATCTGGACCTCGGGATCATTTTTAAGCCTGTAAACCTCCAACACCTCTTCACTCACTGTATCAATCTGCTGAAGAACCTTACAGTCCAACATAGAGTAGAATCATAAAATCCCTGCAAAGTCGAAGCAGGCCATTCAGCCCATCCAGTCCACACCGATCCTCCAAAGAGCATCCCACCCAGATCCATCCCCCGCTAATCCTGTAGCCCTGCATTTCCCATGGCTAATCCATCTAGCCTGCACATCCCTTGACACAAGGGCAATTTAGCACAGCCAGTCCACCTAATCTGCACATCTTTGGACAGTGGGAGGAAACCGGAGCAGATATGGTAACCACTGAGCCACTGTGCTTCCTCCCATATTGAGGTTCTCCTCCTCCTGAGTATAGATAAATGTAAAGGATTCATTTAAGACTTTACCAATGTTCTCTGGCTCCACAAACAAATTTCCCTCTTGATCTGTCGTGGGCATTCCTCTTTCAGTGGCTTTTTTTAATCATGTTGTGATTACTCTTGCCTTGAAGACTCTTTACTCTGAGATGACTACATAATCTTGACTCCTTACTCGTTACTAGACCTAAAAAAAGCCTTTTCTCTGGGCCCAAAACATCCTGTTCTCAGAAGGTGCCCTGACTATGTTTTATGAATTCATCCTCAAGGCGAAGTTGGCTAGTTTGATTGGTTTAATTGATAAGAAGAATGAAATTGTTCGTAATTGTTGTAATTTCTTTCTTGCAAGCCCTTTTTTTTTAATACTGTGTTCGGCAGTGTACTTGGTGTTTAGCCGTCTTTGTGGTGCATATGACATTGTTGATTATCTCTCTGCAGATCACCTGTTGACAGCGAAAATGGAAGTGATGACAGTGACAATGAAAGTGAAAAATCTGGACCCACATTACCATCGCAGATGCGTAGATTGGATGTTGAGGGGGAAAGTGCTGTGGGCCCCCCTCTACCCCTGGGATATGGTAAACAGCAAAGTGAGACAGATGAAGAGGATGATGAGGAGAAGGAGGATGATGAAGATGAAGTGAGTGAGGTTATTTCTGATCGAGCGTTGGAGAACCGAGACGTGGATTGTTGATGCGGATGTTTCATTTGATACTGTCCGAATAGATTTTAATGAGGCTTTTAAAAGGGGCCACAGAATTAATGTTTGGATAAGAGTTGCAAAGAGGGTGAAAAAAGCAATATTTTTGTGCAATGAGTGGTGAATGGTTAGCTCAGTTGTCTGGATGGCTGGTTTGTAATGCAGAGTGACACCAACGGCGTGAGTTCAATCCCCACACCAACCGAGGCAACCATGAAAGACTCTCATTCTCAACCACTCCTCTGAGAAGAGCAGTTACACAGACAAAGGAATGGGTAAAAGTCAGCCTAGGAGAATGAGTAGCTGCTAATTGGGACCATTAGTGGCTGACAATGGGTAGTTTGTGGTAGCAACCTATGGGATGACAAGTCTTGGTGTGTGTGGGTTGGGGTAAGGACATGGGAAAGGGTGTTCAAGGCCTAAAATTGTTGAACTCGATATTGAGTCCGGAATGTTCCAGGATTCCCAAGCGGAAAATGAGATGCTGTTCTTCAAGCTTGCGCTAAGCTTCACTGGAACACTAGGAAGTCTGACACAGGTGTTGGCCAGGGAATATGGTGGTGTGTTGCAGTGGCATGCAACTGGAAGCTTAGGATCATTTTTGCAGACAGAAAGAAGGTATTCTATCAAGCAGTTGCCCAGTCTGCAATTCATTTCCCCAGTGTAGAGGAGACCACATTGTGAGCAGCAAATGCAGTAGACCAGAGTGAATAAGAAGCAGGTAAATCGTTACTTCACCTGAAAGGTGTGTCTGGGGCCTTGCACACTGAGGAGGGAGAAAGTAAACGGGCAGGTGTTAAACCTGTACGATTACAGGGGAAGGTGCCTTGGGGATGTGGGGTGATATTGGGAGTGGAGGAGGAGTGGATCAGGGTTCCTGGAGGAACGGTCCATGTGGAAGGGTGACAAGGGAGGAAGGGGAATGTGTCTGATGGTGGCACCCTGCTGGAGTTGTTGGAAATGGCAGCTTATGATTCTTTGAATGTGAATGCTGTTGGCATGCTAAGTGAGGACGAGAGGTCCCTATCACTATTGTGGGAGGGAAGAGAGGGGTTGAGGGCCCAAGCGCGGGAGATGGGTTGGACCCACCTGAGGGCCCCGTCAACCATGGTGCTGGGGAGTCCTCGGCTGAGGGAGAAGGTGGATATTTCCAAGGCCCCCTTGTAGAAGCTGGCATCATCGTAATGTATGTGATGGAAACAGAGAACTAGGGGAATGGATTTACAGGAAGTAAGGTGTGAGGATGCATAGTCAAGGTAACTGTGGGAGTCATTGGGTTTCTAGTGGGTATTGGTGGCCAGCCTATCCCTAAAAATGGAAACAGAGATGTTGACAAAGGGTTTGGAGGAGACAGAGATGGACTGGGTGAGACTGGGGTGGAAATTGGACACGAAATAGATAAACTTTTCTAATTCCAAACGAGAGAGGACATCATCGGTGATGCTGCCATCGATGTAGCAAAGAAAGAGATGTGGCTGGGGACTGGGTTCCACATAACCTGCAAAGAGACAGTCATCACCGGACCCCATGCTGTTACCATGGCCACCGTTTTGACCTGAAGAAAGTGGGAGGATTTAAAGCAGAAGTTAGAGAGTTATACGGCACAGAAACTGACCCTTAGGTTCAACTTGTCCATGCAACCAGATCGTAAACTGATCTAGTCCCATTTGCCGGCACTTGGCACTTGGCCTTTAAACCCTTCCTATTCATGGACCCATCCAGATGCCTTTAAATCTTGTAATTGTACCAGCCTCCACCACTTTGTCTGCTAGCTCATTCCTTGCATGTACCATCTTCTGTGTGAAAAAGTTGCCTCTAGTCCCTTTTAAATCTTTCCCTCTCACCTTAAATCTATGCCGTCTAGTTTTGGACTCTCCTACCCTGGGAAAAAGACCTTGGCTATTCACCCTATCCATGCCCCTCATGATTTTATAAACCTGTATAAGGTCACTCCTCAGCGTCCGACGCCCCACGGAAAAAAGCCCTAGCTTATTCAGCCTCTCCCTATAGCTCAAAGACTGCAATCCCAGCAATATCCTTGTAAATCTTTTCTGAACCCTTTCAAGTTTAACATCTTTCCTAGAGCAGGGAGACCAGAATGTTGTTCAAAGTGAGGACAAGCTTGGCCAGACATAGAAGGGTGATAGTGGTTAGGGACAGTTCAAGTTTCTTTTCCTGGGGGGAAATGGACATGTAAAGGGATTATGCATCCATAGTAAGAGGAGGCAGCTGGAGCCTGTGAACTGGAAATTCTGAAACTGATGTAAAGTATCAGAAGAATCGTAGATGTGAGTGGGAAAATGTAAGAGGTGAAAAAATAGACTCAGGGTAGGAAGAGAGAAGTTCTGTGGGGAAGAGCAGGCAGAAACAATGGGTCTATCCAAGCAGTCCTAGTCATAGAGCCATCAAAGCCTACAGCATGGAAACAGGCCCAACTTGCCCATGCTGCCCAGTTTTCACAATTCAACTAGTTCCATTTACCTGCATTTGGTCCGTATCCCTCCATACCTATCTGATCCATGTGCATTTCTAAATGTTTGGCTGACCTGGGAAGACAAAGGGTGGTAGTGGACGGAAAATATTCAACATGGTGCGCAGTTACGAGTGGTGTACCACAAGGATCTGTTCTGGGTCCTCTTCTATTTGTGATTTTTGTAAATGATTTGGATGAAGGAGTGGAAGGGTGGATTAGTAAGTTCACGGATGATATGAAGGTGGGTCGAGTTGTGGATAGTGCGGAGGGCTGTTCTAGGTTACAAAGGGACATTGATAGGGTGCAGAGCTGGGCTGGGAAGTGACAGATGGAGTTTAACCCTGATGAGTGTGGTGTGATTAATTTTGGAAGGACAAACTTGAAAGCCGAATACAGGGTTAACGGAAAGATTCTTGGCACTGTGGAGGAGCAGAGGGATCTTGGGGTTCATGTCCACAGTTCCCTGAGAGCTGCCACCCAGTTGGATAGAGTTGTTAAGAAGGCGTATGGTGTGTTAGCTTTCATTAATAGACGGATTGAGTTCAAGAGCCGTGAAGTTATGCTCCAGCGAGACAAAAGCCTGGTTCGGCCACATCTGGAGTATTGTGTCCAGTTCTGGTCACCTCATTACAGGAAAGATGTGGAAGCATTGGAAAAGGTGCAGAGGAGATTTACCAGGATGTTGCCTGGAATGGAGGGAAGATCTTACGAGGAAAGGTTGAGAGAGCTAGGGCTTTTCTCTTTAGAATGACGAAGGATGCGAGGTGACTTGATAGAGGTGTACAAAATGATCAGAGGTATCGATAGTTGGACAAGCAGAGACTTTTTCCTAGGGTGGAGATAGGTATTACGAGGGGGCATAATTTTAAAGTGAGTGGAGGTAGATATAGGGGAGACGTCAGAGGTAGGTTCTTTACTCAGAGAGTGATTGGGGTTTGGAATGCATTACCGGAGAGGGTAGGTGGAGTCAGCCTCATTAGGGGCATTTACGCGGCTATTAGATAGGCATATGGATGATAGTATCAGGTAGGGGTGGAGGTTAGATAGACTTTAGGATTAGGGTAAAAGTTCGGCACAACGTCGTGGGCCGAAGGGCCTGTGCTGTACTGTGCTGTACTGTTCTATGTTCAATGTATGTTCTATGTTCTATTTTCTTAAATGACAAAATTGCATTCGTCTCCACCACTACCTCTGGCAGCCCATTTCAGACACTCGCTACTCTCTAGGAAAAAATTGCCCCTACTGGACCCTTTTGTATCTCTCCTGTCTCACCTTAAGCCTATGCCCTCTAGTTTTAGACTCCTTTCCATGGGGAAAAGCTGTTGGCTATCTACCTCACTTATGCCTCTCATGATTTTATAGACCTCTATAAGGTCACCCTTCAGTCTCCTACGCTCCAAGGTGGAAGTCCTAGTCTATCCAACCTGCCCTCATTACTCAAACTTTCCAGTCCAGGTAGTATCTTAGTAACTTTTTTCTACATTTTTTCTAATTTAACAATATCCTGTCTATAGTAGGGCGACTAGAACTGCATGCACTACTCCAAACGTGGCCTCTCTAATGTCTTATACAACTGCATCAAGACACTAACTCCTATACTCGGTGCTCTGACCTATGAGAGCAAGCATGCTGCAAACCGCCTTCACTACCCTGTCTCTCTGTGACCCCACTTCCAAGGAGCTGTGAACCTGTACTCCTAGATCTCTGTTCTGTTTGTGGATTTTGGGAAGGAGGTAGAGCAGTATGTGTGGGGTTGGGGTCTGTGAGCCTTGAGGCAGTCAGGGTGAGATCACCAGATGAAATGAAATTAGTGACCATTGTGGACACTATAGCCTGGTGTTCCACAGTGGGGTCTTGTGCTAGGGTGAGATAGGAGGACGTTTTTGAGAGCTGGCGCTTAGCAGTCGGCAATTTAGAAATCAGAACACCGAACAACAGTGAGAACTGTCAATGTGACTTTGATCGCATCAATTTCTCTGCCACCCTTACCCATTCCAACCTATTCCCCCTGAACCGACTACCCTCCGTACTCTCAGCTCCAAACCTGACAAGGGTGGTGCTGTTGTTGTCTGGTATATTGACCTCTATATTGGAGGGGGCACCAGCTCTCAGATACCTTACATATGTAGGTGGTTGTTGGTTTGGAAGCTGCTGTCTAAAGCATCTTTGGTGAATTTCTGCAGATCTTGCAGATAGAACATACTGCTGCTGAGTGTTGGTGGTGGTGTGAGTGAATGTTTGTGGATGTAATGCCAATCAAGCGGGCTGCTTTCTCCTGGTGAAAATTATCAGCCCACTCTTGAGGTTTATTAATGTCGTCCCATAATTTGTTGCATTTCTCCTCAGTATTAACTATACTAACTACCCCTGTAGCAATGATGTCATCTGTAAGCCTTGAAATAGTTTTTGATTCTGTAGACCAAATTGTTAACGTACATTGTGAACAGTAGTGGTCACATGTCTGATCTTGGAGGAACACCTCTTCCAATGCCACAGTTTCTTCAATGAGCAGCTGTTGGTCACTCTGTGCCAATTATATCTGCAACTGACTTCAACCAGTAGATGGAGCTTCTTTGCTGACTTCTAAACTGTTCTCAATCCTCAGGTCTCTTATTCTTTCTTGTCAATTTGTATGGCTGTCTTCTGCATCTGATACTATCTGTAAATTCCCTCGTAAGCCATGGTTTGGCTACTGTTCTCTTTGCACATTTGGACCAGACAGGAATAAACTATTTTGGTAGTACACCTGTTTGTTCTTTAAAAGTTTGCCGTTACCCGACCACTGTCGTTCCTTTCAGTAATATTTCCCAATTCATCATGCCTCATATCATCGCAGTTTAGTTTATTAAGGTTCAGGACCCTTGCATTAAAATCAACTACCTCACTCTCCATCTTGATGAAGAATTCTATCATATAATGGAAGCTCATCCTCAAGGGGCTCTCTCACAACTACATGACTAATTGCTTTCTCATTACACAATTCTCAGTCGAGTATGGCCTTTTCTGTCATTGTTTTTCAATAAATTGGTCCAGAAAGCCATCCTATACACACTCTAGGAACTCCCCTCTATGATATTGTGACTAATTTGTTTCACCCAATCTGTATGCCAATTAAAATCATCTATAATTACAGATATTTCTTTACAGCATGCACCTCTGATTTCCTGTTTAATGCCATTCCCAACATCACCACTATAGTTTGGTGATCTGTGGACGACCCCCACTAATGTTTTTTGCCCTTTGGTGTTTTTCAATTCCAACCACACAGATTCTGTCCTCCTTACCCAGTAATTCAATTCCATTACCTTCTCCTTTTTGTCTGTCCTTCTTAACGACTGAATATCCCTGTATGTTCATTTCCAGTCTCTGGTCACCCTGCTGCCCTGTTTCCGTAATCTCAAATGTATCGTACCCAACTACATCTGTTTGTGTGATTTAGTTCATCCGTTTTGTTTTAAATGTTCCGTACGTTCAGACACAAAGCCTTAAGGTTTGTCTGTTTAATGTTCTTTGTCCCATTCGGACTGGTTTCTACCATGGCCTTGTTTGATTCTGGTCTTTGAGATCTCTGCCTCTTACTTCTCTCATTCCCCTTCCGGTCTTTTGTTCTTGTCCTTTCTCCCCCCTTCCTCTGACACCATGCATAAGTTCACAGCCCGCTACCAATTCAATTTAAATATGCCTCAATCACTCGAGTAAATCCTCTCCTGAGGCATCAATCCTGTCTTGCCCAGGTGTAAACAATCCAGTAGGACTGGTCCCACCTCCCCCAGAACTGATTCCAATGCCCCAGGCATCTGAAACCCTCTCCCTTACACCATCTCTTCAGCCATGTGTTCATCCGATATATCCTGCTGTTGCTACTCTGACAAGTACGTGGTACCGGTAGTAATCCGGAGATTACTAAAATTACCTTTGGGTCAACTCTCAACTTGCTTCCTAACTCTCTCTATTTTGCTTTTAGGACATTATCCCTTTTTATTACCTTTGCCATTGATGAGGGAAAAACATACTTGACCTCATCTCACCAATCTATCTGCTGCAGATGCATCTGTCCATTACAGTATTGGTAAGAGTGACCACTGCACAGACGGCATGGAGATCAAGTCCCGCCTTGGCATTGAGAATATCCTCCATTGTGTTGTGTGGCACTGTATCACTGTGTGAAATGGGACAGACTTGGAAGAGATTTAGCAACTCAAGACTTGGCATCCATGAGGTGCTGTGGGCCATCAACAGCAACAGAATCATACTCCAATACAATCTGTACCCTCGAGGCCCAGCAAACCCTATTATCATCAAGCCAGAGGGATCAACCCTGGTTCAGTGAAGAATGTAGGAGGGCACGCCAGGGGCAGCACAAGGCACACCTAAAAATTAATTGTCGACCTGGTGACTTGACCAAACAGGATTACTTGCGTGCCAGATATCACAAGCAGCAAGTGATAGAGCTAAGCAATTCCACAACCAACAAATGAGATCGAATCTCTGCTATCCTGCCACATCCAGTTGTCAATGATGAACAATTTAACAACTAACAGGAGGAGGAGGAGGCTCACAAATATCCCCATCCTCAATGATGGAAGAGCCCAGCTCATCAGTGCAAAAGATAAGGCTGAAGCATTTGCAACTATATTCAAACAGGATTGCTGAGTGTCTGATCTATCTCTGGCTGCTCTGCTGATCTCCAGCATCATGGAAACCAGCCTTCCATCAAGTCATTTCACTCCATGTGATGTCAAGAGATGGTTGGGGGCGCTAGATCATGCAAAGACCTGACAACATTCCGGCAATAGTGCTGCCGACAGCTGCTCCAGAAAGCACTGCATGCCCATCCAAGCTGTTCCAGAAATCAGAGTAGGGCAAATCCAATCTGACAAATTACCACTCCAGCAGTCGACTCTTGCTTGTCAGTAAAGTGATGGAAGATACCATCAACAGTGCTACCAAGCAGCGCCTGCTTAGCAACAACCTGCTCATTGATGTCCAGTCTGGGTTCCAGTGTGGCCACTCTGTTCCCAACCTCATTACAGCCTTGGTTCAAACATGTACAAAAGAGCTGAATTCCAGATGTGAGGTGAGGTGAGAATGACAGCCCCTGATATCCAGATCGCATTCGACTGAGTGTGGCATCAAGGAGTCCGAACAAAACTGGAATCACTGGGTATCAAGGGACAAACTCTCCTCTGTTTGGAGTCAAACCTATTAGAAAGGAAGACACATGTAGTTGTCGGAGGTTAGTAATCTCAGCTCCAGACTTTTTTGCAGGAGTTCTCCAGGGTGGTGCGGTAGGCCGAACTATCTTCAGTTGCTTCATCAATGACCTTCCTCCATTGTAACATCAGAAGTGGGGATGTTTCCCTATGATTACACAATGGTCGGCGCCATTTGCGACTTCTTAGATACTGAAGCAGTCCATGTTCAAATGCACTGAGATCTGGACAGTATCCAGGCTTGGGCTGAAAAGTGGTATGTAACGTTCATGCCACATAATGCTAGACAATGACCATCTCCAATAAGAGACAATGTAAACATTGTTCCTTGACATTCAATGGCATTGCTATCAGTTATTTCCCCCCTATCAACCTCCGTGGGGTTACCATTGATCAGAAACTGAATTGGATTCACTATATCAATTGTTGCAAAGTTGGATAGAGTATTTGTGGATTGGAAGGCAGGACGTTAGAATTTGGTATTTGTAAAATGCTAGGGGGAAAAGCAGTACATAGTCCCTTTAAAAGATGATGTGCTTTTTCTATGCTTAGAGATTCAAAAAGGATGTCTGTGGGCAGCAGCTTGTGGGTTTGCACCTGAATTGAAACATTTGTATCAAAAGGCAATACAGTCAGCAGGCTAAGCGGCAGTTTTGTTTTGTTATCAAGACAACAAGTTTTGAATTTAGCCAAATAATTTGATACCAAAAACCAATTATATTTAAATCGGATAGTTTTTACTACATAGGACCAATCCTATCATCAAGGTTGATATGTCATCAAGGGTATAAAAGAAGGGGCAAAGACAAGAGAGAAAATTGCCATCTGCTATAGTTAACAGCTCTCGAGCGAATTACTGGCTGTCACAGTCTTTTCTAAATTTTAGAGAAAGCACCATCTAAATCAGAGTACCGAAGGCACTACTAGTTAATATTCCTGATAGAACTTTCATGGGAGAAGACGATCCTGACAGAACATTTGATGGAGAAGGTACAGAACATTCCGAAAACACACAACCTTGTAGATAATGGATAGGCTTTGGCGAGTCAGGTGGTGAGTTACTGTGATATTCCAAGCCCCTGACCTGCACGTGTAGCCACTGTATTGTGTTATAAAGTGGAGGTTGACCACTCCCCGTGCCCCCGCCCCGATAACTAAAACCGAAACACTCAGAGAGGAGCGCCTTGCCCTATAATCTGTTAAAAAGAGTGTGAGAAGGCATGTAATCCATTTATTTCAGCAACTTCGAGTGGTTCAGTAAAATAAACCCCTGACATTGGCTTTACAATCAACAAGTAACGATTTATTTATCTAACAGTGAACAAATTAACTAAATTATTGTGGTTGGTTGGCTCGCTGAGCTGGTTCATTGTTCCACAGACATTTCATTACCATTCTGAGTAACATTATCAGTGCAGCCTCCGATGAAGCGCTGTTGTGTTTTCCCGCCTGGTATTTAAACTGTGGAGTCTGTTGATCTGGATTCCCTCACTTCCGTTTTTCCTTCGCAATGGAATGTATGTGGGGTTGAGTTCTATGTGTTTGTTGATGGCTTTCTTCTCTCGCTTCCCTCAGTAACCTGGGATAGATCCCATCCGGACCTGGGGACTTGTCCACCCTAATGCCTTTTAGAATACCCAACACTTCCCCCCCCCCCCTCCTTGTGCTGACTTGACCTAGAGTAATCAAACATCTATCCCTTACCTCAACATCCGTCATATCCCTCTCTTCCGTGAATACCGACACAAAGTACTCATTAAGAATCTCACTTATTATCTCTGACTCTTCGCATAACTTCCCTCCTTTGTCCTTGAGTGGGCCAACCCTTTGTCTAGTTACCCTTTGCTCCTTATGTAAGAATAAAAGGCTTTGGGTTTTTCCTTAACCCTGTTTGCTAAAGATATTTCATGACCCCTTTTAGCCCTCTTAATTCCTCGTTTCAGATTGGTCCTACTTTCCCAATATTCTTCCAAAGCTTCATCTGTTTTCAGTCGCCTAGACCTTATGTATGCTTCCTTTTTCCTCTTTGCTAGTCTCACAATTTCCCCTGTCATCCATGGTTCCCTAATCTTGCCCTTTCTATCCCTCATTTTCACAGGGACATGTCTGACCTGCACTCTAATCAACTGCAGGGAATCTTGTATCTGACAAAGGTCCTGTCCATAGTGGATAGAACATAGAACATAGAACAGTACAGCACAGTACAGGCCCTTCGGTCCATGATGTTGTGCCGAACTTTTACCCTAATCCAAAGGTCTGTCTGATCTCCACCCCTACCTTATACTATCATCCATATGCCCATCTCATTGCCGCTTAATTGCCCCTAATGAGGCCGACTCCACTACCCTCTCAGGCAATGCATTCCATGCCCCAACCACTCTCCGAGTAAAGAAAGTACCTCTGATGTCTCCTCTATATCTACCTCCACTCCCTTTAAAACTATGCCCCCTTGTAATAGCTACCTCCACTCTAGGAAAAAGTCTCTAGCTGTCTACTCTATCTATACCTCTGATCATTTTGTACACCTCTATCAAGTCACCTCTCATCCTTCGTCATTCTAAAGAGAAAAGCCCTAGCTCTCTCAACCTTTCCTCGTAAGATCTTCCCTCCATTCCAGGCAACATCCTGGTAAATCTCCTCTGCACCTTTTCCAACACCTCCACATCTTTCCTGTAATGAGGTGACCAGAACTGGACACAATACTCCAGATGTGGCCAAACCAGGCTTTTGTATAGCTGGAGCATAACTTCACGGCTCTTGAACTCAACCCCTCTATTAATGAAAGCTAACACACCATACGCCTTCTTAACAACTCTATCCACCTGGGTGGCAGCTTTCAGGGAACTGTGAACATGAACCCTAAGATCCCTCTGCTCCTCCACACTGCCAAGAATCTTTCCGTTAACCCTGTATTCTGCTTTCAAGTTTGTCTTTCCAAAATGAATCACCTCTCACTTTACAGGGTTAAACTCCATCTGTCACTTCTCAGCCCAGCTCTGCATCCTATCAATGTCCCTTTGTAACCTAGAACAGCCCTCCGCACTGTCCACAACGCGACCCACCTTTGTATCGTCCGCGAACTTGCTAATCCATCCTTCCACTCCTTCATCCAAATCATTTGCAAAAATCACAAATAGAAGAGTACCCAGGACAGATCCTTGTGGTACACCACTCGTAACTGAGCACAATGTTGAATATTTTCCGTCCACTACCACCCTTTGTCTTCTTAGGGTCAGCCAGTTCTGAATCCCAATCTGCCACATTTCCCCCTATCCCATGCCTCCTTACCTTCTGCATGAGCCTACCATGGGGAACCTTAGTAAACGCCTTACTTAAATCCACGTATACCACATCCACTGCTCTACCTTCATCCACGTGTTTGGTCACCTCTTTGGGTTTCGGTAGTGGGTCTTCGGTGCGGGTGAGCAGTTGTCGTAGGGTTGATGAGGGTTTGTGCGCTCCTCTGATGCCCAGTGGTCGTAGGAGTCTTGTGGTTAGTTCCGATGTGTTCCTGATGTAAGGTACCGTGATGGGCGTGTCGGGGCGTGTATTGTCTTCCTGGTGTCGTTCGTTTAGTAGGCATCTTCTTCCCCAGTTTTTTGGATATCCATTGTCCTTGAACACCTGGAAGAGGTATTCTTCTTCTCGGCATAGCCCTGTACTGCTGCAGTGTCTTGTTGCCCGTTTAAATAATGTTCTCACGCAGCTTCGTTTATGTGTGTTAGGGTGGTTGCTGTTGAAGTTCAGTACTTAGTCAGTACGTGTGGCTTTCCTGTGTACCTTCGTTATCCCCGCAAACAACTCTACTTCTTACATGGATGCCTCAGGAACCACGTATTACCATGCAGTGTGAGATACAAACCACCCATCAACTACCCACAAGCCCGCAAAACAGCTGCAGGATGGTAAAGGTAATGATAAACGACGCACACAACCGACTCCACAGATACAACAGAGAAATTATGCGCCAAAAAACTTTATTCCAGGAAGCTACCAACCAGGACTGGACAATGGACATGGAACAAGCTATCAACATCAGCCAACACACACAAGAGCTAGGAAAAGACAGACCCTTCGTGACAAGCTAGCCACACTTACCCACCAAAACGACAACAACAGAGCTGACACCTGGATAAGAAACTTCTCAGACACGAAACTAACAGACACAGAGAAAGCCGTTCTCATCCATGGACTTAACTATAACTACAGAGACACCAACAAAACAGAATTCCTAGTCACACTGGAAGCCACACTGAGGGCCATCAACATCAATGAAGAAACACAACAAACCAAAAGACAGACAGTAATCCCGACACTGACCAGAAGGAACGAACATAACATCCTCAACACATTGGAAAGGCAAGCCCTAGAAGGACTGAAAAAGGACAAGAACATCACAATACTACCAGCAGACAAAGGGCGCATGACAGTAATACCAAATAAAGGGGACTACCTCTCCAAGGCACAGGCACTGCTAGCCGTCGAGCACACATACTGGCAAGTACAGACAGACCCGACACTGCAACTAAATCCTCAATACGCTAAAAAGACTCAAACAGACTGGACAGATCAACAAAACAGACTTCTTAAGAATGAAACCCGAAGGAACCAACACACCCCAGTTCTACGGCCTCCTGAAAGTACACAAACCAGAAGTCTCCTTCAGACCCATAGTCTCCCTACCAGGCACACTATCACACAGATTAGCCAAGGAACTACAAAGGAGACTGAGGCACCTCGTCAACAAGTCACCCCACTCTATCCACTCGGCCCAAGAGTTGCACAATTCCATCAAAGACATAAGGATAGATGACGATGAGACCATGGTATCGTTTGACGTTACTGCCCTATTCACATCAATAGACATAGCACTAGCAAGGGAAACAATGACAGCACTAATAGAACAAGAACAAGATTCCAGTGAAACCATCTCCACAGACAACATGCTGAAGCTACTGGACCTATGCCTAAACCCATTTCACTTTCAATGGCCAAATATATGAACTGATCGACGGGACACCCATGGGATCACTATCTCAGGACTAATAGCCAAGGCAGTGATGCAAAGACTGGAAAGTACGGCCCTTCCACTAATCCAACCCAAACTATGGATACGCTACATAGACGACACCTTTGTCATCATTAAACGGACCAAACTAGAGGAGGCACACAAACTAATAAACAACACCCTCACCGGAATCAAATTCACCAGAGAGGAGGAGAAGAACAAACAGCTCCCAGGGAACAATTAAGGGAAGGCCTTTTATAACGGAGATAAGGAGAAACTTCTTCAGCCAGAGAGTGGTGAATCTATGGAATTCACTGCCACAGAAGGCTGTGGAGGCCAGGTCATTGAGTACATTTAAGACTGAGATAGATAGGTTCTTGATTATCAAGGGGATCCAGGGTTACGGGGAGAAAGCGGGAGAACGTGGTTGAGGAACGTTTCAGCCATGTTTGAATGGTGGAGCAAACTTGATGGGCAGAATGGCCTAATTTCTGCTCCTATGTCTTATGGCAGTAATTTTGAGAGACTGAATTCTGTTTTTTTAAAACTTTGTTTGATTTAAGTGGAATTTGTATTTGTTGGAACAGCATACCTGTAGAATCTTAGTCTATTCGAGAATAGTCAGTAGTTAGAAGTGGGTTTATTTGGTTTGTTAATAATTTAGTTAATTTGTTCACTGTTAAAGTTAGATAAATAAATTGTTACTTGTTGATTATAAAGTGAATATCAGGGGTTTATTTTACTGAACCACTCGAAGTTGCTGAAGTAAATGGATTACACGCCTTCTTACACTTTCTAACAGATTATAGGGCAAGGCGCTCCTCTCTGAGTGTTTCGGTTTTAGTTATTGGGACCGGCGGGGTGTGGGGGTGGTGGTGGTGGTCAACCTCCACTTTATAACACAATACAGTGGCTACACGAGCAGGTCAGGGGCTTGGAATATTACAGTGAGTAACTCACCACCTGACTCGCCAAAGCCTGTCCCCATCTACAAGGCACAAGTCAGGAGTATGATGGAATACTCTCCACTTACATGGATGAATGCATCTTTAACAGCATTCAAGAAGTTTGGCATCCTCCTGGTCAAAGTAGCCTGCTCGATTGGCATTATATCCAGAAACATATCCACAACCAACACTCGGTAGTAGCAGTGTGTATTATCTATGAGAGGTGCTGCAGAAATTCACCAAAGATTCTTAGCACCTTTCAAACCGACAACCATTTCTGTCTCGAAGTACAAGAGCAGCAGGTACGTGGGAACACCACAGCTTGCAAATTGCCATCAAAGCCACTCACCATCCTGACTTGAAAATATACCACAGTTCCTTCATTATCGCTAAGTGAAAATTTTGTAATATTCTCCTGAAGGGCATTGTGGGTCTACCTACAACATGTGGACTGTGGCATTTCAAGAAGGCAGCTCACCCCCAGCAGCTCAAGGGCAATTTGAGAAGGGAGCCAGCCAGCGTTGCCCAAATCTCACAAGTGAATGAGAAAAAAGGGAGCTAGCGGGTAGAAGCCCTCAAAACATTTAAGAAAAATTTAGATGAAGACATAAAATGCCATGGCATATGAGGCTGTGGGCCATATGCATCAAAATGGATCAGAATAGATGGATGTTTGATGTCCAGCGCGGACATGATGGCTGAAAGTACTCGATCTGTGCTGTAAAAAATCTATGACTCTAGCTCTCTCAACTGAGAATAATATAAATGACTGGAAATGTTACTCTTTCTCGCTCGTCAGATCTTGCCAGACCAGTTGCGTTTCTCCAACACCTGTTTTTATTTTAGCTGTATAATCCAGATTTATTAATTGAATTCACATTTAACCAGTAGCTGTGATAGGATTTGAATGCATGTCCCCAACGCATTAGGCTGGGCTTTGGCTTACTATATAAATGCAGTTACTATGCTACCATCTCCCCTCACTGTAACATTGCTAAATTTGCAGATGACTTGAAGATAGGTTGGAAAGTATATGGTAAAGATGAAATAGCAAGGCTGCGGACCCATATGAATATGTTCATTGAATGAGCAAAGGTCTGACAGATTGACTGATTTGTTTATTGTTGTCACATGTACTGAGGTACAGTGGAAAGTGTTGTTTTGCGTACTACACAAGTAGAGCATACAATACGAAGTGCATCAGGATAGCAGAACAGAGTGCAGAATGCAGTGTTACAGATGGAGTACGATGTAGCAAACTGTCAAGCTGTTCATTTTGGCAGGAAGAGTAAAAGGACAGGTATTATTTAAACAGAGAATGACTGTTGAATTCCAAGATGTAATGTAGGTGTTCTAATGTATGTCTATGTCTGTTTGTGTGTCACAAAGGATTAATTTACAGATATATAAAGTGATTAAGAGGGCCAAAGAGTGAGGGAAAGATGGAAATGAAAGATAGAAAAGTACAAAGCGAAAATGGAAGGCAGAAGAAATGAGGGCTCATGGCAAAATGGAGGAAACAGCCTGTAGTCCAAAGAAAGTAGAAAAATGTCAAAACAAAAACTTTTCCCAACATTCGATATCTGAAAACATGAAGCATTTACAATATGTTAGATGAATGAAGAGCACAAATGGTTGTGAATGGGTAGGGAATTATAGCAGTGACAGAAACATAGTGTCAGTTTGACTATACAAGATGAAGTGCTGATCAAGGGTGAGTAACCATGTCCCTTTTATCTTTATCTAGAACCCATTGAAACGGATTCCAGACTCGCACGAAATCACACTAACCCATGGCAAAAAAACAGTAAGTGAGGGTTTTGTTCAGCCTTGACAGTGTGCAGGCTGTAGGTGCACTTGCCTTGTAAAGACCATATCTTTATTTCTCTGTACTTTTGACTGTGGAGTGAAATGGGAAAAGAACTGTTTTAAAAGCCAAGGATTGTGGAAAGATTTCTTGTGACTTCAGGTGTCAGCACTGGGACTGGATCCTTCGGGGGCGCGGCTCGTCACCGGGGGCTACGATTACGAGGTGAAGCTCTGGGACTTTGCTGGAATGGATGCCTCACTACAGGCCTTTCGATCATTACAGCCCTGTGAATGGTGAGTGACTACACTGTGAACTCCTCTGTATTTCAGGACAATTGCCTCCCTCCCCCACCCCATCCCTGACCAACAACTGGTAGTGTTCCAAACCACCTCCAATCCTTCCTAAATTTTCCAACACACTAATTCCCAACAGCCTCTTTAAACTTGCAAAAATCTCCTCCTATTCACTCTTGACCCCAAATGCCACTTGTTGCTGGGTGGGTTGCAGTGGCAGCGGGCAAGACAGGCGAAGAGCAGAGTTAGCATAATGGGGCATTCCAAAAGTGGAATGGTTAGCACGGTTTGTTGGACGCTATGATTTTTAGCTTTGATTTCTTTTAAATTTTAGCCATCAGATTAAGTCGTTGCAGTACAGCTCAACAGGCGATGTGATTCTGTGCGTGGCTGGAAGTGCCCAGGCCAAGGTGTTGGACCGTGATGGCTTTCAGGTGATGGAGTGTGTGAAAGGCGATCAGTACATTGTTGATCAAGCTAAGACTAAGGTACCAGAGTGATTTATGTTAATACTTGAGTTCCATGTTTCCCAGAGGCTGGCAGCCTCTCTTGTTAACACTGCTGGCTCTTGTTTTAAGGGGATGTTTTACTGGATGAGTAATCTAGAGGCTTTGAAGAAATAAGTTCAAATACCACAATGGCATTCCGGGGAATCTAAATTCGAAAACTAAATCTGGAATAAATTTTTTGTCTTGTTGATAATTATTATGAACCTGACTAGATTCTTAATAAAAACTTGTCCGATTCACCAATGTCCTTCAGGGAAGGAGATCTGTTGTCCTGATCCATTTTGTTGACATATGACTCCAGCCCCACAGGCATGTGGTTATCTCTTACTGCCCTCTGAAATGACTGAGCAAGACACTGAGACATTCTCAACCTGCTGTAGGTTCGATTGAAGCAAGCTTGAGCAGCAGCACCTTAACTTTCAATTAGTCACAAGTCTTCTAGACTTAAAAATTGAGCTCAGCAGTTTCAGACCATTATGGTTTTGCTTTGCCGTTTGGTGGTCTGCAACTTGAATAATATTTTTGCTTTTGGATATAGCAATTTATTATTGTACACTTGGTCTGGATCAATGCACTGCCTGTTAACTATAACCTCATCTTATGTGGTTGTTCCAACTGCATCTTATGTAATCTCTTCTGTACTCTAATCTGTCTCATACTTTTCCTCTCATTCTTCCTCTCTCTCCACTGATTCAGCCAACAAAACTCTTCACATTTCTACCTTCCTTCAGTTCTGAAGACATTATTTTTGAATTGAAGTGTTAACTCTTATTTTCCCTTCTCCAAAATACATCGACACCTGCCAAGTATTTGCTGGTTTTGTTTATGATCCCTCGTCTGGTCTTGTTCACAAGTGCAAACAGTGTTTCAGCATTTAGCAATCAAACCAGTCCATAATGTTTGAGATATCAATGGCTAAATCACAGAATGTTTCCAAAAGGAAGTGACCCTGGAAATATTAAATGCATTGGTGGTCATCGTTCATAATTTTATAGATAGTGGAGTAGTTCCTACAAATTGGAGGGTGGTAAATGTAACCACAATATTTAAAAAGGGAGGGAGAGAAAAACAGAGTTGCAAACCAGTTAGGGTAACGTCAGCAATGGGACAACTACTGAAGTCTGTATAACAGATGTGATTACAGAATATTTAGAAAGCATCAGTGGGGTTGGACAAAGCCACTGTGGAGTTATGAACGGTAAATCATTCTTAACAAATTGACTAGAGTTTTCTGCGTGTGTAACTAATAGTTTTGGTAAGGGAGAACCAGTGGATATGGTGTATTTAAATTTTTGGAAGGCTTTTGACAAGACCCATCACAAGAAGTTAGTAGGCAAAGTTAAAGCACATAAGACAGGGATAATATATTGGCATGAATTGAGAATTGTTGACAGACAGGAAACAGATAATGAGAATCAATGGGTCTTTGACTGAGTGGCAGGCAGTAATGAGTGGTGTAGTGCAAGGATCAGTGTTTGGGCCTCAGCTATTTGCAACATATATATAAATGATGTGGGAAATTGTGGAAATCGATCGTAGGAAATCATGTATCACTAACCTCTTGATTAAGTTTTTTTGAAGAAGTAACGAAGAAGATTGATGAAGGCAGAGTGGTGGATGTGACCTATGTGGACTTCAGTAAAGCATTTGACAAGGTTCAGTGTGGTAGACTGGTTAGCAAGGTTAGATCACATGGGAGAACTAACCATTTGGATACATAACTGCCTCGAAGGTAGAAGACAGGGTGACGGTGGAGGGTTGTTTTCAGACTAGAAGCCTGTGACCAGCGATGCCACAAGGATCGGTGTCAGGTCCACTGCTTTTTATCATTTCTGTAAATAATTTAGATGTCAACTTAGGAGGTATGGTTAGTAAGTTTGCAGATGACACCAAAATTGGAGGTGTAGTGGACAGCGAAGAAGGTTACTTAAGAGTACAATGGGACCTTGATCAGATGGGCCAATGGGCCGAAGAGTGGCAGATGGACTTTAATTTAAATAAATGAGGTGCTGCATTTTGGAAAGGCAAATCAGGGTTGGACTTTTACGCTTAATCGTAATCTTAATCGTAATTAATACGCTTAATAGCATGACCAATCCACATCTTTGCACTGTGAGAGGAAACTGGAGCACCTGGAGGAAACCCATGCAGATATGGGGAGAATGTGCAGACTCCACACAGACAGTCATCCAAGGCTGGAATCAATCCCAGGTCTCAGATGCTGTAAGGCAGCCGTGCTAATCACTGAGCCACTGTGCTGCTCTCCTACCTCCAAATTCTCAACATAAAGATCATGGGCAGGAAGACGCCATCTGGCTCATTGACCCTGATGACCCATTCCAAATGATGATGGCTGATCTCGGACTTCAATTCCCCTTTCAAGCCTGCTTCCCATATCTCTCAATTCCTTCAGAGACTGAAAGGTTTTCTGTCTCAGCCTTAACTATGTTTAGTAATGTGTTCAAATTGGGGGATCTGACACTGAGACGAGGCATGGAATCACAGCGTGATACATCACAAAAGAGGCCTTTTGGCCCATCAAGTCTGCACTTATCCACACCAGTCTCACTTTTCAGCACTTTATAGAACTGTAGAATCACAGAATCCCTACAGTGTAGAAGCAGGGTATTTGGCCCATCCAGTCCAAACCAACCCTCTGAAGATCATCCCAACCAAACCCAACCCTTACCCTGTCCTTGTAACCCTGCATTTCCCATGTCTAATCCACCTGGCCCACACATCCCAGGACACCTGACAATTTAGCACGGTCAATCCATCCAACCTACACATCTTTAGACTGTGGAAGGAGACCGATCACTGGGAGAATGTGCAAACTCCACACAGTCGCCCAAGGATGAAATTGAACCTGGGTCCCTGGTCCTGTGGGACAGCAGTGCTAACCGCTGAGATACGTGCCGCCCACTTGTCATAACATTCAATGCTATTGCCCATTTCAAGTGCCCATCCACATACCTTTGAAAAGCTGTGAGGATTCCAACCTCAACCACCCCCTCCTAGGCAGTGCATTCTAGCTTCTTACCAGCCTCGGGTGGAAAAAAAAATTTCCTCAAGTCCCCTCCAAAGCTCCTGTCTTTCACTTAAAGTAATAGCCCCATGGTGAAAAAAAAGCACATACAAAAAAGCAAAGAGTAGTGGGAAACTAGTAGACTGGGAAATCTTTAAAGGCCCAACAGAAAGCCACAAAAAAAGTTATAAAGAAAAGTAAGATAGATTATGAGAGTAAACCAGCTCAAAATATAAAAACAGGCAGCAAAAGTTTCTATAAATATGTAAATCGTAAAAGAGTGGCGAAGGTAAACATTGGTCCTTTAGAGGATGAGAAGGCCAATTTAATAACTGGGAATGAGGAAATAACCGAGACATTAAACAGTTATTTCGTGTCGGTCTTCACAGTGGAAGACACAAATAACATGTGGAAAACTAATGGCAAGAAAGTTCTAGCAGGTGAGGACCTAGAAACTATCATTATCACTAAGGAGGCAGTGCTGGGCAAGCTAATGGGGCTAAAGGTAGACAAGTCTCCTGGCCCTAATAAAATGCATCCCAGGGTACTAAAAGGGGTGAAAGTGGGAAATAGCAAATGCACTAGTAATTATTTACCAAAATTCACTGGACTCTGGGGTGGTTCCCGCAGATTGGAAAACAGGCAATGTGACGCCACTGTTTAAAAAAGGAAGTAGACAAAAAGCAGGTAACTATAGGCCAGTTAGCTTAACTTCAGTAGTGGGGAAAATGCTTGAATCGATCATTAAGGAAGAAATAGCAAGACATCTGGATATAAATTGTCCCATTGGGAATACCCAGCATGGGTTCATGAAGGGTAGGTCATGGTTAACTAATTTGGTGGAATTCTTTGAGGACACTACTTGCATGGTGGACAATGGGGAACCTGTGGATGTGGTGTACCTGGATTTCCAGAAGGCATTTATCAAGGTGCCACACCAAAGGCTGCTACATAAAATAAAGTTGCACAGTATTACAGGTGATGTATTGACATGGATAGAGGATTGGTTGACCAGTAGAAAGCAAAGAGTAGGGGTAAATGGGTGTTTTCTGGTTGGCGGTCAGTGGTAGTGGTGTGCCTCAGGGATCAGTG
>NC_063334.1:128730069-128754752 GCF_021869965.1 Rhincodon typus
TTTTTTCTTCACAGATGCATCCATACTTGCTGAGCTTTTCCAGCAACTTATGTTTTTTTTTGTAAACCTTGTATTAAATCTTTAAATACTAACTTCTGCTTGTCATACTTTTGAATGTATTTTCCCAATACACCACAACCAATTTAGCCGTTACTCTTTCACTACATTGTTTTCAAACTGAATGGAAAATTCAGTGATGTTTTTGCCACTTTGAGGGGAGAGGTTGGTGTAGTTATAATGTCACTGAAGGAGTATTCCACATTTCCAGGTTAATGATGTGGGAACATGGGTTTAAATCCCATCATGGCAGATGGGTAAATTCGAGTGGAATAAAATTCTGGAATTAAAAGCTATCCTAAAAGCTCCCAAGTAACCACTGTTAATTGATATAAATACTCATTGGCTCATGAATGTCCTTTTGGGAAGGAAATTGCCATCTTTAATTGATCTGGTCCTCTTGAGACTCTTGATGTTGTTGACTCTTAACTGCCCTCTGAGTAGTTAGGGACGGGCAATGTATATTGATTGATTGATTGATTGATTAATTTATTTATTGTCATGTACTGAAATACAGTGAAACGCTTTGTTTATGTGCAGTACAGGCAAATCATAGTAAGCATAGGATGTACAGGTCAGAAGACTTAGACAGAGTACTGGATGTCTGATGTAAAAAAACTTTACTCCAAAGATTATATGACAAGATGATTAATTAGTGATTTCTCGCACAGGGACACACAGCCATGCTGAATAGCGGAGTTTGGCATCCAAAAATCAAGGAGGAATTTGTTACTTGTTCAAATGACGGGTAAGAATCTGGAAATATCTTAAGACCTACAGTGGTTCAGTTAGCAGCTGCAAAGAGAAAAAGGAAATAAGCTAGAAACTAAAGTTGCTTTTTCTCTTTGCAAGTGCTGCTATTTACTGCTATGTGTGGTGTTGGAAAGAAGGTGTGACAAAACCTGGAACAAATGTGTGTTATTTATTCATTCATAGAATGTGGACATTGTCGGCAAGAGCAGCAACTGGTGTTAAAATCTGACAGGACTGTGGATGCTGTGAATCAGAAACAAAACCAGAAATTGCTGGAAAAGCTCAGCAGGTCTGGCAGCATCTGTGGTGAGAAATCAGAGTTAACGTTTCGGGTCCAGTGACCCTTCCTCAGAATAGTTGTTGAGGAGCCACAGCTTTGAGCTGCTGCAGTCCATGTCATGATTGTGTTGCCTCAGTGCTATTTTGACAAAGTTCTACAATCTTAATCTAAAATTAAGGAACAGCAATATTGTCCTAAATCAGGATGGTGTGTAACTTGAAGGGAAAAATTGCAGGTACAAGCGTTCCTGTGCTTCAGTTTGCCTGAGACTTAGAAGGTTAAAGAGTGACTTAATTGATATTTTCAAGATGCTAAGGGACAGGCAGACAGGGGAGACAGAAATGATCTCTATTGGTTAGAGAGTCTTGGATGAGAGGGCACAGTCGAAACATGAATTTACCAGGAGAGGCGATGACCTAATGCTATTATTGGTGGGCTCTTAAACCGAAGACCCTGGTCGTGTTCTAGGGACATGGGTTGAATCTTGCACGGCAGACAGTGGAATTTGAATTCTATAAAAATCTGGAAGTAAGAGTCTAATGATGACCATGAATCCATTGTTCTGAGGAAGGTCACCGGACCCGAAATGTTAACTCTGATTTTTTTCTTGCAGTAAGAGCAATAATTGTAAGATTAGTTAATTTTACAGAATCAGAGTCACAACTGTTATGGTGCAGAAGGAGGCCAGTCAGCCTATTGTGCCTGCATCAGTTGTATTAGCTAGTTCCAAACTCAATACCATTTTGATCCAAATAATCATTTGATGTCCTTCGAAATGCTTCAATTGAACCTGCAGCACCACTTTCTGGACGGTACATTCCATATCCTAACTACTTGCTCAGTAAAAAGGTTACTTCTCACATCATCCTTACTTCTTTCTTACATCACTTAGCATCTGCACTGTTTCATTCTTATTTTCTTTTGTAAGTGACAACAGCTTCATCCTGTCTACTTTGTCCAGCCCACTCATGATTTTGAAAACCTCTGTCAAATCTCCTCTCTGTCGCCTTTTCTCCAAGGAGAACAGTCCCAACTTCTGCAATGTATCCTCATCTCTGAAGTTTCTCATTCCTGGAACCATTTTTGGAAATCATTACTGCACTGTTTCTATTTTATAGAAACAGTGCAGTAATGATTTCTATTTTATAGAAACAGAGGAACATTGAAAATAGGAGCAGGGTAGACCATTTAGTCTTTCAAGCCTGTTCTGCCATTCTTGATGATCATCTAACACAATGGCTTGTTCCCAGTTTTCCCTTTTATCCTTTGATCCCTTTAGTGCCAAGTGCATACAATGTTTTCTGCGGGAGCGAATTCCTCAGGAACGCTACTCTCAACATGAAGAAATTTTTCATCAACTCGGAAACAGTTTATCCCTTATCCTTCGACTGTGACCTGTGGTTCTGGACTCACGCACTATCAGAAACATCTTGCATCTACCCTGTCTATTCCTGTTCGAATTTTATAGGTTTCCAAGAGATTCTCCCCTCCTCCTGCATTCTAACCAGACAAATCATTACCTTGCATAACTACATTAGGGTAATAGAACAGAATTCAGAATATAGTGTTACAGCGACAGAGAAGGTGCAGAGAAAGATCAGCACTAATTTATGAGAGGCCCATTCAGAAGTCTGACAATAGTGGGGCAGAAGCTGTTCTTGAATCTGTTAGTAGGTGTTTTCAAACTTTTGTATCTTCTACCCAATGGAGGAGTGTGGAAGAAAGTATAACCAAGGTGGGAGGGGTCTTAATCGTGTTGACTGCTTTCCTGAGGTAATGGGAAGTATAGACGGAATCAATGGAAGGAAAGCTGGTTTTTGTAATGGATTGGGCTGTGTTCATAACTCTCTGTTATATTTTGCTGTGAGGCTTGCTATGTTGCATCTCTAAAAATTGATAAGAATCATTGTGGACATACTGAATTTCCTTAGCTTTTTGAGGATGCACAGGCATTGATGTACCTTCAACATGGATGGACCAAGACAGATTGTTGGTAATATTTACTCGTGGTAACTTGAAGCTCTTGACCACCTTCACCTCTGTTTAATGTAGTGTTTGAAAGCAAAATGCATGGATCAGCTACGAGAGTTTTAGATTGAGAGAAGGCCTACTTGAATGAGATGAGACAAGAGACTGTCCACAGCAAACTGAGAAAATCTGCTGATGAGTGAAAAGGCTGAAGAACAGTGGAGGATATTTAAAGAAAAATTTAGCACAATATAAAACCAGTTTATACCCCTGAAGGGAATGGCTCCACTTCAAGCAAAAACAGTCATGAACAACAAGAGTTAAGGGGCAGCATAAAACTAAAAGGAAGAGCTTACAAAAATGCAAAAAAACGGCACAGATCCTGCTAAATGAGAAAGATACAAAGTCTGGCAAAGGGCCACAAAGCAGCTTATGGGAGCAAATAAAAAGGATTTTGGAAAGAAGCTCAAAATCAATAAGAGGAAATTCCATAGTTACGTAAAGGGAAAGTGGGTGGTCAGGAGCAGTGTTGGCCCACTAAAGACTGAAGGTGGGGATATTGTCAGTGACTATGGGGAAATGGCAGACATGTTGAGTAATTACTTTGCCTCAGTATTTACAGTGGAAAAGGAGGATAGCTTGCTGAAAGTCCTGAGGAAATTGATAGTGTATTCGAGCAAGAGACTGAATAAAATTAACATAAGTAAAACATTGGTAATGGGGAAATGAAGAGAATTTAAAGATTGACAAATTCCCGGGACCTGACAGTTTTTAGTGAGGGTGTTAAAGGAAGTAGGGTAGCACATTGTAGATGCCTGAACTATAATCTTTCAGAGTTGTCTAGATACAGGAGACATCCCTCTGAAGTGGAAAATTGCACATGTCACTCCACTTTTTAAGAAGGACAAAAGAGGAAAACTAGGGAATTACAGACCAGTTAGCCCAACATCTGTGGTGGGAAGTTGTTGGAGTCTGTCAAGGATGGGGTACATGAACATGTTGAAAACTGGCAGTTGATCCGGGAGAGCCAGCATGGATTCCTAACAGATAGGTCATGCCTGACAAACCTCTTTGAAATTTTTGGAGATATGACTAACATCATGGACAGGAAAATGCTATACATATTGCGTTCAGGGACTTGCAAAAAGAATTTGATAATGTTCCACATAAAAGACTGTAAACTATGGTAGAAGCCCTTGGAATTGAGGGCAATTTACTGACATGACTGGGAAATCAGTTGTGTAGCAGGTGACAGAAAGTAAGAATAATGGGTGGGCACTCAAACTCGCAGGATGTGACCAGTGGTGTCCACCAAGGATCTGTTTTAGGGTGTTAATTATATGCATTATTTATTAACAACTTTGATAATGGCATGGAAAGTTATATATCTAAATTTGCAGATGACACAAGTTAGGTGGCATTATAGACAGTGTAGGTGACGGCATAAAATTACAAAGGGATATTCATAGACTAAGTGAATGGGCAAATTGTGCAAATGGAGCTCAGTATAAACAAGTGAGAGGTTATCTACTTTGGACCAATAAAAGAATAGCTCAGGATGTTTATTAAATGGTATTAAATTCAATACACTGAATGTCCAAAGACATCGTTATGGGGTTCAGGTGGATAGATCTTTAAAATGCTACAAACGGATGCAGAAGATAATCAAGGCAGATCATGGAATGCTGGCCTTTATATCTCAAGGACTAGAATACAAGGATGCAGAAGATATGCTGCAGTTGTACAAAACCCTGGTTAGACCCCACTCAGAGTACTGAGAGCATATCTGGGCACCACACCTTAGGAAAGATATATTGGCCTTGGAGGGAGTAGAACTAGGTTTACAAGAATGATACCTGGAATTCAGGGGTAAAGTTATGAGCAGAGATTATACAAATTTGGCTTGTTTTCTCTAGAATTTAGAAGGTTAAAGGGTGATTTGATTGAAGTCTTCAAGATATTAACAGGAAAAGACAGGGTAGATAAAGAGAAACTGTTTCCATTGGTTGGGGATTCTAGAACTAGGGGGCATAGACTGAAAATTTAGGCCAGACCGTTAGGGAAAGATGTTAGGAAGCACTTGTACACACAAAGGATGGTAGAAGCTTGGAACTCTCTTCAATAAATGGCAGTAGATGCAGAATCAGTTGTTAGTTTTAAATATGAGATAGATAAATAGGGGCTGAATGGCCTTCTCTTGTTCTCATACCATTTACCTTCTTTACAACTTGCTGCACTTACATGCTTACCTCCAGTGACTGGTGTACAAGGACACCTAGGTCTCATTGCACATTGCCTACTCTTCATTTATAGCCACTCAAATAATAATCTGCCTTTCTGTTTTTGCTCCCAAAAAGGATAATCTCACATTCATCACATAATACTGCATTTACAATGCATTTGCCAGTTCACTCAACTTGTTACATTCACATTGTTCCAATAAAGTGGCCCCCATTTTAGAAAGGACATTATTTCATGAAAGGTAGTTCAGAGAACATAGGAATTAGGAGTGGGAGAAGGCAATTCAGCCCCTTGAGCCCATTCTGCCATTTAACATGATCATGGCCAAACTTATCCTCATCTCAACCCCACTTTTCTGCCTCCTCCCCAGAGCTCTTTATCCTGCTTTTCATCAGAAACATGTCTATTTCTTACTTGAATCTGTTGATTGACACTGCCTCTGGCAGTGAGTTCCACTTATTCACAACCCTTTAAGACAAGTCGTTTCTCCTCATCTATATCTATGCCCTGTTGTTTGAGACTGTCCCTCAAGGGCGAACATCTGTTCCACATCCGCTTTATCAATCCCCTTTAGTGTTTTAAATATCTCAATCAGATCCACCCACTCATTATTCTTAATTCCACTGAGTATGAGTTCAAGCTATTCAACCGCTTCTCACATGACAGCCCTTTCATCCCTGGAATCAAGCTGGTGAACCTCCTCTGAACTGCCTCCAGTGCCACCACATCCTTCCTCAAGTAAGTAGAACAGAATTGGACATAATATTCAAGATGTTGTCTCACCAACATCTTTCATAGAATCCTAGAATAGAATCACAGAATCCCTACAGTGCGGCAAGAGACCATTCAGCTCATGGAGTTCGTACCAACCCTCCGAAGAAATCCCACCCAGTTCTCTATAATCACTCAGCAGGACGCCGTCCCTATTTTTACCCATGTCATTTGTGCCGATGTACACAGTGAATTCTTGAGAACGTTCTGCAGCCACTTGGAGACATCCTGGACTCTGGCACCCAGGAGGCAACACACTATCCTGGATTCCCGTCAGCAGCCACAGAATCTCCTGAGTGTCCCCCTGACTATCAAGTCTCCTATCACTAAAGTCCTGTTTACCTCTACCCTTTCCTGCTGTGCCCCAGAGCCAGTCATAGTGCCACTGACCTGGCTACTGCTGCTTTCCCCTGAGCAGTCATTCTCCCCCTCCCCTCTCCCCCAACAGTATCCAAAACAGTATACTTATTTTCGAGGGGAATGGCCACAGGGGATTCCTGCACACTCTGCCCACTCCCTTTGCCTTTCCTGGTGGTCACCCAGCTACTCTGTGCCTGCACCTTACATGTGATCACCTCATTAAAACTCTTATCTATGATGCACTCAGCATCTCTGATGGTCCCGAATACATCCAGCTCCAGCTCCCTAACATTAAGCTTGTTAGTTACTTCCTTTAAAGAATACTCATTCTGCTAGGGACCTTATCTCATTCTAAACACTCCAATTGCAATGCAAAATTCCTGCCTTAGCCTTTGAGACGTTATATTAAATCTTGAGTTTACTTAGAGTCATAGAGATGTACAACATGGAAACACCCTTTGGTCATCTCGTCCGTGCTGACCAGATATCCTAAATTAAACTAGTCCACTTTGTCAGCATTTGGCCCATACCCATCTAGATGCCTTTTAAATGTTGTAACTCTACTGGCCTCCACTACTTTCTCTGACAGCTCATTCCATTCACGCACCACTCACTGCATGAAAAAGTTGGCATTTAGGTCCCTTTTATACCTTTCCCCTCTCATCTTAAACCTATGCTGACTAATTCTGGACTCCCCTACCCTGGAGAAAAGACCTTGGCTATTCACCCTATCCATGCCCCGCGTGATTTTGTGAATCTCTATAAGGTCACCTCTCAGCCTCCGATGCTCCAGGGAAAATATTTTCCTCGGCATATTCAGCCTCTCCCTGTAGCTCAAACCCTCCAACTCCGACAACATCATTGTAAATTTTTTCTGCACCCTTTCAAGTTTGACAACATCTTTCCTATAGCAGGGTGACCAGAATTGAACACAGTATTCCAAAAGTGGCCTAACCAATGTCCTGTACCACCGCAACAGGACATCTCAAGTAATCATAGAGTCCCTACAGTGTGGAAACAGGCCCTTTGGCCCAACAAGCCCACACTGACCGTCCGAAGAGCATCCCACCCAGACCCATCTCCTACCCCTTTCCCCTGTTACCCACCCAATTCACACACCGTTGAACACTGTGGGCAATTTAGCATGACCAATTCACCTACCCTGCACGTCTTTGGACTGTGGGAGGAAACCGGAGCACCCGGGGAAACGCACGCAGACACGGCGAGAATGTGCAAACTCCACACAGACAGTTTGATCCCAAGGCTGGAATCAAACCCGGGTCCCTGGCGCAGTGAGGCAGCAGTGCTAACCACTTTGCCACCATGCTGCCCCAATATAATTGTGACAACACTTTTTTACTTTTAAAATCCAGTCCTTTTGCAGTAAATGCCAGGATTCCATGTGCCTTTCTTCTTCTATGCTGCACCTCATACCCATTTTCTACGATTCATGCACCCCTCTGGTCTTGCATCCCCTTTAGAATTGTTGTCCTATTTTTATGTTGTCTTTCCCTATTCTTTGGACCAAAGTCACCTCAGACTTTTCTGCATTAAACCTCATCTAACCACCCACTCCACCAACTTGTCAATGTCCTTTTTTGGAGTTTCACACGATCCTCCTCGGTTTACAATTCTGCCAAATTTAGTGTCATCTGTAAACTTGGAAATTGTCCCTTGCACACCAAGACCATGGATAGAGAACGAGAAGACGAAGGGTCCCAAGACTGACCCCTGGGGAGGTCCACCACAACCAGGAAATCATACAGTCCAGAAGAGGTTCTTTGGCTTATCCAAACGAGCACTGAGATTAACTGCAATAAATCTACACTAGTCCCACTTGCCAGCACTTGGCACATTGCCTTGAATGTTATGATATTTCAAGTGCTCATTCAAGTACTTATTAAAGGTCATTAGTTTCCTGCCATAACTACCCTCCAGGCAGTGCATTTCAAATTCCCACTGCCCTCTGTGTGAAAAAAGTTTCCTCAAATCACCTCTATACTTCATGCTTTCACCTAAAATTATGGCCCTTTGTTATTGACCTTTCAAAGAAGGGGAACAGCTGCTTCCTCTTCACCCTGACCATGCCCATCATAATCTTATACACCTCTGTCGGGTGCCCCTCTCAACCTTCTCTGCTCCAAAGAAAATAGCCTTTCTTCAAGACCATAAGAAACAGCAACAGGAGTTAACCGCTCAGCTCTTCCAGTTTCCCGACCATCACTAGGAACTAATCCGATGTTCCTCATGCCCGTTTTCCTGCCCTTTCTCCATAACCTTTAATTCCCCTACTGACCAAGAATCTAAATATCTCAGCGTTAAATATACACAAGGAGTCTGCCCTCGCAACTCTGTGACAAAGAATTTCAAAGACACTGCAACCTCTGAGAGGAGAAACTCCCCCTCATATGATCTTAAATTTGTGCCCCTTTATTCTGAGACTACGCCCTCTGGTCCTAGACTGTAGTGTTTACCTTGTCAAGTCCCTTAAGAATCTTCTAAACTCCCATGAGTAGAGTCCCAACCCATTTAACCTTTGCCCATGATACAATACCTCCACACCAGGGATTATCTGATTGAACCCTCTTTGAACTGCCTCCAATGAAATGACATCTTTCCTTAAGGGGACCTAAACTGCTCTTGTTACTCCAGATGTGGTCTCACCATCACCTTGTACAGTTGCAGTAAAATTGCCCTATTCATAGACTCCAAACCTCTTGAAATAAGAGCCATCACCCATTATCCTTTCTGATTGCCTCTGTGTTATGTTGGTGCCTCCTTTGGAACCAGGAGTTATATACCAGGTAGACAAATGATAAATCTGAACAGATACACTTCATTTACAATGCTCACAACCCCATAGCTGGTTCTAGATTGCCCCCAGAATCCGCCCCTGGGCCAGCTGACCAGTTCCCTACAAGGGGCAGCACCCCCAACTAGACGCATAACTCTCCTCCCCCTTTATTTTAAAAGTTCCATTAATGAACATTTATACAGCAATTATAATTATTATACAAGCTTTATAACTAATATATATACATAATCAGAAATATTTACAGAACAAAATGGAAAAAGAAAAAGTTTACATTGATGTGACCAGTCTTTTGGGACATTGTGATTCCTTGAAGACAGTCTCCTTGTCTCAGGAACCTTTTCTAGTGTAGTCTCCCCGACCTCAGGAAGATCTTTTTGTTCTGTAGATATGTCCCTGTCTGGCTGCTGTTGCCCTGTGGTGCTGATGTTGTCTCCTTGTTTTTAGCCACCAGTCCCATCTGGACCAACTTGGTGCTCTGAGGGACATCTTCCCTATTGGCGAGGTGCAGCGACCAGCTGGTCTGCGTGTCTCCTCCAGACTAATTCACCCCTAGTCTGCACTGTATATGACAATGGTCCTGTTTGAGCCACCATCCCTGCTGGGATCCATTTTTCTCCAGATGTATACTTCCAGGCGAACACAGTCTCTCCTCTTTGGAATACCCTTGACCTTGTGGTTCCTGCCGTTCTGGCCATCTGTCCTTTTTGATTTTGCTCTCCCACCTCTCTGGTCTCTTCCAGCTACAATAAGTCAAACATGGTTTTTAGCTGGCGGTTGAAAATGAAGGATGCCGACAAGCAATGTGTTGTCGCATATGGCGCGTTCCTGTACATGTCAGGAACTTGTTGAGTCACTGTTCTAGGGAACCTCCCCTTGTGAAACCTTTAAGACCTGCTTCAAGGTTTGAACAGATCTCTTCACCTGGCCATTTGTTGCAGGATGATATAGAGCTGATCCCACATGTCTGCCTCTGTGATTTTGCAGGCACTCCTTGCACTCTTTTGTCACAACTGTGGACCATTGTCATTCATTTTCCGAACCTAGCAAATATTTCATCCAGTCAGTATATCATTGCTTCTGCTGATATTGACTTCATGACCGCCATATCGGGCCACTTGGAGTGGACGTCCATGACCACTATTTGTGAACTGTTCCTCCTTGGTATCGCCCACAGCCTGAGTCCCCTTATGACTGCTGTCTTGGCCTTGGCCCTGTCCCCTGTGAGGCCCCTCTTTTTTGGCATCAACCGTGGCCTGAGGCCCCTGTGACCAGTTCCCTTGATGTCTGGGCAATGTCTCCTCTGGACAAAAACAAGTGGCATTTACACACATTTTGTGGGCTGAATCCCCATCTTGTCGCCAGCTGTTATATGGTGCTTCCTTTGGAACCTGGAATTATATATTAATTGGACAGATGGTAAATCTGAATAGGAAAACTTTATTGACAATACTCACACCTCCACATCTGGTGCTAGAACGTCCCTAAGCTCCCTCCTTCCGGGTCACCTGACCATCTGTCTTAAAGAGGCAGCACTCCCAACTACATACATAAGTGTGTGCTAGCCTCATCAATGTGCCTAAAACTGCTACTTCCCTGTATCTACCACTGTAAAGACTAATGCAAAATACCTGTTTAACTTCTCTGCAGATCACATCCCTCCTATTGTGCTAAACTTCCCTCCAGTCCAAAAAATATTCATTGACCGTCACTCTGTGTTTCTTATCACTCAGCCAATTTTGTATCCATGTTGCTGTTGTCCCTTTCTAAATCATGGCTTACTCACAAGTGTGTGGTGTGACACTGTGTCAATTGTCTCCTGGAAATCCATGTATACCGCATCTTTGAAGATAGAATCCATACAGTGTGGAAACAGGCCTTTTAGCCCATCAAGTCCACACGTACCCTCCGAACAGCATTCCAACCACACCCAAGCCCCTATGCCATCCCTGCAACCCTGTATTTCCCATGGCCAATTCACCTAACCTTTTTTTTTCTTTATTCGTTCACGGGATAAGTGCTGGCTAGGCAGCATTTATTGACCAGATGACAGTTAAGAGTCAACCGCATTGCTGTGGGTCGGGAGTCACATGTATGCCAGACCCGGTAAAGATGGCAGTTTCCTTCCCTAAAGGTCATTATAGTGAACCATATGGGCTTTTCTGACAATCGACAATGGATTCATGGTCATCATTAGATTCTTAATTCCAGATATTTATTGAATTCAAATTCCATCATCTGCCATGGCAGGATTCGAACCTTGTTCCTCAGAACATTATCTGGATCTCTAGATTAACAGTCCAGTGATAATACCACTAGGCCATCGCCTCCCCTTTTGTCAACCTGCACATCTTTGGACTGTGGGAGGAAACCAGAGCTTCCAGTGTAAACTTACACAGGCATGGAGAGAATGTGCAAACTCCACACAGATAGTCGCCCGAGGGTAGAATCAAAACTGGATCCCAGGCATGAACGACCAAGCCACTGTGCCGCTCTATACGCATCAATATTATCTTAATTGAGCTTTTCGTTTACGTCTTCAAAAATCTCCAGCAAGTTAGTTCAACAATTTCCCCTTTAAGCTAAATAAAAACTGAAAGAACTGCGAATGCTGTAAATCAGGAACAAAAACAAAGTTGCTGGAAAAACTTAGCAGGTCTGGCAGCATCTGTGAAGGATAAAACAGAGTTAACGTTTTGGGTCCAGTTCTGAGGAAGGGTCGCCGGACCCAAAACGTGAACTCTGTTTTTTCCTTCACGGGTGCTGCCAGACCTGCTGAGGTTTTCCAGCAACTTTGTTTTTGTTCCCCTTTATGCAGTTTCTTCCTAATCTATCCCCCTTTTTTCTGTGACTACCAATTCTCACTTGTATAATTGTTTCTAGAGACTTCTATACCACAAAGTTAAACAGACTGGTCTGCATTATCTTGACAGCCTTTCTTGAACAAGGGTATTATGTTGGTAATTCTCCAGTCTTCTGGCACCTCCTCCAAGTTCAGGGAGGGCTGAAAGATTGTGATCAGTCTCCTCCCAATTTCTACCCTTCCTTCTTTCAAAATCCTTGACTGCATCTCATCAAATTCTAGTGGCTTGTCAACTTGAATTATGGACAATTTATCCAAGTCTACTTCCTTATTGATTTTAGAGTCATATAGTCGTAGAGATGTACAGTACAGAAACAGACCTTTCGGTTCAACTAATTCATGCTGACCAGATATCCTAAATTAATTTAGTCCCATTTGCCGGCACTTGGCCAATATTCCTCAAAACCTTTCCTGTTCAAATACCTATCCAGATGCCTTTTAAATGCTGCAATTGTACCAGCCTCCGCCATCTCTTCTGGCAGTTCATTCCATACACACATCTCTGTGTGAAACCGTTGTCTCTTAGTGTTACAAAGTTGTGTAGAATGCTCATAAATTGGAAGGGAGGAAGTTAGGATTTGTTTGTAAAAATGATAGTGGGGAAAAGCAGTTTGTGGTCCCTTTAAAAGATTATGCTTTACCTGTGCTTGGAAGTTTGAAAGTACTGTACAGAGAGCCTCAAATTGAAACAAGTGTATCAATAGGCCTTACAGTTGGCAGGCAAAACAGCAGTCGTATTTTGATGTTTTGGCAACAAGCTGGACGCAGCCAATTAATTTAAAACAAACACTCAGCGATTGAAAGCCAATTAAATTTAAAACTGATGGTTTTGACAACCTGAAACCAATCATATGATAAGAAATTGATGTCTTATTGGGGGTATATAAGAAGGGGGTTTTTGAAAATCAGGGTGAGAGCCAACTGCCATCTGAAGTGAAAACAAATCTGCCATCTGAGAAGTATCACTGGACTGTTAATCTAGAGACCCAGATAATATTCTGGGGACCTGGGTTCTAATCCCGCCACCATGGCAGATGGTGGAATTTGAATTAAATATCTGGAATTAAGAGTCTAATGATGACCATGCATCATTGTCGATTGTTGGGAAAAACACATCTGGTTCACTAATGTCCTTTAGGGAAGGAACTGCCATCCTTACCTGATCTGGCCTACATGTGACTCCAAACCTACAGCAATGTAGTTGACTCTTAACTGCCATCTGGGCAATTAGGGATGGGCAATTAATGCTGCCTAGCCAGCGACGCCCTCATCCTGTGAATGAATAAAAAAAACGGAGCTCTCTCTCAAAATCATTAAAGTTTCCAAAAAGAAAAACACCATCAAAGGTACCACAGCACTTGTAGCTAAGTGAAAACGTTCCTGACAGCAAGATCAGCAGAAGAATAGCTGGAGAGATAGTTTTATTTTCTATTCATTTGTGGGATGTAGGCGTCGCTGGCTGGCCAGTATTTCTTGCCCATCGCTAGTTGCTCTTGAGAAGGCGGTGCTGAGCTGTCGTCTTGAACTGCTGCAGTCCACCAGCTGTCATTTGACCCACAATGCCATTAGGGAGGGAATTCCAGGATTTTGACCCAGCAATAGTGAAGGAACGGCGATATATTTCCAAGTCAGGATGGTGTGTGGCTTGGAGGGGAACTTGGAGGTGATGGTATTCCCATATGCCTGTTGCCCTTGTCCTTCCAGATGGAAGTGGTTGTGGGTTTGGAAGGTGCTGTCTGAGGATCTTTGGCGAATTTCTGCAATGCATCTTGTAGATAGTATACAGTGGAGAAGACAAAGCATTCTGGAAGACATTCTTGTTACTTGAATCATAGAATCCCTACGTGTGGGAACAGGCCATTCATCCCAACAAGTCCACACTGCCTGTATTTTTTGGAGCAGCATATGATTAGAATCTTGTTTTATTTGGAAATAGTTAGTAGTTAGAGGGGAATTGTTTGGTTTGTTAGTAGTTCTGTTAATTTGTTCACTGTTACTTTCAAATAAATAAATTGTTACTTGTTGCTTATAAAGTGAGTGTCAGGGATTCCATTCACTTAACTACTCTTTTAACAGATTGCAAGAGGTAAGGCGAGCTTCTCTGGGTGTTTCTGGTTTAATTATTAGAATGGAACCTCTACTCTTGCCATAACAGATTGGGTCTGGTGTTTCAGGTTAATTATCAAAGGGATTCAACCTTCCCCTTTTCTGTAACACTTAGGTCCCTTTTAGTGACAGAGTTTCTTTGTCTGTCACGATGGCTTGGACAACCTTCCCCTCTTTTATAAGGACAGATGCAAAGCATTCATTTTATTCCTCAGCAGTTCTCCCTGTGTTCAGGTTTAAATCGTTTTTTGATCTCTGATTAGACGTACCCCTTTAAGCACTCTGTTACTGTTTATATGACGGTAGAAGCCTTTGGAATTCACTTATGTTTGCTGCTAGTCTTTTGTTATAGTTTCTGTTTATTTCTTTTCTTTGCTTTTTCACCTCCTCCCTAAACCTTAAGTATTCCTGTTGATTCTAAAATGTTTGTCTGCTTTACCTGTCATAAGCACATTTTTCTTTTGAAAGTTGATTTCTACCTCCTTTATCATTCATGAAACTTTAGGTTTGTTTGTTCAACTTTTCCCATTAGAGGAAGTATACTTGGACTGTACCTGAACAATCTCCTTTTCAAAGGTAACGCATTGCTCCAGTGACAGTTTTCCCCACCAACCTCTTGTTCCAGCCATTCCTACCTAGTTCTGCTCTTGCCCCATTAAAGTCAGATGTCTGCCGATTACTTGTCATACTCTGGTTTGTTGCACGTCATTCTCTACCATTTGCATTGTGAATCTAAGGATACAATGATCAATCTCTGAAATAGTCCCCAGTGGACACTTGATCCACTTGGCCCACATCATTTCCAAGGACCAGGTCCAATAGTGCGCCCTTTTATTTCTGGCCTAGATGCATAGTGCTGCAGGAAACTGTCTTGACCACAGTCTTTGAACACTTACCCCTTTCTGCCCTTTATTCTGCCAGCTTCTCAGTCTATATTTGGTCACTGAAGTCCCTATTATAAATAATCTATCATATTAAACATCCTTAATTGTTGAGAGAAGTAAGGGAGCAAATTGTAGACCTGTTGATGGAAATTTTCCAGGGCTGTCAGAACATGGGATTCATCCCAGGGGTCTGGAGGATTGTAACTATGACACCGTTGTTTAAAGAAAGAGGCAAACCAGGAAACTACAGACCAGTCTGCCTGATATCAATAGTGGGAAAACTGATGGAGGCCATAATGTGGAAAAAGATAAATGTACACTGAGAGGAAAAATAATACTGGGCAGTCAACATGGCTTTGTCAAGGGCAGGTCATGTCTGACAAATTTAATTGAGTTCTTTGATGAGGTAACGCAGGCAATGGATGATGGTAGTGCAGTGGGTGTTGTAATTTTGGACTTTCAGAAAGCATTTGATACGGTGCCACATGCAGATTGGTCAGCAAATTAGAAATATTTGGGATTGATGGGTCCTTGGCAGCACGAGCTAGAAGTTGGCTAAAAGCTAGGAAACAGAAAGTGGGCGTTTCTCAGACTGGAGAGAGTTGAAAATGGTGTTCCCCAGGGATTGGTGCTGGAAGCCTTGCTTTTTCTGATTTATATAAATAATTTAAAAATGGGTGTTGAGGGCAATATCTCTGAATTTGCAGATATTACTTATCTAGAGAGAATAGTAAATTGTGACAATGCTGAGCAACTTCAGAAAGACAACACTATTTGGCAGACACCTGGAGTTTCAATGCAGACCAATGTCAGATCATACATTTTGGTGGAAGAAGTACAAAGACAATACAGGCTGAATGGTACAACTTTGACGAGCATATAGGAGCAGTGCAACCTCGGGTTCAAGTGTATGATTCCCTGAAGGTGGCCAGGAAAGTTGAAACAGTTGTTAAGAAGGCTTATAGGATCCTTGGGTTTATATTGACTAGGCTAGGATTGTTTTTGCCAGAGTTCAGACAAATGAAGGGGGGATCTCATAGAAACTCATAAAATTCTACCAGGACTAGACAGGGTAGATGTGGGGAGGATGTTCCCGATGGTGGGTGTGTCCAGAACCAGGGGTCACAGTTTGGGGATTCGGGGTAGACGATTTAAGACGGAGAATAGGAGACATTACCACAGGAAGCAGTTGATGCCAGAACATTGAATGTATTCAAGAGGCAGCTAGATATAGCACTTGGGGCGAATAAGATCAAAGGTTATGGGGAGAAAGCAGGATTAAGCTATCGAATTGGACGATCAGCCATGATCATGATGAATAGTGGAATGACTCGAGGGGCTGAATGGCCTCCTCCTGCTCCTATCTTCTATATTTCTATATAAATAGAGGCACAGTGTATAAAAGCAAAAAACTAAATAGAAATGGCTGGACAGGTGATGTGTTGTAACTGTATGATGTGGGAGCTGGCCGAGCCCATTGCGAACTGCAGTGACCACACTGCAGCAACTGTTGGTTGCACAAGGAACTTTGGCTCAGAGATGATGACCTGGAATCTGAGCTTCAAACACTGTGGCATATCCGGGAGGGGGAGAAGTACTTGGGCACTGTGTTTCAGGAGGCAGTCACACTTGGTAGTTTAAGTACTTCAAATTTGGGAAGTGGTCAGGGACAGCAGGGAATTACAACAAGTGAGGCAGGTAGCGGGATTCAGCAGTCAAGAACAGAGGAGCCTCACCTCTTGACCTTGTCCAAAAGGTAAGAGGAAAAGGGCTGCAGGGAGGATGAGCCAACTGGCCACTGCACTGTGGTACGGGAGGCCATTCAAGAGGGGGGAGCAAAAAGACAAGCGGTAATTGTAGGGGCCTCTATAATCAGGGGAATAGATAATATCCTTTGTAAGCAGGATCGAAAGTCCCGCATGGTGTGTTGCCTGCCCGGTGCCAGGGTAAGGGGTATCTCTGACCAGCTTGAAAGGTTATTGGAGAGGGAGAGGGAGGATCCAGTTGTTGTGCTCCACATCGGAACAAGCAACATAGGCAAGACTAGGAAAGAGGACCTGTTCAGGGATTATTAGAGCTAGAAATGAAATTAAAGAGCAGGTCCTCAAGGGTTATAATCTCCGGATTATTGCCTGAGTCATGTGCAAATCGGCATAGGGACACAAGAATAAGGAAAGTGAACATGTGGCTAAAGGGGTGGTGCGGGAAAGAGGAGTTCCTTTTCAAGGGGCACTGGCATCAGTATTGGAACAGGAGGGATCTGTACCATTGGGACAGTCTCCACCTGAACTGAGCTGGGACCAATGTTCTAGCGAAAAGGGTAAATAGGCTGGTCAACAGAACTTTAAACTAGAAAGTGGGAGGGGAAGGGAAGGGTAAAACTTCCCCACAGTGGGGAACAAAGCAGCAGGTTAACATCTCTAGGGGTGGATTCAACTACGTGGAAAAATATGAAAAAAATCAGAGGAAAGGAAAAATCAGGAGAGGCTATTAAAGTCTCCAGCACAGACACAAATAGGACAGAGTATTTGGAAAGGGTTAAGAATCAAACTTCATAAATGAATTACAATGAGAAGAGGGATAGTTAATATAGGACTGAAGTTGTTAAATCTGAAAGCACGTATTATACAAAATGAGGTAAATGAGCTTGTGGCGCAGATGGAAATTGGCAGATATGACATGGTGGGCATCACGGAGACATGGCTGCAAGGGTATCAGGATTGGGAGCTGAATATCCAAGGATTTCAATCCTATTGAAAAGATACGCAGATGGGCAGAGGGGGTGGGGTTGCCTTATTAGTAAGAAATGAAATTAAATCAATAGTAAGAAACAAAGTAGGGTCAGATGGTGTAGAATCTGTGTGAGTAGAATTGAGGAACCACAAAGGTGAAAAACCCATAGTTGGTGTTATGTACAGTCCTCCAAACAGTAGTCAGGAGCTGGGGTGCAAGATAGAGATAGAGAAGGTGTGTAAGAATATGGGTAGCACAGTGGCTCAGTGGTTAGCACTGCTGCCTCACAGCGCCAGGGACCCGGGTTCAGTTCCACCCTTGGGCGACTGTCAGTGTGGAGTTTGCACATTCTCCCCATGTCTGTGTGGGTTTCTTCCGGGTGCTTTGATTTCCTCCCACAGTCCAAAGATGTGCAGGCGAGGTAGATTGGCCATGCTAAATTGCCCGTAGTCTCCAGGGATGTGTAGATTAGGTGGGTTAGACATAGGGAAATGCAGGAGTAGGGGAATGAGTCAAGGTGGGATGCTCTTCAGGGAGGCGGTGTGGACATGTTGGGCCGAATGGCCTGTTTCCACACTGTAGGGATTCTATGATTCTATGAAATGCAAAGTTACAGTGATCATGGGCAATTTCGATATGCAGGTGGACTGGGAAAATCAGGTTGGTAGTGGATTGCAAGACAAGCAATTTGTGGAGTGGCTATGAGATGGCTTTTTGGAGCAGCTTGTGGTGGAGCCTGCTAGGGAACTGGCAATTCTGGATTTAGTGTTGTGCAATGAGGCAGACTTGACAAGGGAGCTTAAGGTGAAGGAACCCTTCGGAGGCAGTGATCATAATATGATTGAATTTACTCTGCAGTTTGAGAGGGAGAAGATAGAATCAGAGGCAATGGTACTACAGCTGAATAAAGGCAACTACAGAGGCACGAGTGAGGGGTTGGGCAGAACTGATTGGGAGAGGAGCCGAGCAGGAAAGACAGTGGAACAGCAATGGCGGCAGTTTCTAGGAGTAATTCGAGAGACACAGCAAAAATTCATTCCTGAGAGAAAGAAGCGTGGAACAGGGAGAATGAGACAACCATGGCTGACTAAGGAAGTCAGGGATAGCGTAAAAGCAAAAGAGAAAACATATAATGTGGCAAAGGACAGTGGGAAGCCAGAGGATTGGGAAGCTTACAAAGACCAACAGAGGGTAACAAAAAAAGAAATAAGGAAGGAAAATATTAAATATGAGGGTAAGCTAGCCAGTAATATAAAGGAGAACTATAAGAGCTTCTTTAGATATATAAGGGGCAAAAGAGAGGTGAAAGTGGACATTGGACCACTGGAATGACACTGGAGAGATAGTAGTGTGGAACAAGGAAATGACTGAGGAACTGAATAATTACTTTACACAGTCTTTGCAGTGCAAGATACAAGTAACATCCCAAAAATTCAAGAGGGACACGGTCAGACTTGAGTACGGTGGCCATCACCAAGGAGAAGGTGCTAGAAAAACTGAATGGCCGAAAGGTGGATAAATCACCAGGACAAGATGGACTGTACCCCAGAGTTCATAGAATCATAGAATCCCTGCAGTGTGGAAACAGGCCATTCGGCTCAACAAGTCCACACTGCCCCTCCGAAGAGCATCCTACCCAGACCCATTCACCTACCCCTACATATCCCTTGTCTAGCCCACCTAATCTAAACATCCCTCAGCACTATGGGCAACTTAATAGAGCCAATACACCTACCCTGCACATCTTTGGACTGTGGGAGGAAATTGGAGCACCCGGAGGAAACCCACGCAGACACGGGGAGAATGTGCAAACTCCACACAGACAGGCGCCCGAGGCTGGAATCAAACCCAGGTCCCTGGTGCTGTGAGGCAGCAGTGCTAACCACTGAGCTACTGTGCAGCCCCTTTTTTTTCAGTTTCTAAAAAGAATTTCTTAAGGAGATAGCTGAAGAGATAGTGGAGGCGTTAGTGGTGATCTTTCAGGGAGGGTCCCAGAAGACCAGAAAATCAATAACGTGACACCCCTCTTTAAAAAGGGAGTAAGGCAAAAGACAGAAAATTACAGGCCGATTAACCTAACCTTGGTCATGGGTAAGATTTGAGAGTCTATTGTGAAGGATGAGATTTCTGAATACTTGGAAGTGCATGTAAAATAGGGCAAAGTCAGCATGGCTTCATCAAGGGGAGGTCATGTCTGACAAATCTGTTATAATTCTTTGAGGAGGTAATGAGCAGGTTAAACCAAGGAGAGCCAATGAATGTTATCTATCTGGACTTCCAGAAGGCCTTTGACAAGGTGCTGCACAGGAGGCTGCTGAGTAAGATAAGGGCCCATGGTGTTAGAGGCAAGGTGCTAGCATGGATAGAAGATTGGCTGTCTGGCAGAAAGCAGAGAGTGGGGATAAAAGGGGCTTTCTCAGGATGGCAGCTGGTGACAAGTGGTGTTCCGCAAGGGTCAGTGCTGGGACCGCAACTTTTCACTTTATACATTAATGATCTAGGTGAAGGAACTGAGGGCATTCTGGGTACATTTGCAGGTGATACAAAGATAGGTGGAGTGACAGGTAGTATTGATGATGCGGAGAGGCTGCAGAAGGATTTGGACAGGTTAGGAGAGTGAGCAAAGGAGTGGCAGGTGGAGTACAACGTGAGAAAGTGTGAGGTCATGCACTTTGGTAAGAAGGATAGAAGCGTGGACTGTTTTCTAAATGGGGAGAAAATTCAGAAGTCTTAAGTGCAAAGAGACTTGGGACTTCTAGTCCAGGATTCTCTCAAGGTAAACTTGCAAGTTGAATCAATAATTAGGAAGGCAAATGCAGTGTTGGCATTTATTTTGAGAGCACTTGAATATAAAAGCAGGGATGTACTTCTGAGGCTCTCTAAGGCTCTGGTCAAGCCATATTTGGAGTATTGTGTGCAGGTTTGGGCCCCATATCTCAGGAAGGATGTAGCGGCCCTGGAGCAGGTTCAGAAGAGGTTCACGAGAATGGTCCCAGGAACGAAAAGCTTAACATATGAGGACCCTGGTTCTATACTCAACAGAGTTTAGAAGGATGAGGGGGGACCTAATTGAAACTTACGGAATACCGAATGGCCTGAATAGAGTGGATGTTGGGAAGATGCTTCCATTGGTAGAAGAGACTAGGACCCAAGGGCACAGCCTTAGAGTAAAGGGAAGACATTTTAGATCGGAGATAAAGAGAAACATCTTCAGCCAGAGAGTGGTGAATCTATGGAATTCACTGTCACAGAACGCTGTGGAGGCCAGGTCATTAAGTATATTTAAGACAGAGATAGATAGGTTCTTGATTGTCAAGGGGATCAAGGGTTACAGGGAGATAGCGGGGGAATGGGGTTGAGAAACTTATCAGCCATGATTGAATGGCGGAGCAGACTCGATGGGCTGAATGGCCTAATTTCTGCTCCTATGTCTTATGGTCTTATGGTCTAAACTGATGCTACACCTCTACAAATTATTGTTCAGTCCACACTTTGGGTATTATATTAAGTTCTGGGAACCTTATTATAGGAAGCGTGTTAAAGCCTTGGACAGAGTGCGAGGGAGATTTACTAGAATGATATCAGGAATGAAGGATTTTAGATACAAGGAAAGAGTAGGAGAAATTGGGCTTATTCTCTTCGAAGCAGACAAAATTAAGAGGTAACCTTATTGAGGTGTTCCAAGTTTGATAGGATAAAGGATATTCTGTTTCCACTAGTTGGTAAATCAGTAATGAGTGTTTACAATTTCAAGATTGTCCGTAAAAGATCGAGAAGTGAGATGAGGAGCAGCTCTTGACTCAGAGTTGTCAGGTTTTGGAATGTGCTGCCTGGGAGAGCGGATTCCATAGGTTTCAAAAGAGAGCCGATTCAGTTCTGTTTCTTGTTAAAATAGTAATCCTAACTTTGATAATGGAAGATTGAGTGGTCGTGTCATTGAATGTGACGGGGTGATGGTTAGATTATGTTCTACACAAAAATAAGTGGAAAAGCGATTTGTGTGAGTGATATAAACAATTTGCAAAGAGATTTTGATAGGTTGATTAAGAGGCAAAAAGTTGGCAAATTGAGTTGGGAAAATGTGAAGTTTTACTTTTCGGAAGGGAGAACAAATTAAGGGTCAGAACGAAAAAGGGTCACTGGACTTGAAATGTTAACTCTGTTTTCTCTCCACAGATGCTGCCAGACTGGCTGAGTCTTTCCAGCAATTTCTGTTTTTGTTTCAAGCATCCACAGTTCTGAGGATTTTTTTAGAACAGAAGAACCATATGATTTAAAATTAAAAAAAAACTGCAGAAGCAGCAACACAAAGAGACTTGGCGGTACATGTGCACAAAACACAGAAAGCTAGCACACAGGTACATCAGGTCATCAGGAAGGCTAATGAAATGTTGGTCCTTATTTCAAAGGGTTTGCTGTATAAGAGTAGGGAAGTCTTGGAGCAACTGTGAAGGATGCTGGTGAGACTGCATCTGGAGTATTTAAGGAAGGATATCATTTCACTGGAGGAAATTCAGGGAAGCTTTACTAGGATGATCTCTGGTATGGAGGAATTGTCTTATGAGTGAAGGCTAAACAGGTTGAGTCTCTACACACTGGAGTTGAGGAGAATGAGAAGTGATCTCATTGAAACGTTTAAGATTCTTAAGGAGCTTGACAGGGTAAATACTGAAAGGATGTTTCCGGTCATGGGAGAGTCTCTAACCAGATGGCATGGCCTCAGAATAAAGAAGTACCAATGTAAGACTGAGATAAGGAGGAATTTCTTCTGAGTTGTGAGCCTTTAGAACTCCTTGCCACACACAGCTGAGTGGGCAGAGTTCTTGTGTGTTTTTAAGGCTGACATGGATTCTTGATCAGGAGGAGAATAGAGAGAGAGGGCAGGAAAGTGGATACGGGGAATGTTGTATCGGTTATGATCATACTGAATGGTCATACAGGCTCGGCCATCGATTGGCCTCTTGTTCCTATTTTTCATGATCTTAATTGAACAAGGGAATATGCTTGAAGGGCTAAATGGCTCGATCCTGTTCTTCTGTTCCCTTTATGAATTGCTGCAACCTCTTTTAATGCATTTCTATTAAGACAAATATAGACAGATATAAGTTTTGAGGAATATGCGGAGTGGATTTACATTCTGGAGGTGGGAATCATGAATGGGCCATTTCTTGCCCTTGTGATACTTCCTCTTTCCTGGCAATGCCTGCTTCCACTCTTTTCATGATAGAGTGGTGAGAGTGGGCTGGAATTGGGACAACTGCTTCCTGATGCAGGTTTGAGGTGGAAACACAGGCAGCTGGATGCCAAGGCCCTGTTTGATGGGAGATCAACCCAATTCAGCAGATGAATGTGAGGCCCCAAAGCATGAGCACTTACTCCTCCATCCCTGCCTCTTCTGGGTTAGCTATTCAATTATTCAGATCTACTGTCACACTGACACTGGCTTTCTCTGCCACATTTTCTCTTGTTTACTGAGATCTTTCAATGAAATCTTGGTGCATAATTGCACCTGGTCGCTTCTTAATCTCTAACCCAAATATAGCGCAACTCTTTTGTTCTCTTGCGCCTACTCTTCTGTTTGATAAGGATAGATGATCTGATAGTGGCTTCTATTTTTCTGTCAACCCCCTCTATTCTTTGATCCTTTGATTTTGATGGGTGTTGGAGTTGATCAGCACTGTTCTTGGGAGAGTGATCAAATTTGCCAGGTCTCAATTCTTTGAAGTGGGTTCTGAACCCGTGTCTCCTGTCTCTGAGGTGAGATTGCTACCCGACAAGCTTTTGCTAAAAGACTACATTTTATCTTGGGTTACCATTTCATTGAATGTCTCAATCTTTTTTAACACATTGATAGGATTTTTCGTGTCACTGGCTGGGCCAGCATTTATTCCCTGAATTACTCAGGGCAGTTAAGAGTCAACCATATTGCTGTGGGTTTGGAGTTACATGTAGGCCAGACCAGTCGAGAGGGCAGATTTCCTTCTCTAAAGGACGTTAGTGAACTAGATGGGTTTTCCTGATAATTGGAAATGGTTTCATGCTCATCAGTAGATTCTTAATTCCAGATTATTATTGAATTCACATTCCACCATCTACCATAGCAGGATTCAAACGTGATGATAACACTTGGCTATCACCTACCCAATGTCTGTCAGTATAGTCCAGCTCCCTATTACTACATTTGAGCCTCACATGGCATTCCTACTCTGGGCTTCTGGTCAGTATGATGCAGGGACATGAGTGCTAATATCACTGCCCCAGTGGGATAGTGAGGTGTTCAGTGCTAATGTCACTGCTCCAGTAGAGTCGTGTAGGGGAATTACTGCTAATATCATTGCCCCTGTGGAGTAGTGTCATGGTATTCATGCTAATATCACTGCTGCAGTAGAGTGGGGAAGGAGATGTGACTAACTGTTCCTTCTTTGTTATCAGAACAGTGCGCACTTGGGATATGAACACTGAGAAGAAACACAAGAGTGTTTTCAAGCCACGTTCTATGCAAGGGAAGCGAGTCATTCCCACCACATGTGTGTACAGCAGGGATGGCAAGTTAATCGCAGCTGCGTGTCAGGATGGTTCTATTCAGATATGGGACCGGAACCTCAATGTGAGTGTCACTTTGTCCAACAGCAGCCGACATGTAATCTTCACTGCACATGACCCGGGCAGAGGAGGACCTTTTCCCCCCCACCAAGTCCTGATGAAGGGTATAAACCTGAAACTTCAACTTTCCTGTTACTCTGATGCTGCCTGAGCTGCTCTGTTCCTCCAGCTCCACTGTACTGACAAGTGTACCAAATGCCTCCTTAATACTGAGATACAGTCTATTAGACTAGACGGGATTGAGGTTCATAA
>NC_063334.1:128754762-128789535 GCF_021869965.1 Rhincodon typus
ATGTTGCCTGGTATGGAGGGAAGGTCTTATGAGGAAAGGCTGAGGGTCTTGAGGCTGTTTTCGTTAGAGAGAAGAAGGTTAAGAGGTGACTTGATAGAGACATACAAGATGATCAGAGGATTAGATAGGGTGGACAGTGGGAGCCTTTTTCCTCGGATGGTGATGGCTAGTACGAGGGGACATAGCTTTAAATTGAGGGGTGATAGATATAGGACAGATGTCAGAGGTAGGTTCTTTACTCAGAGAGTAGTAAGGGCGTGGAATGCCCTGCCTGCAATAATAGTAGACTCGCCCACTTTAAGGGCATTTAAATGGTCATTGGATAAACATATGGATGATAATGGAATAGTTTAGGTTAGGTGGGCTTCAGATTGGTTTCACAGGTCGGCGCAACATCGAGGGCCGAAGGGCCTGTACTGTGCTGTAATGTTCTATGTTCTATGTTCTGTTGAGGGATTCACTTGATCCTAGTTGTCTCTACCTGCCAAATGCCTCCTCCTTTATCTTGACCAGAACCTCAGTTTCTCTAGTCATCCAGCATTCCCTACACCTGCCAGCCTTGCTCTTAACACCAATAGGAACATACTGTCTCTGGAATCTTGTTATTTCATTTTTGAAGGCCTCCCACTTTCCAAACGTTCCTTGACCTGCGAATAACTTATCCTAACAAACTTGTGAAAGTTCTTGCCTAATACGGTCACAATTGGCCTTACTCCAAGTTAGAACTTTAACTTTTAGATCAGGTCTGTCCTTTTCCATAACTATTTGAAAACTAATAGAATTATAATCACTACCCCCAAAGTGCTCCCCAACTGACACCTCAGTCATTTACCCTGCCGTATTTCTGAAGAGAAGGTCAAGTTTTACACTTTCCCTAGTTGGTACATCCACATGCTGAATAAGAAAATTCTCCTGTACACAGTTAACAAATTTCTCTTCATCCAAGCTCTTAACACTGTGGCAGTCCCAGTGTATCTTTGGGAGATTAAAATCCTTTGTCATTACAACCCTATTTTTCTTAAGGATATCTGAGATCTCCTTACAAATTTGCTTCTGAATTTCCTGCTGACTATTTGGGGGAGCCTATAGTACAATCCCAAAAGGCAATCATTCTTTTCTTAATTCTCAGTTCCATCCAAATTAACTTGACTTGATGTACTCCCAAGAGTACCCTCCTTGTGTACAGCGTAATGTTATCCCTAACCAAAAATGCCGTTCCCCCTCCTGTCTTTGCCCCACTTTCTGGCCTTCCTATGGCATCTGTACCCTGGAGCATTAAGATACCAGTCCTGTCTTTGTCTGAACCACGTTTCTATCATAGCTATGATATCCTAGTCCTGTGTTCCCAACTGTGCCCTGAGTTCATCTGCCTTAGCAGTCAGGCCTCTTGCATTGAAATAAATGCATTTTAGTTCATCAGTCTGAGTTCTCTGAGGTTAGTTTTATTACCTTCTTACACTGGCCCTAACTTTCCCAGTTAAATCTAAGTACAGCGATTTGTTTTTAACATATACACTTTTCTAACTTATGGCAATTTGTTGAAAAACCTCATCACAGTTTCTTGACAACCAATAAGCTTACAGTTTTTCTATAATGTCACGCAGGGAACTTAGAAACTAACCATAAAAGCTTATATAAATAGATCAAGACAAAAGATTAGTAAAGGCACATATAGGCTTGTTACAGTCAGAAGTCTTAGAAATTATAATGGGGAATAAAGAGATGCAGAAGAATTGAACCCATACTTTGGTTTAGTCTTCTCAAAAGAGGGCATGAATAATTCTTCAGAAATGTTTGCGATCCAAGGGAGGAATTGAAGGACATCAGTACTAGTAAGAAAATGGTGCTGGGGAAATGGCTGACAAATCCCCAGGGCCTGATAATCTACAAGCCAGAGTATTAAAAGAACTGATATTGGAAATATTGAATGCGTTGTTGGTGATCTTCCAAACTTCTGTAGACTCCCACAGATTGTAGGGTGGAACATGTAATCTATTTAAAAAAGGAGGAAGAGAAAAAACAGGCAATTACAGACCATTTAACTTATCATCAGTAATAGGGCAAATGCTAGATTCTGTTGTAATAGACATGATAACAGAATACTTGGAAAGCATTAATGAGATTGGACGAAGGCATATCTTGTTTAATTAATCTACTGGAGTTTCTGAGGATGGGACTAGTAGAATAGACAAAGGAGAGCCAGAGCATTTGGCGTATTTGGAGTTTCAGAAAGCTTTTGATAAGGTCCCGAATAGGGTGTTAGCAGGTAAAATTAAAGCACATGGGATAGGGGCTATGGCATGAAATTAGAATTGGTAAATAGACAGGAAACAGAGTGTGGGGATAAATGGGTATTTTTCGAAGTGGCAGGCGGTGACAAGTGGTGTGCTTCGAGGATCATTGTTTGGACCCACTTGTTCATAATGTATATAAATTACCTAATGTGGGGACCAAGCGCAACATTTGCAATTTTGCTGCTGACATAAAACTGTGTGGCATTTTGAGTTGTGAGCAGGATTCAAAGAGGCTTCAAGGGGATTTAGATAGGTTGAGTGAGTGGATTAACATGGCAGATGCAATACGCTGCTGTTGAATGTGAAGTTATGCACTTTGATGTGAAAAACAGTAATCAAGAGTTTTTTAAATGAGGTACTGTGAAGAATGGATGTATAAAGGGATCTGGATGTCCTTGTACACCAATAAATGAAAGTAAACAAACATAGAAATTGCTGGAGAAAGTTAGGTCTGTCAGCATCTGTGGAGAGAAATATAGCGTTCATGTTTTGAGTCCAGTCTTCAGAAGCCTGAAAGGGTAGTAGAGGCAGAAGCCTTCAACTTAGGAAAAAGGTATATGAATCTTTAAGTCATACTGGACTCAAAATACTGTTTCTGTCTCTACAGATTTCTGCAGTGTTCTGTGTGTTTGTTTCATATCTCCAGCACCCACAGTATTTTGACTATTTGAAATGGAGAGGCGGGGGTGGAGAAAGCAATTCGGTGGGGTGGGGGGGGCGGGGGGGGGGGGGGGGGGTGAATGGTATATTAGCCTCCATTGCAAGATGATTTGAGGTCAGAACTAGGTAGGGATGTCTTACAACAGTTATACTGGGCCTTGATGAGACCACATGTGGAGTATTGCTTGCAGCTTTGGTCCCTCTATTTGAGAAAGGATATACTTGCCATAGAAGGAGTACAGTGGAGGTTTGCTAGGCTGATACCAGGCATGGTGGGACTGCCCTGTGAGGAGACATTGGTTTGACTGGGCCGGTGTTCATTTAAGTTTAGAAAGATGAGGAGGGATCTGAATGTAACACACAAAATTTTAACAGGGCTGGACAGACTTAGTGCAAGGAGGATGTTTCTTCTGGCTCTGGAGTCCAAAATTCAGGGACACAGTCTGAGGATATGAGCTAGACCATTTAGGACTGAGATGAGGGAATGTTGCTTCGCACAGATGGTGGTGTATCTGTGGAATTTTCTACAAGTCGCTGAATATATTCAAGAAAGACAGAGGTGCGATTTTAGATTTTAAAGATATCAATGGGTATGACAAGAACACAGGAATATTGCGTTGTGATAGACAATCAGCCATGATCATATTGACTGGCAGAACAGGCTTGAAGAGACAAATGGCCTAGTCCTGCTCCTTGTTCCAAAAATAAGGTGTTGTTGGGATGGACAGAAAGACTAGGAAAGTGGCTCAATGATCCCTGTCTGCAGGGTTAGCTGAGATGATCCTTTTGGCTTGTCAGGACTTGTTGTTCCTCTACTTTCCTTCTCCGGATGCTTTCACTTGGTTGCAGGAGGTACAAATGGACTGGTTCACGCCTTAGAATGTCTCTGACTTTGGTTAAAAGCCACAGCTTGCAGCACCTGTGAGGCTGTCTTCAGGCTTGAGATGTTTTTACTTGAGAGAAAAGGACAGCTTCTTCCTTTCCGGAGATCCGAAGGATTCTGCCCAAAACATTCTCAGCTACAGCTTGATCAGCTACCCAGGAGCCAGCCACCTGGTTGTCGTCAGGCAGAATGCCTTTGTCATCAATAATTGGCACCACCCCACAACTCTCTGGGGTAGAGAATTCCAAAGATTCACCAACATCTGAGTAAAAAACAGAATTCTCCTTTACAATCCTTAACTTTGTCAGCCATGGTTGACAGCTTTTTTTTGAACTTTTGCACCTTGATGGAATATATAGTTGCTGTAATTCTTTAAACACCGACCATTGCCAATGTACTCTCCTGACTTATAATGTATTTGCTCAGTCCAGCTCAGCCAAATTATGCCTCTTGTCTTCATAATTTACCTTAGTCAAATTTAACACTTGCTTTAAGTTGAACTCCCTCACTTTCAAAGATACTGTAAAATTCAATCATATAGTGGTCTCTCAACCCGAAAGGTTTTTTTTTCTTTATTCATTCACGGGATGAAGGCATCGCTGGCTAGGCAGCATTTATTGCCCATCCCTAATTGCCCAGAGGGCAGTTCAGAGTCAGCCACATTGCTGTGGGTCTGGAGTCACATGTCGGCCAGACCAGGTAAGGATGGCAGTTTCCTTCCCTAAAGGGCATTAGTGAACCAGGTGTGTTTTTCCGACAATTGACAATGGATTCACGGTCATCATGAGACTCTTAATTCCAGATACTTATTGAATTCAAATTCTACCATTTGCCGTGGCAGGATTCGAACCGGGTTCCCAGAATGTTATCTGGGTCTCTGGATTAACAGGAACAAAAACAGAAGTTGCTGGAAAAGCTCAGCAGGTCTGGCAGCATCTGTGAAAGAAAAAACAGAGTTAATGTTTCGGGTCCGGTGACCCTTCCTTGGAACAGAACTGGATTAACAGTTCAGCGTTAATACCATTAGGCCGTCGCCTCCCCTTTTACAGTAAGATTATTAATTAGCCATTTATCATTACATAATACTAGACTCTAGTTTTGCTTGGACTCCTTGATACCACACTCAGTCAAATGCTGCCTTGATGTTAACAGCCTCAGTTGATAGCGTGTCACAGTTACTCTTTCCTCACTTCTGCAATTCAGCTCTTTTAATCATGGTTGGGCCAAGTCTGTAATAAAGCCAGGAGCCAAGTGGCCCTGATAGAACCAGTTTACAAGATTAAAATCAGAGATAGTAGGAACTGCAGATGCTGGAGAATCCGAGACAACAAGGTGCAGGGCTGGATGAACACAGCAGGCCAAGCAGCATCATAGGAGCAGAGAGGCTGACGTTTCGGGCCTAGACCCTTCATCAGAAAAGGGGGAGGGGAAGGGGGTTTTGAAATAAATAGGGAGAGAGTGGGAGGCGGATAGAAGAGGGATAGAGGAGAGGATAGGTGGAGAGGAAACAAACAGGTCGAAGAGGCGGGGATGGGGCCAGGAAAGGTGAGTGTAGGTAGGGAGTTAGGAAGGGGATAGGTCAGTCCAGGGAGGACGGACAGGTCAAGGGGGCGGGATGAGGTTGGTCGGTAGGAGATGGAGGTGCGGCTTGGGGTGGGAGGAGGGGATAGGTGGGAGGAAGAACAGGTTAGGGAGGCAGGGACGAGTTGGACTGGTTTTGGGATGCGGTGGGGGGAGGGGAGATTTTGAAACTTGTGAAATCCACATTGATACCATTGGGCTGCAGGGTTCCCAAGCGGAATATGAGTTGCTGTTCCTGCAACCTTCGGGTGGCATCGTTGTGGCACTGCAGGAGGCCCAGGATGGACATGTCGTCTGAGGAATGGGAGGGGGAGTTGAAATGGTTCGCGACTGGGAGGTGCAGTTGTTTGTTGCGAACCGAGCGTAAGTGTTCTGCAAAGCGGTCCCCGAGTCTCCGCTTGGTTTCCCCGATGTAGAGGAAGCCACACCGGGTACAGCGGATGCAGTATACCACATTGGCAGATGTGCAGGTGAACATCTGCTTGATGTGGAAAGTCTTCTTGGGGCCTGGGATGGGGGTGAGGGAGGAGGTATGGGGGCAGGTGTAGCACTTCCTGCGGTTGCAGGGAAAAGTGCCGGGTGTGGTGGAGCTGGAGGGGAGTGTGGAGCGGACAAGGGAGTCACGGAGAGAGTTGTCCCTCCGGAAAGCAGATAAAGGTGGGGAGGGAAAGATGTCTTTGGTGGTGGGGTCGGATTGCAGATGGCGGAAGTGTCGGAGGATGATGCGTTGGATCCGGAGGTTGGTGGGGTGGTACGTGAGGACGAGGGGGATTCTTTTTTGGTTCTTATTGCGTGGACGGGGTGTGAGGGATGAGGTGCGGGAGATGTGGGAGACACGGTTGAGGGCGTTCTCGACCACCGAGGAGGGGAAGTTACGGTCCTTGAAAAACGAGGACAACTGAGATGTACGGGAGTGGAATGCCTCATCCTGGGAGCAGATGCGGCGGAGGCGAAGGAATTGGGAATAGGGGATAGCATTTTTGCAGGAAGGTGGGTGGGAGGAGGAGTATTCTAGGTAGCTGTGGGAGTCGGTGGGCTTGAAATGAATATCGGTTTCGAGGTGGTTGCCCGATATGGAGACAGAGAGGTCCAGGAAGGGGAGAGAGGTGTTAGAGATGGTCCAGGTAAATTTAAGGTTGGGGTGGAAGGTGTTAGTGAAGTGTATGAACTGTTCGAGCTCCTCGTGGGAGCACGAGGCGGCACCGATACAGTCATCAATGTAACGGAGGAAGAGGTGGGGTTTAGGGCCGGTGTAGGTACGGAAGAGGGATTGTTCCACGTAACCTACAAAGAGGCAGGCGTAGCTTGGGCCCATGCGGGTACCCATGGCTACCCCCTTTGTCTGTAGGAAGTGGGGGGAATTGAAAGAGAAGTTGTTGAGTGTGAGGACGAGTTCGGCTAAGCGGATGAGGGTGTCAGTGGAGGGGGACTGGTCGGGCCTGCGGGACAGGAAGAAGCGGAGGGCCTTAAGGCCATCTGCATGGGGAATGCAGGTGTAGAGGGACTGGACGTCCATGGTAAAGATGAGGTGTTGGGGACCGGGGAATTGGAAGTTCTGGAGGAGGTGGAGGGCGTGGGTGGTGTCACGGACATAGGTAGGGAGTTCCTGGACCAAGGGGGAGAAAATGGAGTCGAGATAGTTGGAGATCAGTTCGGTGGGGCAGGAGCAGGCGGAGACAATGGGTCGACCAGGGCATTCAGGTTTGTGGATTTTGGGAAGGAGATAGAAGCGGGCAGTGCGAGGTTGGGGAACGATGAGGTTGGAGGCCGTGGGTGGGAGGTCACCTGAGGTGATGAGGTTGTGGATGGTTTGCGCGATGATGGTTTGGTGCTCAGGGGTGGGGTCATGATCAAGGGGGCGGTAGGAGGAGGTGTCGGAGAGTTGGCGTCCGGCCTCGGCGATGTAGAGGTCAGTGCGCCATACTACAACTGCACCTCCCTTGTCCGCGGGTTTTATGGTGAGGTTGGGATTGGAGCGGAGGGCTGCACGTTCTGAGGGGGAGAGGTTGGAGTGGGTGAGAGGGGTGGAGAGGTTGAGGCGATTGATGTCTCGACGGCAGTTGGAAATGAAGAGGTCGAGGGAGGGTAGGAGGCCTTGGGGTGGTGTCCAGGAGGAGGGGGTGTGTTGGAAGCGGGAGAAGGGGTCAGTAGAGGGAGGGTTAGGTTCACGGTTAAAGAAGTAAGCGTGGAGGCGGAGGCGGCGGAAAAACTGCTCTATGTCCAAGCGTGAGCGGTATTCGTTGATCTGTGGGTGGAGGGGGACAAAGGTGAGCCCTTTACTGAGGACTGACCGTTCGTCCTCAGTAAGGGGTAGGTCTGGGGGGATGGTGAAGACTCGGCAGGGCTGGGTGCCTATCGCACCTTGTTACAAGATTAAAATGTTGCTTACATTTTTTTTCTAGGAGATGACACCATTAAAACCTGGGATATGAGGAATTTCCGGAATCCCTTGAATGTGGCATCTGGTCTGCCCAACATCTTTCCAATGTGAGTTTCTGTAGCACTATATGAAAAAATCTGACATTAATCGATACTGTTCCTTTCTTGATCACCAGAAGTCTAAAAATGCAGGACAGCCAATTGAGTGCTTTTCAAGTGTTCGTCACTGTTGTAAAGAATGAAGTAATGTAAAACTAACATTGAAAGTGTAAAAGCTAGTCACTAGGGTAAACCCCATTATTAATACTTGTCGCCACTCCAGTCAAGACGCCTGCTATCAAGATTTGTCATACGTCTACAACCACTCTGAAATATGTCATATTCCTGCCCTCTAGGTCAGCCCCTCTTTCTATTGCACCCCACTTGTCCTCTAGGAAGGATTTCTGAAACTTCAAGCTCTGAGCAAATGGCCAAAATACTGACTGTTCTTTTCTGGATCTCGTCTTTTGCATTTCTTTTCGATCATGCAATTTCTGGTACAACTCCGCTGGTTTATGGTCTGTGCATGGACTTCTTATCAAATGCCTTAGCATCCATTTTTCAAAGGCCATTCAGTCAGCAGATCTATACTTATTGTCCACGTTATTGTCAACTATAGCAAGATTCGACAGGAGCTGGGGAATGTGGATTGGGAGCAGCTGTTTGAGGGTAAATCCACATTTGATATGTGGGAGGCGTTTAAAGAGAGGTTGATTAGAGTGAAGGACAGACATGTCCCTGTGAAAATGAGGGATAGAAAGGGCAAGATTAGGGAACCATGGATGACAGTTGAAATTGTGAGACTAGCAAAGAGGAAAAAGGAAGCATACATAAGGTCTTGGCGACTGAAAACAGACAAAGCTTTGGAAGAATATCGGGAAAGTAGGACCAATAAAAGGGGTTATGAAATATCTATTGCAAACAGGTTAAGAGAAATCCCAAAGCCTTTTATTCATACATAAGGAGCAAGAGGGTAACTAGAGAAAGGGTTGGCCCACTCAAGGACAAAGGAGGGAAGTTATGCGAGGAGTCAGAGAAGATGAGTGAGATTCTTAATGATTACTTTGCATCGGTATTCACTGAGGACAGGGACATGACGGATGTTGAGGTTAGGGATAGATGTTTGATTACTCTAGGTCAAGTCGGCATAAGGAGGGGGGAAGTGTTGGGTATTCTAAAAGGTATTAGGGTGGACAAGTCCCCAGGTCCGGATGGGATCTATCCCAGGTTACTGAGGGAAGCGAGAGAGGAAATAGCTGGGGCCTTAACAGATATCTTTGCAGCATCCTTGAGCACGGGTGAGGTCCCGGAGGCCTGGAGAATTGATAATGTTGTCCCCTTGTTTAAGAAGGGTAGCAAGGATAATCCAGGTAATTCTAGACCGGTGAGCCTGACGTCAGTGGTGGGGAAGACACTGAGAGATAGGATCTATTTACATTTGGAAGAAAATGGGCTTATTAGTGATAGGCGGCGTGGTTTCGTGCAGGGAAGGTCATGTCTTACCATCTTGATAGAATTCTTTGAGGAAGTGACAAAGTTGACAGATGAGGGAAGGGCTGTGGATGTCATATACATGGACTTCAGTAAGGCGTTTGATAAGGTTCCCCATGGTAGGCTGATGGAGAAAGTGAATTCGCATGGGGTCCAGGGTGTACTAGCGAGATGGATAGAGAACTGGCTGGGCAACAGGAGACAGAGAGTTGTAGTGGAAGGGAGTTTCTCAAAATGGAGAACTGTGACCAGTGGTGTTCCACGGGGATCCGTGTTGGGACCACTGTTGTTTGTGATATACATAAATGATCTGGAGGGGAGGTATAGATGGTCTGATTAGCAAGTTTGCAGTTGACAGTAAGATTGGTGGAGTAGCAGATAGTGAAGGGGACTGTCGGAGAATGCAGCAAAATATAGATAGATTGGAGAGTTGGGCGGAGAAATGGCTGGAGGCAGTCCAGAATAGGTTCACTAGCCTGATTCCAAAGTATGGAGGGATTTTTTTTCTTATGAGCAGAGATTGAGTAGGTTGGACCCATAGCCTTTAGAATTTGGAAGACTGTGACATACAACATTCTTTGAGGCCCTGACAGGGTAGATCTGGAAATATTGTTTCTCCTTGTGGAAAAGTCAAGGACCAGAGTGTATAATCACAGAAAAACGGGGCCGCCCATTTAGGACAGACGAGAATAAATTTTTGCCCTTTAAAATGCGTGAATCTGTGGAATTGTTTAAAGGGTGTTTAGAATGGTTCATTGGGTATGTTTAAGGCTGATACCGGGAGATTTTTGATCAGTAAGGGAATCAAGGGTTATGACGCAAAGGTAAGAAAGTGGATTTGAACATTAACCTGTATCAGAAATAGTAGAGTAGACTCAATGAGTTGAACGGCCTACTTCTGCCCCTGAGTCTTAAGATCTCCAAATCTCTACAGCTTCACAAGCCTCTGAGATATTTGTACTCTTCTAATTCTGAAGAAGAGTCATATTAGACTCAAAACATTAACTCTGTTTTCTGTCCACAGATAGTGCCAGACCTGCTAAGTTTCTCCAGCACATTGTTTTCATTTCACATTCCGGCATCCGCAGTAATTAATTCCTGTACCATTGCCTTTAGCTCTGGAGAGCCCTCCACGCAAGTTCTGTAAACCTCTCGTCCTTCATTAAGGTTCCCCTTAAAAGACTAAGCTGTTAGTAATCTGCTGTCATCCCACCTTAGTTGAAACGTTGTCAAATTTGCTTCACAATACTTTGTGAAATGCTTTGTGTTTCAAGGCTCAATATAAATGCTTTATGTTTGCCTTGTGAACTTGGTGATGAATGAGCCTTCCTCAATGTTTATGTTCTCTCCCTCAGGACAGATTGCTGCTTCAGCCCTGATGATAAGCTGCTGGTAACTGGAACATCAGTGAAGAGAGGACAGGAGAATGGGAAACTGGTGTTCTTTCACAGAGAAACATTTCAAAAATTGTATGAGATTGAGGTCACTGATGCAGTGAGTCAATTCATTTAATAATTTATATTTCATATGTCTCAAAGGGAGCCCAGAGGACTCCGTAACAGCTAAGTTTATCATGTCATTCCCTGCATTCATCCCTGCACTGCCACACTCCCCAATCTGATAGGCAAATGTCACAAATCTATTCAAGAAAGGAGGGTTACATGAAGCTAGAAGCTAGAAGCTGTTGAAGGAACATTTGTGATTGGGAAACTGCTACAATCCATTGATAAAAGAAGTATCCGCAGGATAATTGCGCTGATTATAGGGAGTTCATGATCACAGTTACCTAATATAGGCAGTTGATGATTTATTGCAATTTTCTGATAGTTTATTGAGAAGCAGCAGTTGTGATGTGGTACATTGGTTAATTAGGCAAAGAAAAGAACTTTCTTATCCATGATAATGAGAATGCTTTACCAATCCTGGAACCATTCTGTACAATGGAGGATAAAATCAATGCAGACCCCTGTCCCAGTGGTCTTACATCCTGTTGTAATCTTTGGTGATCTTGGTACCAGCTATCTTTGTTCTTCCCTCAGGCTCATGTAGGTCAGTCTTCCCCCAAGAAGCCAGTGTGGCTCATCTCCCTTTATGATCTTGCCCCTCCCTCCTATCCATTCCCTATTGACATATCTTATTTTGGGAGCTGGCTGTCAATGCTATGACATTCACCAGGGATGGCTACTAAGGAGTCAGATTACCATTGCCCCTTGCCTACCTCCATATGAAGATTGTTTTCATTCGTTCTAAGACCAAAACCTCCTTATTTTCATTACATCGATAATAGTGCATGAGTCAAAACCTTGATGATTGTTATAACTTCTCTGATTTCAAATAGAGGTTTGTTTATGTTAGTAGGTTAGTCACAAATATGACAGTTAAATCAGGTCTCATGTTACATAGGGAATATCAAATATGGAATGCTCATTTAACACAGGTGTAAGGAAACCCTATTTCTCAATAATTGGAAAATCATGACAGTCGTATGAACAGTGAGTCAAACTGGTTTTACGTAATGAATAAGAGGGGTCCGTCAAGCCTGCCCTGCCATTCGTTAAGAGTGTGTCTGATCTTGCATTCATCTCAATATTTCTGTGTGCTTTCATGTCCCTTGATTCCCAAAGAGACCAGAAAAGCTGTCCATCCCAGCCTGTAATATGTCTGACTATGGGGACTCCATAACCCTTTGAGGCAGAGAATTACAAACATTCACAACCTTTCAAATGAAGAAACCTCTCCTCATCTCAGCCCTGGATGATCCATCCATTATCCTGAGGCTGTTCCTCTGTGTTTTGGATTCTCTGACCGGAGAAACCAATCTCTGTGTCTACTCTGTCAGGCTCCTTCAGATTCTTATATGTGTCATGCATGCGATCGTGTCTCATTTTGCTCAACCTCTTCTCAAACAACAACCCTGTGATCCAAGGATCTGATTTTGTGAACTTCCACTGTACCACCTCCAATGTTAATACTTCCTTTCATAAAGGTAGAGTCCAAGGTGGCACACAGCACTCCATTCATGGTCTTAGCAAAACCCTGTACAATTTTAAAAGGACGTTATTCCTGTTTCTCCAGTTTCCCTGTGATAAAGACCAACATGCCTTTTGCTTTCTTGGTTGCTTGTTGTACCTTCATGGTAGCTTTCTGTAGTCCTCATACAAGTGCAGGCACGTTTCTCTGAACATCAACACTTGGGATTTTCGCACATTTTAAAAGAAGAATCTGCTCTCTATTCCTATGACCGATGTCAATCACTTCACACTTCCCTGTCCATTTGCCATGTTGTTGTCCACTCAACCTTTACATCATTCTTTATATCTCTGTGTAGCCTGTTTGTGTCATCCCCATTTTTATATCTTGCTTTGTATCATCAGGAAACCTAGATACATTACTCTGTATATTCATCTAAGTTTTTAATGTAGATCGTAGATCGCAGAAAACCCAGCACGACTGTTCACAAATTGAAAATGTCTCACGTATGACTACTGTCTAATTTCTGTCCTTTAATCAGTCCTCTGTCAAGGATAACATAAAACGTCTAACTCCACAAGTATTTACATTGACTTTTGGACATTAAGGTTTACTATACATACTGGTTCCCTTTAAGGCCAGCACATTGTTCCTTAGATACAGGGCCCAGAACTGCTCACAACATTCCAAATGCTGTCTGACCAGAGCCTTAGACAACCTCCGCCCTACTTCTCTGTTCTTGTATTCCAGCTCTTTTGAAAAGATTACTGCACACAGTCTTGATCACTACATTTTAGGAGGGATGTGATTGCACAAGAAAGGAGCTGAGGCAATTTACCAGATGCTGCATAGACTGGAGGGTCAGAGGCATGAGAAGGATTGAATAGGCTGGGGTTGTGGTCCTTGGAGCAGCAAAGGTTGAGAGGGGATTTGATAGAGGTGGATATGTCCTCTGACCTCTCAATAATAGATTTAAGGTAAGAGGTAGAAAGTGAAGAGGAGAGTTGAGCAAAAGATTTTTTCACTGAGGGTAGAGGGAATCAAGGACTCACTGCCTTCCTCTTGTATCAGTTTAGCATTATTTAAATATTCACTTGCATTACCATAGCCTCCAGGGCAATGGGTCAAAAGCTAGAAAAGGGGATTCATGTTGCCAAATCTTTGTTGACCAATATGGATGTGATGGGCCTCATTTTGTGCTACAAATGTCTCTGATGGAGAGAATCTGCATACCACAAGTGTCTTTCTTTGTATGAGACCAATCATTTGAGAACTTACCCCCAATTCCCAACTCCAGTTTTGTGAAAGCTCCTTGATGTCATGCCGAATCTTGATGTCAAGGGCTGTCATTCTCACCTCATCTCTGGAATTCAGCTCTCTTATCCATGTTTGAACGAAGCCTGTAATGAATTCAGAGCTGAGTGGCCCTGGTGGAACAGGTTATTGCTGAGCAGGTGCTGCTTGATAGTACTGTTGATGACATCTTCAATCACTTTACTGATGATCGAGAGTAGACTAATGGGGAGGTAATTGGTAATGTTGGATTTGACCTACTTTTTGCATACAGGACATACCTAGATAATGTTCCACATTGCTGGGGAGATGTAACCCCATTTTTTAAAAGAGGAGGGAAAGAAAAAATGGGAAATTATAGGCTGGTTAACCTGACATTGGTGGTGGGAAAAATGCTGGAGTCAATTATTAATGATATAATAACTGAGCATTTGGAAAGTGGTGACAGAATGAATCCAAGTCAACATAGATTCACTAAAGGGAAATCAGGCTCAACAAATCTTATGGAATTCTTTGAGGATGTGACCAGTAGAGTGGACAAGAGTGAATCAGTGGATGTTGTGTATCTGGACTTTAAAAAGGCTTTTGACAAGGTCCCACACAAGAAATTAGTAAAATTAAAGCTCATGGTATCGGAGGTAATGTATTGATGTGGATAGAGAACTGGTTGGCAGACAGGAAGCAGAGAGGTGGAATAAACGGGTCCTTTTCAGAATGGCAGGCTATGACGAGTGGGTGCCGCAGGGTTCGGTGCTGGGACTCCAGCTGTTAAAACGTACTTTAATGATTTGGACGAAAGAATTGAATGCAATATCTCCAAATTTGTAAACAACACTAAGCTGCGTGGTGGTGTGAGTTGTGAGGAGGATGCTAAGAGGTGACTTGGACAGGCTAACTGAGTACAAGCCCAATGGATCCAGTCTTTCAAATACTTGACAAATGCAATATAATGTGGATAAATGTGAGGTTATCCACTTCGATGGCAAACACAGGAAGGCAGATTATTATCTCAATGGTGGCAGTTTAGGAAAAGGTGAAGTGCAATGAGACCTGGGTGTCATGGTAGAACAGTCACTAAAGATCGCTATGCAGATACCCATGAAGGTGGGTCGCATTGTGGACAGTGTGGAGGGCTGTTCTAGGTTACAAAGGGACAATAATAGGATGCAGAGCTGGGCTGAGAAGTGGCAGAAGGAGCTTAACCCTGAAAAGTGTGAGGTGATTCATTTTGGAAAGACAAACTTGAAAGCAGAATACAGGGTTAACGGAAAGATTTTTGGCAGTGTGGAGGAGCAGAGGGATCTTGGGGTTCATGTCCACAGTTCCCTGAAAGCTGCCACCCAGGTGGATAGAGTTGTTAAGAAGGCGTATGGTGTGTTAACTTTCATTAATAGAGGGATTGAGTTCAAGAGCCGTGAAGTTATGCTCCAGCTATACAAAAGCCGAGTTCGGCCACATCTGGAGTATTGTGTCCAGTTCTGGTCGCCTGATTACAGGAAAGATGTGGAGGTGTTGGAAAAGGTGCAGAGGAGATTTACCAGGATGTTGCCTGGAATGGAGGGAAGGTCTTACGAGGAAAGGTTGAGAGAGCTAGGGCTTTTCTCTTTAGAAAAACGAAGGATGGGAGGTGACTTGATAGAGGTGTACAAAATGATCAGAGGTATAGATAGAGTAGACAGCCAGAGACTTTTTCCTAGGGTGGAGGTAGCTATTATGAGGGGGGCATAGTTTTAAAGTGAGTGGAGGTAGATATAGGGGAGACATCAGAAGTAGGTTCTTTACTCAGAGAGTGGTCGGGGCGTGGAATGCATTGCCAGAGAGGGTAGTGGAGTCGGCCTCATTAAGGGCATTTAAGCGGCTATTAGATAGGCATATGGATGATAGTATAAGGTAGGGGTGGAGGTTAGATAGACCTTAGGATTAGGGTAAAAGTTCGGCACCAGATCGTGGGCCGAAGGGCCTGTACTGTGCTGTACTGTTCTATGTTCTATGTTCTAGATACAGCAGGCAATGAGGAAAGCTAATGTCATCCTGCCCTTCATAGCGAGAGAATTTGAATATAGGAGTAGGAATGTCTTGCTGCAGTTATACAGGGCCTTGGTGAGGTCTCTTGAGTATTGGTCTCCTCGTCTGCAGAAGGACATTATTGCTGTTAAGGGAGTCCAGTGGAGGTTCACCAGACTGATTCCCAGGATGGCAAGACTGACGTATGAAGAATGGAAGCACAGAAGATTGGATTGACTGGGCTTGTATTCACCGGAATTTAGAAGAATGAGGGGGATATCTCATAGTAACATATAAAATCCTGATGGGACTGGACAGGCTGGATGCGGAAAGAACGTTCCCGATGTTGGGGAAGTCCGGAACTAGGAGTCACAGTCTAAGAATAAGGAGTAAGCCATTTAGGACTGAGATGAGGAAAGATTTCTTCACTCGGAGAGTTAAGAACTTGTGCAATTCTCTCCCATGGAAAGCTGTTGGGGCCAGTTTGTTAGATGTATTCAAGAGGGAGCTGGACATGGCCCTTGCAGCTGAAGGGATCTGGGGTATGGAGCGAAAGCGGGAGTGGCTTACTGAAATTGCATGATCAGCCATGATCATATTGAATGGTGGTGCTGGCTTGAAGGGCCGAAAGGCCAATTGCTGCACCTATTTTCTATGTTTCTATGCCCGTATTGTAGCTGTACTGAAACAACTTGGCCAGCGGAGCGGCAAGTTCTGGAGCACAGTGCTTCAGTACAATTGCCAGAATGTTGTCAGGGTCCGTAGCCTTTGCAGTATCCACTGCCTCCGGCAGTTTCTTGATGTCACGTGGAGTATACATGGACTTCAGTAAGGCCTTCGACAAGGTCCCATGTGGAAGGCTAGTCCAAAAGGTAAGAGCACATGGGATCCAAGGCAAGTTGGAAAACTGGATCCAAAATTGGCTTGTAAATAGGAGACAAAATGAGGAGGGTTGATTTTGTGATTGGAAGCCTGTGACCAACGGTGGAACAGGGTTCCGATCTTTGCTATTTGTTATGTACAATAATGATTTGGATGTGAATGTAGAAAGTATAATTAGTAAGTTTGCCGATGACACAAAAATTGATGGTTATTGATAATGAGGAAGATGGTCTTAAGCTACAGTCTGATATTGATCAGCTGAAAAATTGGACAGAACAATGGCAGATGGAATTGAATCCTGATAAGTTCAAGATGATGCGTTTTGGGAGGTCTGATAGGGGAAAGATATACACAATGAATGATTGGTCCCTTGAGAGTACTGAGGAACAAAGGGACCTTGGTATACAAGTCCATAGATCCCTGAAGGTGTGAGTACAGGTAGTCAGGATGGTGATGGCATATGGGATGCTTGCCTTCATTAGCCAGGCCATCAAATATAGGAGCAAGGAAGTTGTCTTACAACTTTATAAAACATTGGTAAGGCCATAGATGGAATTCTGTGTGCAGTTCTGGTCACCACACTATTGTAAGGACATGCACTAGAGAGGGGGTGGAGAATGTTCACCAGGATGTCACCTGGGTTGCAAACTCTCATGTAAGAGGAGAGACTGGATAGGCTGAGAGCAGGTAGTGCCTGTGTGTGAGACACAATGCACAAGGGAGAGAAAGCAAGGGAGAGAGGGAGGGTGCATACGGTAGGGTGGATGAGGGAGGGAGCGTGTACAGGGGGAGGGTGAAGGAGTGGGACCAGGAGCGCGCATGGGAGAGAGGGAGCATCCATGGGAGGCGGGAGGCGGAGCACGTACAGGATGGGGATGAGGGAACGAGGGAGCAGGTGGGTGAGCATAAGACAGAGCATGCAAGAGGTGGAGTGGAGCGCTGAAGAGTGAGAAGAAGCACACGCACGTGAGGGAGGTAGGGAAGAAGTGAGAACATGAGAGACAGAGTGAGAGGGATTGTTTGCGTGAGTGATGGATAGGATGCACACGAGAGCGCAAGCGAGGGACCGCACTCGTTAGAGAAAGTAAAAGAGAGACCTGGAGCACAGGCAAGTGAGTGGGAGCACGCATGCCCAAGAGAGATGGAGAGGGAGTGAGACCGCCAGAAAAAGGGCTCATGTGCGCGAGAGAGAGCACTGAGGGGCAGCACACCTGAGGAGAGCGTATGGGAATTGAGCATGGGAACAAGTGTGAGGTGGAGAGGGACAGGGAAAGTGAGAGGCAGTGTGTGTGCATGAGGGAAATGGGGAGGGAGGGAGCAAGAGTGCGTGTGAGCAAGGGATAGAAAGAAGGAGGGCGCGGTAAGCACATGAGAGAAGGAAAATGATAGATAGAGACAGAATGTGCATGTGAGAGAGTGAACAAGGGACTGAGCAGGTGCAACAGAAAGTGAGGGAGTGGTACGAAAGAGAGAAGCAAGTGACGGAGCGTGGGTGAGAGTGCGAGCAAGAGAGTGTGCACAACAGAGAGAGCAAGGGAGCACACGTATGTGTGTGTGAGAGAGAGAGAGACCAAAGGAATGCGTGTTTGTGAGAGAGAGAGAGAGTGAGAGAGAGAGAGACCAGGTGTGACAGGGTGTGGGTGCAGGTACAGATGAGACTGGGTGATTATGGATAAGTATGTGTTAGAGTTGAGAGGGAGAAAAGGATTGAGTATGGTTGACTAAGCATATGAGTGTGAAAATGTGTGTTAAGGTTAGGATCTGGTATCAAATGTGAGAGGTTGAGGGTGTTAGAATGGATTTGGAAAGTTTGAGGTGAGAAAGAGAGAGAGTGTGTGCGCGTGCAAGAGAAAGAGAGAATGTGAATAAGAATGAGTGGTGCTTGCTGTTTTACTCCAAAGCACATCCGATGCTATATGATAGAATGTAGGGTACCTCTCAGGACAGTGGAAGCTGTTACATATGCATTTAATTCCTTTTCATTTTTCAGAGCGTTATTCGATGCTTGTGGCACCCAAAGCTGAACCAGATCATGGTGGGGACAGGAAATGGATTAGCAAAAGTCTACTATCATCCAGTCAAAAGTCAAAGGTAAAGGAACAAAGAGAATAAAAGAACAAAAGAAAAAAAAAAGAGGTACGGTACAGGAACAGGCCTTTTGGCCTTTCAAGACTGTGCTGACCATAATGCCCAGACTAAACTAAAAAACAAACCTTCTGCCCTTATTCAGTCGTTGTCCCTCTATTTCCTCCCTATTCATGTAACCATCCAGATGCCTCATAAATGTCACCAACATGTCTGCTTCCACCACCTCCTCTGACAGTGCATTCCAGGCTCCTACCATTCCTCGCACATCTCTCTTAAACTTTTGCCGTCTCACTTTGAACCTGTGCCACCTTTTAATTGAAACTTCAACCCTGGAAAAAAGCCTCTGACTATCCACCTTATCTGTGCCTATCATAATTTTGTAGACCTCTATTAGGTCTCCTTTCAGCTACTGTCTTTCCAGTGAAAACAATCCTAGTCTTTTTAACCTTTCCTGATAGCCAATGGCCTTGAGACTGGGCAGCATTCTGGTGAGCCTTCTCTGCACTCTCTCCAAAGCTTCCATGTCCTTCTGGTAGTGTGGCGACCAAAACTGCACACAATACTCCAAATGCGGCCTAACAAGGATTTTATAAAGCTGCAACATGTTTTGCCAACTCTTGTACTCCATGCCCCAGCTGATGAAGACAAATGTGCCATGTGCCTTCTTAATCACTGGCCACCTGTGTTGCCGCTTTTAGGGAACTGTGGATCTGCATGCCCAGATCCGAACCTAAGGGTTCTGCCATTTACAGTACAATTCACACCTAAATTTGATCCTCCAAAATGTATCACCTCGCATTTGTCTGAACAGTACAGCACAATACGAAGAACAGTACAGCACAGGAACAGGCCCTTCGCCCCTCCAAGCCTGCACCAACACATTTTGCCCTTCCATGCTAAAACTGCCTTCACTTACCGGATCTGTATCCCTCTATTCCTTTCCTATTTATGTGTTCGTCCAGGTGTTTCTTGAATGCTTCTATTGTGTCTGCTTCCACCACCACCTCTGACAGCATATTCCAGGCACTCACCACTCTTTGTGTGAAAAACTTGCCTCGCACATCACTTTTAAACACCCCTCCCCCTTGCATCTTGAACCTGTGTCCACTAGTAATTGACCCCCCCACGCTGGGAAAAAGCCTCATACTTTCCACTCTATCCATTGCCATTCACAATCTTATAAACTTCTATCACGTCGCCCCTCAAACTGCTGCATTCCAGTCAAAACAAACCCAGTCTATTCGACCTTTCTTCATAGCTAAAATCCCCCATACCAGGCAACACCCTGGTAAACCTTCTCTGTATCCTCTCCAAGCATCCACATCCTTCTGGTAGTGTGTTGACCTGAACTATGTGCAAGTTCCAAGTGTGGCCAGACTAAAGTTCTATAAAGCTGCAGCATAACTTGCCTATCCTTGAACTCAGTGCCTCTTCCAATGAAGGCAAGGATGCCATAAGCATTTTTACTACCTTATCTACCTGCGCTGCTGCCTTCAGTGATCTGTGGACCTGCACACCCAGATCCCTCTGCATATCAATACTCCTAAGGGATCAGCCATTAATGTATAATTTCCACCTGTACTTGACCTTCCAAAATGCATCACCTCACATTTGTCCAGATTCAACTCCATCTGCTATTTTTCTGCCCATGCCTCCAACTGATCTATATCCTGCTGTATCCTCTGACAATCCTCCTCACTATCCGCAACTCCACCAATCTTAATACTGCCTGCAAACTTACTAATTAGACCAGCTATGTTTTCCTCCAAATCATTTATGTAGATCACGAACAGCACAGGTCCCAGCACTGATCTCTGTAGAAGATCACCAGTCACAATCCTCCATTCTGAAAAGCATCCTTCCACCGCTACCCTCTGTCTCCTATGACTAAGCCAGTTCTGTATCCATCTTGCGGGCTCACCCCTGATACCATGTGACTTCACCTTTTGTACCAGTCTGCCATAACGGGACCTTGTCAAAGGCTTTACTGAAGCCTATGTAGGCAACATCAATTGCTTTTCCTTCATCAATCATCTTTGTCACCTCCTCAAAAAATTTGATCGAGTTAGTGATGCACGACCTCCCCCGCACAAAACCATGCTGTCTATCGCTAATAAGTCCATTTGCTCCTAAATGCATATAGATCTTGTCCCTGAGAATCTTTTCCAATAATTTTCCTACCACCAATGTGAGACTCACAGGCCTATAATTTCCAGGATTATCCCTGCTACCCTTCTTAAACAATGGGACAACACTGGCTATTTTCCAGTCCTCTGGGATCTCACCTGTGGCCAAGGAGGATACAAAGATATCTGTCAATGCTCCAGCAATTTGTTCTCTTGCCTCCTTGAATATTCTGGATAGATCCCATCAGGACCCAGGGACTTCTCTACCTTAATACTTTTTAAGACACACAACACCTCTCCCTTTTCAATAGCAACTTGACTTAGAAACTTGACATTCCCTTCCCTGAGATCATCCTCTACCAATTCCTGATACAAAGTTTTCGTTTAGGACCTCACGTGCTTCTTCTGGCTCCACACATTGATTTCCTCCTTTGACCTTGAGTGGGCCAACCCTTTCCCTAGCTACCTTCTTGCTTTTTATAAAGCCTTGGGATTCTCCTTAATCCTGTGTGCTAACGACTTTTCCTGACCCCTTATTACCCTTCTAATTCCTTGTTTAAGCTATTTCCTACTTTCCTTTTATACTTAAAGGGCTCCGTCAGTTCCAGCCTCTTAGACCTTACGCATGCTTCCTTCTTCTTTCTGACCAAGGTCGTAACATCCCTGGTCATCCAAGGTTCACGTAACTTGTCATACCTATCCTTCATTCTCACACGAATGTGCCTGTCCTGAACTCTTATCAACTGCCGTTTGAAATGCACCACATGTACCAGTGTGGATTTACCCTCAAACAGCTGCCTCCAATCAAAATTCTCCAGTTCCTGCCTAACAATGTTGTAGTTCACTCTTCCCCATTTTAACACCTTCACCTGAGGACTGGTGTTACCCCTACCCATGAGTATCTTAAAATTCACAATATTATGGCCACCATTCCCGAAATTCTTCCCCCACTGAAACTTCACTCACCTGGTCAGGCTCATGTCCCAAAACCAGTTCCAGTATAACCCCTTCCCTGGTTGGACTGTTTACAGATTGTGTTAAGAATCTCTCCTGAATGGTCCTTACAAATTCTGCCCTATCTAAGCCGTTGGCACATAGTGAGTCCCAGTCCATATAGGGGAAGTTAAACTCACCCATCACAACAACCCTGCTGTTTTTACATTTTTCCAAAATCTGTCTACGTATTCTCTCCTCTGTCTCCCACTGGCTGTTGGGAGGCCTGTAGTATACTCCCAGCATTGTGATTTCACCTTTCCTATGCCTATATTTAGGGCACAGTGATTGTTGTATCATAATGTTTCGGATGGCAGTGAGAAATGACACTGAATTATCCCCTCTAATATGTATACAAAACCCAAAATCTATGCTAGTACTTCACTGTGTCTGCTTTCTTAGCTTGAGCAAGCAACTGCATCTCTAACTTGCCAACTTCCAATTGGCTTTTAGAAGTTCACTGAAGGCTGTCAGGGATAGCTCTACCACCTGCAGGAAATCTTTTGCAATTTCCAGTGCCATTACTTGTATGCAGTACAGAACCTGGTATTTTCTTTACATTTATCACTTGCTAATACTGCACCCGAATCCTCATTATCGGTTTCACAATAATCATGGCCGTAAGCCTGATACTCTTGTTAAAACACACTTGGGAAAGTATGTTGATTCTCAAGACCACGATTGCTGGGTCACCCACAAAAGTTAATGATTTAATCAAAGGGCACAAAGCCACTAATTTACCTGTCTGAAGGAATCAGGTTAACAGAAAACACTGTCAATACAGTGTGAGGTTGGAGGGACACAGCAAGTCAGGCAGCATTAAAGCAGCAGCAAAGTCGATGTTTCTGATCGGAACCCTGATGAAGGGTCCTAACCCGATGCTGCCTGACTTGCTGTGTTCCTCTAGCTGTGCACTGTATCGACTCTGACTTACAGCATCTGCAGTTCTTGTCATCTCCCAGTAACAGAAGACCCTGACCAAGGTGGGCAAATTATTCTAAAGGGCTCTGAGAGATAGGATTTATGATCATTTGGAAAGGCACAGTTTGATTCGTGATAGTCAGCATGGATTTGTGAGGGGTAGATCATGTCTCACAAACCTCATTGAATTATTTGAAGAGGTGGCCAAACATGTGGATGAAGCTGGAGCAGTGGATGTGGTATACATGGATTTAAGTAAGGCGTTTGATAAGGTTCTCCATGGTAGGCTTATGCAGAAGGTAAGGAGGCATGGGATAGGGGGAAATGTGGCAGATTGGATTCAGAATTGGCTGACCCTTAGAAGACAAAGAGTGGTAGTGGATGGAAAATATTCAACATGGTGCTCAGTTACGAGTGGTGTACCACAAGGATCTGTTCTGGGTACTCTTCTATTTGTGATTTTTGTAAATGATTTGGGTGAAGGAGTGGAAGGGTGGGTTAGTAAGTTCGCGGACGATACGAAGGTGGGTCGTGTTGTGGACAGTGCGGAGGGCTGTTCTAGGTTACAAAGGGACATTGATAGGATGCAGAGCTGGGCTGGGAAGTGGCAGATGGAGTTTAACCCTGTAAAGTGTGAGGTGATTCATTTTGGAAGGACAAACTTGAAAGCAGAATACAGGGTTAACGGAAAGATTCTTGGCAGTGAGGAGGAGCAGAGGGATCTTGGGGTTCATGTCCACAGTTCCCTGAGAGCTGCCACCCAGGTGGATAGAGTTGTTAAGAAGACATATGGTGTGTTGGCTTTCATTAATAGACGGATTGAGTTCAAGAGCTGTGAAGTTATGCTCCAGCTATACAAAAGCCTGGTTTGGCCACATCTGGAGTATTGTGTCCAGTTCTGGTTGCCTCATTATAGGAAAGATGTGGAGGCGTTGGAAAAGGTGCAGAAGAGATTTACCAGGACGTTGCTTGGAATGGAGGGAAGGCCTTACAAGGAAAGGTGGAGAGAGCTAGGGCTTTTCTCTTTAGAATGACGAAGGATGGGAGGTGACTTGATAGAGGTGTACAAAATGATCAGAGGTATAGATAGAGTAGACAGCCAGAGACTTTTTCCTAGGGTGGAGGTAGGTATTACGAGGGGGCATAATATTAAGGTGAGTGGAGGTAGATATAGAGGAGACGTCAAAGGTAGATTCTTTACTCAGAGAGCGGTAGGGGCATGGATTGCATTACCGGAGAGGGTAGTGGATTCAGCCTCATTGGGGCATTTAAGCGGCTATTAGATAAGCATATGGATGATAGTATAAGGTAGGGGTGGAGGTTAGATAGACCTTAGGATTAGGGTAAAAGTTCGGTACAACATCGTGGGCCGAAGGGCCTGTACTGTGCTGTACTGTTCTATGTTCTATGTTCTATTTCGTACACTGCGTTAATTGAGATACAACATCTTCAGTCCTGCATTTACCATCCCTCTTCTCATTGCCATCCCTTTATCTGATGTGCTTGAAGTTACATTCCTAACCCTTTCCAAACACACTGTCCTGTTGTGTGTTCTGGAGACTTTAAGAACCTCTTCTGAGTTCTCTTTACTTCTCATTTTTTCCATGCAGTTGAATCCACATCTGTCCATATGCTCACCTGCTGCTTTGTTTTCCTTCCCGACCCCCCACTTTCTAGTGTAAAGTCCTGTTGACCACCCTAGTTTGTGTTTTCTTCCTTTTTCTATGTAATATGCATTGTTCTTTCATTTAAAGTGTGTTGGCAGCCTCATGAGCATTAGTGACTGACCACCATCGTAACAGAATTGTAAAAATAAAATTTAACAGTATTTCAAAACAAGTTTCACTCTGGGTTCTAACTTGTCTAGTGTTTCAATCAGCTGGGATAAGATGACTCTTAAGTGGAGAACTTTCAAAGCAATTTTTCAAAGTGCTCAGCAAAAGTATATTCCAATGAAAAGGAAGGACTGTAAGAAAAGGGGTAATCTGCCATGGGTGTCTAAAGAAATAAGGGAGGCTATCAAATTGAAAGACAAGGCATACAAAGTGGCCAAAAACAGCATGAAACTAGAAGATTGGGAAAACTTTAAGGGCCAACAGAAAGCCACAAAAAGAGCTATAAAGAAAGGTAAGATAGAACATGAGAAAAAACTAGCACAGAATATAGAGACAGATAGCAAAAGTTTCTATAAATATATAAAACGAAAAAGAGTGGCTAAAGTAAACATTGGCCCTTTCGAGGATGAGAAGGGGAATTTAGTTAAGGGATATGATGAAATGGCCGAGGCATTGAGCAGGTATTTTGTATCGGTCTTCACAGTGGAGGACAATAATAACATGCCAGTAATTGACAAAGAGCCGAAGGTAGGTGAGGACCTGGAAACGATCATTATTATGGAAGAGGTAGTGTTGGGCAAGCTAATGGAGCTAAGGATTGATAAGTCTCCTGGCCCTGATGGAATGCATCCCAGGGTACTAAAAGAGATGGCGGGAGAAATAGCAGGTGCACTGGTGGTAATTTTCCAAAATTCGCTGGACTCTGGGGCAGTCCCAGCAGATTGGAAAACAGCAAATGTGACGCCACTGTTTAAAAAGGGAAGTAGACAAAAGATGGGGAATTATAGACCGGTTAGCTTAACCTCTGTAGTGGGGAAGATGCTTGAGTCTATTATCAAGGAAGAAATAGCAAGGCATCTTGATAGAAATTGTCCCGTTGGGCAGACGCAGCATGGGATCATGAAGGGCAGGTCATGCTTGACAAATCTTTTGGAATTCTATGAAGACATTACGAGCAAGGTGGACAATGGGGACCCAGTGGATGTAATGTACCTAGATTTCCAAAAGGCCTTCGACAAGGTGCCGCACAAGAGGCTACTGCATAAGATAAGGATGCATGGCATTAAGGGTAAAGTATTAGCATCGATAGAGGATTGGTTGACTGACAGGAAGCAAAGAGTGGGGATAAATGAGTGCTATTCTAGCTGGCAGTCAGTGACTAGTGGTGTGCCTCAGGGATCGGTGTTGGGACCGCAATTATTTACAATTTATATAGATGATTTGGAGTTGGGGACCACGTGTAGGGTGTCAAAGTTTGCAGATGACACTAAGATGAGTGGCAGGGCAAAGTGTGCAGAGGACTGTGAAACTTTGCAGAGGAACATAGATACATTGAGTGAGTGGGCAAACGTCTGGCAGATGGAATACAATGTAAATAAGTGTGAAGTCATACATTTTGGTAGGAGTAATAGTGAAAAGGATTATTACTTGAATGGTAAAAAGTTGCAGCATGCTGCTATGCAGAGGGACCTGGGTGACCTTGTGCATGAATCACAGAATGTAGGTCTGCAGGTACAACAAGTAATTAGGAAGGCAAATGGAATTTTGTCCTTCATTGCTAAAGGGATTGAGATTAAAAGCAGAGAGGTTGTGTTGCAGCTGTACAAGGTGCTGGTGAGGCCACACCTGGAGTACTGTGTGCACTTTTGGTCTCCTTACTTGAGAAAGGATGTACTGGCACTGGAGGGGGTGCAAAGGAGGTTCACTAGGTTGATTCTGGAGTTGAGGGGGTTGGCTTATGAGGAAAGACTGAGTAGATTGGGATCATATTCATTGGAATTCAGAAGATTGAGGGGGGATCTTATAGAAACATATAAAATTATGAAGGGAATAGATAAGATAGAAATAGAGAGGATGTTTCCACTGGCAGGTGAAGCTAGGACAAGAGGGCATAGCTCAAGATTAGAGGGAGCAGATTTAGGACTGAATTGAGAAGGAACTTCTTCACCCAGAGAGTTGTTAATCAATGGAATTCTTTGCCCAGTGAAGTAGTTGACGCTACTTCAGTAAACGTTTTTAAAGATAAGGTAGATTTTTTTTGAACAATAAAGGAATTAAGGGATACGGTGAGAACGCGGGTAAGTGGATCTGAGTCCACGAAAAGATCAGCCATCATCTTATTGAATGGCGGAGCAGGCTTGAAGGGCCGGACAGCCTACTCCTGCTCCTAGTTGTTATGTTCTTGTGACTCCATGTGGCTGTGCACTCTAGCTCCCAGCTCAAGTACAGAAGCCCAGTCAAAATAAGCAGGCTACAAACCTCAAATAGCATTCAGTTTACTGACCAGAGCTTTGTGTTTTCCAGAGGGGCTAAACTTTGTGTCGTGAAAACAAAGCGAAAAGCAAAGCAGAGTCAGACTGTCACACAGGAATACGTCATTACACGTAAGTACAGAGCCCTTCCAGGTAATCAGCAGCTATAGAACAAGACTGCCATTCTCGCAGACTCCAGAAATTACAGTCATAGACTGAATCCTTGCCATAAACCCTTGTTGATGTCAATTGATTTCATCGTAGATCTATGCCCAAAAAGCATCCTAATATAACTTAACCTTCACTGTAACACTGATATGCCCTTCACCCCTCACTGTAAAATCTGAAATCGAGCACACCCTTCACTGTAGCACTCTAATCTACCCCACAACCCTCACTGTAAATTCTGATATGGAAACATAGACATAGAAACATAGAAAATAGGTGTAGGAGTAGGCCATTCGGCCCTTTGAGCCTGCACCACCATTCATTATGATCGTGGCTAATCATGCAATTTCAGTATCCCACTCCTGTTTTCTCTCCATACCCCTGGATCCCTTTAGTTTTAAGGGCCACATCCACTACCCTCTTGAATATATGTAATGAACTGGCCCAACAGCTTTCTGTGGTAGAAAGTTCCACAGGTTCACAACTATCTGAGTGAAGAAGTTCTTTCTCATCTCATAGAACATAGAGCAGTACAGCACAGTACAGGCCCTTCGGCCCACAATGTTGTGCCGAACTTTTACCCAAAACCTAAGGTCTATCTAACCTCCACCGCTACCTTATACTATCATCCATATGCCTATCTAATAGCCACTTAAATGCCCCTAATGAGGCCCACTCCACTACCCTTCCCGGCAGTCTCAGTCCTGAATAGCTTACCATTTATTCTTAGACTGTGACCTCTAGTTCTGGACTTCCCCATAATTGAGAACATTCTTCCCACGTTTAACGTGTCCAGTCCCATCAAGAGTTTATATGTTTCCATGAGATGCCCACCCCCTCATGCTTCTAAATTCCAATGAGTACAAGCCCAGTCGATCCAGACTTTGTTCATATATCAGTCCTACATCCCGTTTTCAGGAAGTTCACCGGACCTGAAACGTTAACTCTGTTTTTCCTTCACAGATGCTGCCAGACCTGCTGAGCTTTTCCAGCAACTTTGTTTTTGTTCCTACCATCTCGGGAATCAGTCTGGTGAACTTTTGCTGGACTCCCTCAATAATAAGAATGTACTTCCTCACACCAGGGGACCTAACTGCACACGGTCTTCAAGGTATGGCCTTGCCAAGGCCCTATATAACTGCAGCAAGACATTCCAATTCCTGTACTCAAATTCTCAAATATTGTCCATACCTCTCACTTTAACGTGCTGATATACCCCACACCTCTCTCTGTAACATTTGCATATCACCCACACCCTTCATTTTAAGTCTGACATACACCACACCCCACACATTAACATACTGATATACCCCACATCTCTCACTGTAAGACTCTGATATACTCAGATGACTTGGAACTTTAAGGCTGTTATAAGCGATATAACAATTGTTTATTTATCTGGTTGTTTTCCATGTTTGTAGCACACGCCCTGCCCATGTTCCGGGAACCCAGGCAGAAGAGCACCAGGAAACAGTTGGAGAAAGATCGTCTTGATCCTGTGAAATCCCACAAGCCGGAACCTCCAGTATCTGGACCAGGTGCTGTCGGTTTCATAGTTCCTCATCAGTGTTGCGAGCTGTTGGTTGCTGCTGAATCTGAAAACTATTTGCCTAAGCTATAATCTGAGTGTCACTTTGGGGCATTTACGTAAGTGTTTCTGTTATAGGCCGTGGTGGACGCGTTGGTACTCATGGTGGAACGTTATCATCATTTATTGTGAAGAACATCGCTCTGGATAAAACAGATGACAGCAACCCGCGTGAAGCTATCTTACGTCATGCAAAAGAAGCCGAACAAAATCCATACTGGGTGGCTCCGGCCTATGTGAAGTGAGTCTGATCAGTGTCTGTCATTCGGGGTTTGTAGCCCCACAGATTATGAAGTGGCAGGGGCAATAAATCTCTCTCGCTTCGTTTTACCTCCCATCTGTCATGGATTAAATCTCAAAGGTTTCTTTACTTCCTGTGTTCATTGCTTCATCACAGAACCATGAAACTATACAGAAATCTCAGTCTTGCGCTATCATCAATTGTATTCAGCTGTGAAAAACAAAAAACAGCATTATATACAAGAAAACAGGAATTGCTGGAGAAACTCAGCAGGTCTGGCAGCATCTGTGGGGAGAAAGCAGAGTTAGCATTTCAAGTCAGTTGACTTTTCATGTGTTTTGATGAAAAGTCACTGGACCTAAATTTCTGTATTTGTTTCAGATCTCCAGCATTCACAGTTGATTTTTCACTCATGGGATGTAGGTATGGCTGACTGGCCAGCATCTTATTGCCCGTCTTTAGTTGCTGTTGAGAAGGTAGTGGTGAGCTGCAGTCCATGTGCTTTAGATTGACCCACAATGTCGATAGGGAGGGAATTCCAGGATTTTGACCCAGCAACAGTGTAGGAATGGGAATATATTTCTAAGTCAGGATGGTGAATGGCTTGGAGGCGAGTTTGCAGGTAATGGTGTTCCCATATTTCTGCTGCCATTGTCCTCCTACGTGGAAGTGGTCGTGGGTTTGGAAGGTGCTGTCTGAGGACCTTTGGTGAATTTCTGCAATGCATCTTGTAGATAGTACACATTGCTGCTACTGAGCGTCGGTGGTGGAGGGAGTGGATGCTTGTGGATATGGTGCCAATCAAGTGGGCTGCTTTGTCTTGGATGGTGTCAAGCTTCTTCAGTGTTGTTGGGTTTGCACTCATCCAGGCAAGTGAGGGGCTATTCCATCACACTCCTGACTTGTTCCTTGTAGATGGTGGACAGGAAGTGAATTACTTGCTGCAATATTCCTAGCCTCTGTCCTGCTCCTGTAGTCACTGTATTTGTATGGTGAGTTCAGCTGAGTTTCTGGTCAATGGTAATCTCCAGAATGTTGATTGTGATGGATTCAGTGAAGGAAACTCCATTGACAGTCAAGGCATGGTGATTAGATTGTCTCATATTGAAGATGGCCTTTGCCTGGCATTTGTGTGGGGCGCATGTTACTTGCCACTCGTCAGCCCAACACTGGATGTTGCATTTGAACATGGACAGCTTCAGTATCTGAGGAGTTGCAAATGGTGCTAAATGTTGTGCAGTCATTGGCAAACACCCCCACTTGATGGAGGGAAGGTCATTGACGTTGAAGATGGTTGCGCCTAGGATACTATATTGAGGAACTTCTGTAGAGATGTCCTGGAGCTGAGACGACTGACCTCCAACGAGCACAACCATCTTCCTATGTGCCAGGTTTGCCTCCATATACCCATTGATTCCAGTTTTGCTTGGGCTCCTTGATCAATCAAATGTGGCTTTGATGTCAAGGGCTGTCACTCTCACCTCATCTCTTGAATTCACCTGTTTCATCGATGTTTGAACCAAGGCTGTAATGACATCAGGGGCTGAGTGGCCCTGACAGAACCCACACTGGGCGTCACTGAGCAGGTTATTGCTGAGTAATTACTGCTTGATAGCACTGTTGATGGCACCTCCCATCTCTGTACTGACAGTTAAGAGTAGACTGATGGAGCCATTTTCGGCTTTATCCTGCTTTTTGTGTACAGGACATACTTGGGCAACTTTCCACAATGTTGGGTAGATTCCAGCTTTGTAGCTGTACTGGAACAGCTTGGCTAGGGTGCAGCAAGTTCTGGAGCGCAAGTCTTCAGTACTATTGCCAGGATGTTGTTAGGACCCATAGCCTCTGCAGTATCTAGTGTCTCCAGCTGTTTCTTGATATCACATGGAGTGAACCAATTTGGATGAAGGCAGGTATTTGTGTTGCTGGGGACTGCTGCAGGAGGCTGAGATGGCTCATTCACCCAGCAGTTCTGGCTGAAGATTGTGGTGAATGCTTCAGTCTTATCCTTTACAGTGGCTCTACTATCATTGACGATGGGGATACTTGTGGAGCCACCTCCTCCGGTGACTTGTTTATTTGTGAGGACCATTCATGCCTGATTGTTTTAGAGTGCACTTCTGATGGCCCACATGGATGCCCAGTCTGGAGTTGGTAGATCTGTTCAAAGTCTGTCCCATTTAGCACAGTGATAGTGTCACACAACACAATAGAGGGTATTCTTAATGTGAAGGCATGTCTTCAATTGCCCAGGACTGTGTGGTGGTCACTCTTACTGATACTGTCATGGAGTAGGCACATTAATGAGGCTGAGGTCAAATAAATTTTTCACTCTTACTAATTCTCTCACTACCTGCTGCAGACCCAGTGTAGCTGCTGTGACCTTTAGGGTTTTAGGGAAAAGTGATTATCCTCCGCCACTTTTGTCACCTGCAATCAGACCCCATGACCAAGGAGAAATTCCCCTCCCAACCCATCTGCTTTCCGTAGGGACTGCTCTGTCCACAACTCCTTTGTCTGCTCCACACACCCCACGGATCCGACCCCAACTGGCACCTTTCCCTGCAACTGCGGGAGGTGCTACACCTCCCCTTTTACCTCCGTCCGAGGCCCCAAACAAGCATTCTGTATCTGACAGGGATTCACCTGCACATCTTCCAACCTGGTGTACTGCATCCATTGCATCCAATTTGGTCTCCTCTATATCGGAGAGACTAAGCACAGACTTGGTGATAGATTTGCAGAGCATCTGCAATCTGTACGCTCCAATCTACACCACCTTGATTGCCAGCCATTTGAACTCACCTTCCCACTCCCTTGTGACATGTCCATCCTAGGCCTCCTCCAATGTCATAACGAGACCAGACAAAAGTTGGAGGAACAGCACCTCATATTCTGCCTCGGAAGCTTAAAGTCTAATGGCCTCAACATAGAATCCACTAGCTTCAAAATCTCCCCACCCCCGCCTCATCCCATGTCCAGCTCTCCCTACAACCTGTCCATCTTCCTTCTCACCTATCTTCCTCACCCTCCCCATTGACCAATCTCCACAACCCCCTACCTGCATCCACCTATTACCACCCCATCTGTTTTTGCCTAGCCCTATCCCCCCTCCGTTTATTTCTGAGACCCCTCCCACCCAAGTCCTGATGAAGGGTCCTGACCCAAAATGTCAACTTTCCTGTTCCTCTGATGCTGCCTGGCCTGTTGTGTTCCTCCTTACTATATTTCTGATCCTGCCTATCCACCATCTACAAGGCACAAGTCAGAAGTGTGATGCAATAGTCTCCAGTTGCCTTAATAAATGAAGAATAAATAACACTTAAGAAGCTTGACACCATCAGAGACAACAGCAGTCCTCTTGATTAATACCACATCCGACAAATATTCATTCCCTCCACCACTGATGTTCAGTGGTAGCAGTATGCATTATCGACAAGATGCATTGCAGAAATTCGCCAAGGCTCCTTAGACAGCACTTTCCAAGCCTACAATCACTTCCAGCTACAATGACAAGGTTGGCAATACATGGGAACACCACTGCCTGCAAGTTCCCCTCCAAGCCACTCACTGTCCTGGCTTGGAAATATATTTCTATTTCTGCAATGTTGCTGGGTCACCATACCCGAAACATTAACTCTGATTTCTCTTCGGAGATGCTGCCAAACCTGCTGAGATTTTTCAGCAATTTCTGTTTTTGTTTCTGATTTATAGCATTCGCAGCTCGCTTTTTATGGCTCTTCAGAAGCCTGAAAGGATAGTAGAGGCAGAAAATAATTAAAAGGGTATCTGAATATACACCTGATATTCCATTATTTTGAGAGTAGGTTGGAGCATGGAGTAACCAGAGCAGCCATAATCTTATTTAATGGCAGAGCAGGCTCATGAAGCCAATTAATCTCCTCCGTCCTTTCTGTTTTGGGGTGACCATAACAAATATGAATGGCAGTAGACAGTTCAACCCCTCGAACCTGCTCTGCTATTTAATAGGATCGTGGCTGATTCAACATTCCTAATCTCCACCTTCCTGCCTTTTCCCCTTAACCTTTGAATCCCCAATTGATCAAGAATCTATCTCAGCCTTAAATAAACACTGGGCGAAGAAATTCCTGTTTATCTCTGTCTTAAATTAGTGTCCTTTTCCGCTAAGACTATGCGGACTTGTCCTGGACTCTCCCATGAGGGGAAAATGTTCTAGCATAATCTCCCTGCTCATACATTCTACACCTCAGCTAATATAAAAGATTCTGTTCTGAGGAAGGGTCACTGGACCCTAAACATTAACTTTGATTACTCTTCGCAGAAGCTGCCAAACCTGCTGAGCTTTTCCATCAATATCTGTTTTTGTTTCTGATTTCCAGCATCCGGAATTCTTCAGTTTTTGTAAAGGATTGTATGTGCCTTCTTAATCAATTTATCCACCTGTCGTGCTACCTTCAGGGATCTGTGGACATTCACCGGAAGGTCCCTCACTTCCTGTACACTTCTCAGTACTCTCTCATTAATTGTGGATTCCTTTGCCTTATTTAGCCTCCCAAATGTATCATTTCACACTTCTTCAGGTTACTGTGGGTCTGGAGTCACATGTAGGCCAGACCAAGTAAGGGTGGCAGGTTTCCTCCCCTAAAGGGACAGAAGTGAACTAGATGGGCTTTTCGTGACAATTGGCAATGGTTTCATGGTCATCATTAAGCTCTTATTTCCAGATTATTATTGAATTCAAATTCCGCCATCTGCAGGATTTTGAAAGCAGGTCCCCAGAACGTTATCTGAGTCTCTGGATTAATTGTCTAGCAATAATACCATTTGGCCATCACCTACCATCTGATAATGATCAATGTCTGTGGCATTTGGAATTCTCTGCCTCATTAAGCTTTGGATTCTCCATTGATGACCATAAATGCACAGTAGATTTTTGGCCTTTTAGGGAATCGAGAGCTGTGGGGAGAGGGCAGGAATGTGGATTTCATGTAAAAGGTCAGCCATGATTATATTGAACGGCAAAACAGGCTCGATGGCTACTCCTGTTCCTATTTGTTATGGTCTTGTGTTTCACTTCGAACACCTTTCAGATAGTGTTCCAGATTTCACGTGCGCTGTGCTTCCTTCACTCTTGTTGTTAACCTCTCCGTCTGCACCTTCACTCGTTTTCTGGCCCCACCTTTGTCCTCTGTGCTGTCCTCACCCTCATTCTCTCATTTTGGATTTCAGAACCCAGCCACATGCCGTGTTTGCAACCCCAGAGGCCGAGGAAGAGGTGGAGGATGATGAGCCTGAGTGGAAGAAGCGCAAACTATGAACACAATGTGGACCTTGGACTCTTGGCCAATGAGGTTGGCTGCAGCCATGGCTAGTTTCACATCTCTGTTACCTGTTTCTATTAGTGGCACGGCATCGGGACTGTTCGAGACATGAGTTGAGGGAGGTGGATAGTGAACGAGTGAGTGTAGGATATTGAGGTATTTGGGTTATATTTGATGAAGGAGTGGGTTTTATAGGGTTGGGTGAATCAGTTGATTTGGGAAAGGTCAGTAAGGATGGGTGAGGGCAAGGATAGGGCACGGAGGAGATCAATGTACTGACTGTCTTTTTGCTTTGCAACTGCTGTCACATGTCCTGTTGTTAAATTTTTTCTGATGTTCTGTTCTGATTAATGTTAATAAAATCTGATGCTGGATAATTCAGCCTCTGAGCTTAAGTTAAATAATGTTCTTTGTGTGGAGTGGTCCAATTACAACCTGTCTCGGCCTTGAGGGCTATATATGATTTGATTTAGCGAAAATGCCATTTACTGAGCGTGGCAAAGAACCAATATCCAGAGATCAAATTATTTTTACACATTCTCAGTAGAGAGAAAGGTCTTTCAGCCCATTGTGTCTGCATCAATCCACAGAAATCTGACTATTAATTGCGTTTTCCAGCTCGTGACGCATAGCCCTGAAGGCTTTGGCAATGCAAATGAATATCTAAATACTGGTTGTGTTATGAGAGTTTCTGACCCAACCATCCTCTCTTTTACACAGTGATATTCAACTCTAACCCCCCTCAGTTTAAAAATAATCCCCCTCAATGCTTCTCTTAGCCT
>NC_063335.1:0-26905 GCF_021869965.1 Rhincodon typus
CACACACTATTCTGACTTAAAATATATCACCATTCCTTCAATATTGTGAGGTCAAAAACCTAGAGTTTCTTCCTTAATGGCATTACAGATGTACGAGAACCAAATGGACTGTAGATTTTGAGGAGAGTAGTTCAACATCATCTTCTGATTGACAATGAAGGATGGGCAGAAAATAGCCATGGATACTTGCTTCCAACAGAGCATTACAAAAGGATACAAATGAGCCTCACTGGCAAGGCTAGCATTTGTTGCCCATCCATAATTGCCCTTCAGAAGGTTATAGTGAACCAGCTTCTTGAACACATCTGAGTGATTTGCTCGGCCATTTTAGAGACCAGTTGAAAGTCAACATATTGCTATAGCCTGGGGTCATATAAAAACCCGACCAGATGAGGATGACAGATTTTTCTTCCCCTAAAGGTCATCTGTGAACCAGGTGAATTTTTATGATAATAGGGTACCTTCATTGTCACTATTACCGAGACTAGCTTTTTATTCAAAATTCTATACACTGCAAAATTTATAGGCAGACTGGATTGGTCATTTGCAGCCTAAGTCTAAAATCTATGTTGTGTGCCCATTCTACAATTGCAGCAAGGTAATACATCACACGAACCTGTTAGTAGGCACAATACATTGTATAATGGGATCCCTTGGCATTCCTGAAACTTATTCAGACTGCAAGAGGCTAATTGGACACTAGTGATGGACCTACAATTAGTGAAAGATGAGTAGTTGTGCTTGGAATGTCTGTTGATGTATTATTAGCACAAAGTAATGTGAAAGAGTAAGTAGTTATTTGTAACTGTTCATACTCTGTAGTCAATACTTTATGGTTGTGCCCCCAACCCAATACACTTGGGATATGTATAATTAGTGTCCTGGGATCAGTGTGTCAAATCAGCAGCTATCTCAGTCTCAGCTATCTGCCCTACAATTAAATATTTCATTGTATTGTTACAATGGTAAAATGATAGGTGATCCCTGACATTAGGCACCTTACCTGTCTACTAATAAAAGCACAACACTACAAGCAGAACTCCCATCATTGGACCAATATTGATTTGCAGTTCTCCTTTACAAGCTGGATACCTGAAGCTCATGGATGGGGTATAACATTAGCTGGAATTGCGGTCTGCATCTGGTATATTATTGATTGCCAATGTCCAAGCACTATTTGTTCACCTTTTGCCTTTTACTCACTTTTATCTCTCTTTAACTGTCGTCTGCCAGGTATGTAAGAGCCTGGGAATATTTTGGGAGTGAGGTGAATCCATTTGAGTCAGAATGCAAGTCTTCCATAAGATCATAATAGACAAAATAGGAGCAAAATGGATATAGACTGACTTGATTGTAGAAGACAGAGAATAGCAGTGGAAGGGTGTTTTTCTGACTGGAGATCCATGACCAATGGCATTTCACAGTGATCAGTGCTGGGACTCCTGTTGTTTGTAACATACACAAATATATTGGAGGAGAATGTAGGGGGTTAGATTAGTAAGTTTGCAGATGACACAAGAATTGGGGAAACTGCGGCCAGTGAGGAGGATTGTCTGAGGATACAGAAGGATATAGATAGACTGGAGACTTGGGTGGAGAAATACCAGATTGCATTTAATTTGGACAAATGCGAGGGGATGTATTTTGGAATGCTGGAAGAAAGCATACAGTAAATGGCAGAACTCTTAGAAGCATAAACATAAGGAGGGATCTAGCATACAGGACTATAGTTCCCTAAAAGTAGCAACACAAGTGGATAAGGCGGTCAAGGAGGCATATGGTATGCTTGCCTTCATCAGTCGGGGCCTAAGATATAGAAGTTGGCAAGTCATATTATAGCTGTATAGAACTTTAATTAAGCCACATGGGGAATATTGTGTACAACTCTGCTCACCACACTTTAAGAAGGATGTGAACGCTTTGGAGAGGGTTGGTTTGGAGGGTATTAGCTATGAGGAGAGATTGGACAACTCAGTCTGTTTTCATTGGAATGTCAAAGGCTGAGGGGCAAGCTGAAAGAGGTTTACAAAATTATGAGACACCTGATAGAACGGATAGTTGGAGTCTTTTTCCCAAGGTAGAAATGTCAATTTCTAGGTGACATAAATTTAAGATAAATGGGAGAAAGTTTAAAGGAGATGCGAGAGACATGTTTTTACACAGAGGGTGATAAGTGCCTGGAATGCAGTGCCAGAGAAGGTGGCAGTATCAGATACAATAGCAATGTTTAAGAGGCATCTTGACAGATACATGAACAGGCAGGGAATAAAGGGATATGGGCCGTGTAGAGGCAAAAAAAATTTTAGTTTAGAAACACATCATGCATTGGTGCAGACTTGTTGGGTCGAAGGGCCTGTCCCAGTGCTGTACTGTTCTTTGTTCTTTATTTGAGTCGGTAATTCATCGTCTCAAGCCTGCTCTGCCATTCAGTGAGATCATGACTGATCTGATTGTTGCCTTACCTCCACTTTCCTGTCTTCTACCCATGATACCTGACTCCCTTGCAGAGCAAAAATATACCTAACACTTTGAATATGTTCAGTGATCCAGTCTTCACTTTCTCTGGACGTAGAATTCAAAAGCTTAAAGTCCTTCTGAAAGAAGAAATGCCATCTCATCCAAATCTTAAATCGGAGATCCCTTGTAACTGTGCCCCCTAATTTGAGGATCCCTCTGACTGTAGACAATATATTAGCAAAGGGCTTTAAACACTGGGATAACCTTGGTTCAAACAGCTGCTCTTGGGTTTCAGTGCTGTTCAGTTTTTAAAAACACAATTGAAATGCTGGGACTTAGGATCTCAATCTCAATGTGATACTAACACATTATCACTAGGAGCAAGTGGACGTTATTCAGTCCCTTGAGTCTTTTCCAATCATTTCTGTGCCTCTAATCCTTTTTGCATTGTAAGCATCTCTGTCAGATCACCCCGTCTATAGTCCTTTAAACTGAAGAGAATATTCAGGGTGACCTTGTGGGTCAACCCTGCCTCTGAGTCTGCAAAAATAGTAGACTCGCCAACTTTAAGGGTATTTAAATGGTCATTGGATAAACATATGAATAGTTTAGATTAGATGGGCTTCAGATTGGTTTCACAGGTCGGCGCATCATCGAGGGCCGAAGGGCCTGTACTGTGCTGTAATGTTCTATGTTCTATGTTCTATGTTCTATGAGTCAGAAACTTTGGCTGAGATCCATCCCAGGGCTTGATGACCAAGAAAAGTGCATTCATTACATAGCCAAATAGGATGATTGTCAACTTTGCAAGTATTTGTAGCACCTGCCAATTGCAGACAGTGAGATTGGGAGAGATTCCTGGTCAATCATGCGATAGGAAGAGTGCTGGAGACTGCATTGTTACTCCAGGCCACAACATGCATGTAAATAGTGCATATTGCCACAGCAATCAGGCATCCGTGAGTGAACTGTAACACCACCACTCAGGGATCATAGAGGAGAAGAACTTGCTGTGTGAACAGATGATCTTGGATGTCGGGAGCATGTAGGATGTAAGGGTTTGGATGCTTAGTTCATGGCTCAGATTTGCCACTGAGGCTTTTCATTCATTTATCAGACATGGGTGTCACAGGCTGTGTCACCCTTTACTGTCCACCTCTAGTTGCCCTTTGAAAAAGTGGTGGTGAAAATACCTTTTCGAACTGCAACAGTCCATTTGTTGTAGGTAGATCCACAATGCTGTTAAGGAGTTCCAGGTCTTTGACTCAATGACACTGAAGGAATGGTAGTATATTTCTAAATCAAGTTAGTGTGCAGCTTAGAGGGGAACTTAGAGGTGGTGATATTCCCAATTACCTCCTGCCCTGGTCCTTCTAGATGGAAGTGTCCGACTGTTTGAAGGTGCTGTCCAAAACACCTTGGTGGATTTCTACAGTATGTATTGTAAATGAGGCACACTGTGATGATTCTATGCGTATGACTATGTCCGCTGTCACTTGACTAGTATTTGAGACCTCTGTCCTAATTTCGTCATGGACCCCAGGTATTAGTAAGGAGGACTTTGCAGGGTCAACGGGGCTGAGTTTGTGTGGTCTTTTTCAGTGCTTAGGTCAATGCCAATTTCATTCATCAGGTTTCATTCCTTTGAGACTTTTTCGCAGTTTGTTACAACTGTGTATCTACTAGGCCATTTCAGAGTGCATTTAAGAGTTGGCCACAGTGCTATGGATCAGAGGTCACATGTAGCCCAGAAGAAATAAGGATGGCAGATTCCCTTCCTAAAGGCCATTAGTAAACCAGTTGTTTCTATGGCAATTGTGTGCAGCGAAATTCTACCAGAGACAGTGGCCATGAATTTTGTGGCAATAATAAAGAGTCTACAGTGAGGGCTGGAGACGAAAGCTTTGATCATCCCAATGGTTTCTTGAGTTAAAACAAAATGACTTCCACAATTATTGGATCCCAGTCAAGTCACTTATGTGGAAATTGGAGAAACGATATGGTTCCCTTTAGAGCAGAGAAGGCTAAGGGGATCTTTTTTTAATAAAGGAGGTTTCAGTGGAGCAGCTGGAAGAAATTGTTTTCTCAAGTAATTGGCTTGATAGCTAGAGTTCATGGATTTATGGCAAATTGGCAAAAGAACAATATAGGATTCTTCACACTGTAAATTGTTATGATCTGAAACACACTGCTTGTCTGAAAAGCAGATTGAATAATGAGTGGCCCGACAAGAAGAATGGTTAAGTGATGTGGCAGTGAAGTGGAGTTGGGTTTTCTCAGCTGACCCTGTATCAGTAAATCATTTATTGTTGGAGATGTGAAATTCACATGATTGTAGTGTCAGGGGCATTGGTTCACTCCTTACCCTTCTTCACATGGGGCCGTTTGCAAAACAAGCACTGCCTGGACTATTAAATCATTACAACACGGAAATGGGGAAGAGAGTCCCAGTGGCATATCTGTGCAAGAATCCAAAGCTAATTATGCAGAAGCAGAGTAAGAAGCCATTATTGGAATTGCTGTTACTTTGATTGAATGAGCATAAATGTGAGTAGGTGAGGACAGTCTCACAGAATTGGATGATAGAGAGAAGCATTGAGGATGTGATCAACTCTGTGGAAGGCTGCTGAGAAGTTGAAGAGGGGACACATTCACAAAGTATGTCACCTATGACTGCTTGTAAGCATCTTATGCCACAGCTGGAGATACAACTTCAATTCAGGAAGTCAAACAGACTTGGACGTGCTCTTGGGAGACTAACAACATCTCTAATGGACCTGAGGAAAACGTGGTGATGATTAACTGAGATGATAAGGTCAGTGGGAGAGGGCTTAAGGATGCATTTACCTTTGATAGTGACCATTATATAAAGATGGGGGGAGGTCAGGATGCCTGAGGAAAGGGTATCATTTACAAAGTCAACTAAGAGAGTTTGCCGTGGTGGGGGTAGGGCAGGAATTTAGTGGAATTGGGTCTGGGGAAGGTGGAGGAGGCATGAGTGTGAGTCTCAGGGCTGAAAGGTTTGGAGAAGGAGGTGGGGGTGGTTGGGAGAGAATCTAAGTCATCTGATTTCTCAGAGCTCAATAGAAGGGGTACGGGGGTGGGGCATGTTTGATGAGGTGGGAAGTGAGGGTACAATCAAATGAATGAGAAATCCCTGGAGGTTCTGTGCTGTGGTTCTTGTACTGAACCCAGTTTCAAGGAAGATAAGACAGAGGGCTTTTTATCCATTACATTCAGCAGAGTTTCAACCCGTGACCCAAAGCTGTGAGAATGTTAGACAAATCTACCCTGCCTTTCAATTAACCACTTCACTGTTTTTTTACATTTCACAACTAATGTTACATTTCACTGTCTTCATGTCTAGCTGTCTTTAATTTTTTTTAATCAAAAGTACTTCGTTCATGTGTTTACAGGATACAATCTCTTGCATCTTGGCAGCACTCTCACAGCTCCGTAAATGGTTTCCAGTTTGTGTTACTGGTATCTCCAATTCATGAAGAATGAAGCTGTCACTTTTCAGAATTCACACATGCTTTGAATCACCTTCCTGGTTTGATCAACTGATGGTGAGCTGATGCCACCCTGTCCCCCTCAGCCCCGTTTACTGCACACAATATATTCAGTGGGTTTTGCTCACAATGGTCGACAGAAAGGAAATAAATGATAAAATTGTCAGAAATCTTGGAGCTGCTGGCAGTATTTTATGGTGTTTTGTCCTTTTGTAAACCCGTATCATTCCTGATGATCCAGCACACAGCACCTTCTGATCTGAACCAGATGTGGAATCTTTTCCACTGCTTTTGGCATCCAGTGAGATACTGAAGACAAGATTTCAACATCAGTTGCAAAGAAGAATTTAAAAGCAATAAAGTTTATTTTCCTCCATGGAATCCATGTCAGCTGTTATATCTGCAAGGAAGACAGGAAGTGTGCAGGTCAGAGCTATGTGATCTAATACATCTTTATTTAAAATAGGAGACAGTTTGGCATTTACCTCAAATCAAAATATTATTAAATTCTTCATTGGGACAATGGATACTAGCTGGAAGAAACAACATGCACATTTTAGCAAGCTGCTATGCCAAGTAAGAGACTTGTAGTGATTTGTGCAAAGTGGCAGGGACCATACTTCAAAGCTGTGTGGGAATGACAGGGGCAGCAGTAAGGGAGCAGTGTGAGGTCACACAGTCTTCTAAGAAATCCAAGAGGGCCACAAAATCCAAACTGCAGAATTCTAATTCTGAACCACCTCATGGTTGAGTGGGAGCCATTTGCTGGAGCACTAAACCTTTTGAAAAGAAAGAGATACATTTGTTTGTTTAGTGCCTTTCACAACCTCAGGGGTCCCAAAGCCTTTAGAACATTGAACGTAGAACAGTACAGCACAGTACAGGCCCTTCGGCCCACGATGTTGTGCCGAACTTTTACCCTAAACCTAAGGTCTATCTAACCTCCACCCCTACCTTATACTATCATCCATATGCCTATCTAATAACCGCTTAAATGCCCCTAATAAGGCCAACTCCACTACCCTCTCCGGCAATGCATTCCACGCCCCTACCACTCTCTGAGAAAAAAACCTACCTCTGACGTCTCCCCTATATCTACCTCCTTTCACTTTAAAACTATGCCCCCTCGTAATAGCTACCTCCACCTTAGGAAAAAGTCTCTGGCTGTCCACTCTATCTATACCTTTGATCATTTTGTACACCTTTACAGCCAAGGAAGTGCTTTATAAAGTGCTGTCACTATTGTAATGTTGGGCATATGGCTATGCATTTGTACACAACAAACTCCTGCAAATAACAATGTGTGGTGACCAGCTAATCTATTTCAGTGGTAATTGTTAGGGAATAGATATTGTCCAGGACACCAGAGCGTACTCAAATAAAAGCAAAATCCTGAAGTTGCTGAAAATCTGAAATAAGGAGACATAATTTTAAGGCGATTGGAGGAAGGTATAGGGGAGATGTCAAAGGTAGATTCTTTACACAGAGAGTATTGGGCATGTGGAATGCGCTGCTGGCAGTGGTAGTGGAGTCAGATACTTTAGAGACTTTTAGGCGACTCTTGGATAGGCACATGGAGAATAGTAAAATGTAGGGTATGCAGGGTAGTTTGATCTTAGTAGGATAATAGGTCGGCACACCATCGTGGGTCGAAGGGCCTGTACTGTGCTGTACTGTTCTATGTTCTATGTTCTCTGTTCTATTAAATTCAATGATCCTGGAGAAATTCAACAGGTCTGGCAGCATCAGTGGAGAGAAAAACAGAGATTTGAATCCTACAGTAATCTTCTTCAGACCTACAGTCAGAGAGTCATAGAGTCATTCAGCATGGAAACAAAGTCTTCAGTCCAAACTCATCCATGCCAACCAGGTTTCCCAAACCAAACTAGTTTCATTCGCATACATTTGGCTCATATCCCTCTAAACCTGTCCTATTCATGTACATGTCCAAATGTCCATTAAATGTTGTAACTGTACCTGCATCTACCACTTCCTTTGGCAGTTCATTCCATATGCGCTTCGCTCTCTGTGTGAAAAGTTGCCCCTCAGGTCCCATTTAAATCCTTCCCCTCTCACCTTAAAAATATGCTCCCTAGTTTTGAATTCCCCTACCCTAGGGAAAAGACTTTTACTGTTCCCCCTATCTATGCCCTTCTTGATTTTTATAAACTTTTACAAGGTTACCCCTCAACCTCCTACACTCCAGTGAAAAAGGTCCCAGCCTATCGAGCCTCTCCTTATAACCCACACCTCCTGTATCAGTAACCTCCTCGTAAATCTCTTTTGCACCCTTTCTAGTTTAATAACATCCTTCCTATAACAGGACGACCAGAACTGTATGCAGTATTCCAAAAGTGGCCTCACCAATGTCCTGTACCAACCCAACATGACGTCCCAACTCCTATACTCAGTGCTCTGACCAATGAAAGCAAGCGTGCCACACACCTTCCTCACCACTTTGTCTACCTTTGATGCCACTTTCAAGGAACTACATACCTGAATCCCTAGGTCTCTCTGTTCAACAACACTCTAAGGTCCCTACTATTAACTGAGTAAACCTTTCCCAGGATTGTCTTACCAAAATGCAACACCTTGCATTTATCTAAATTAAAATCGGCTACCCCTTGGCCCATTGGCCCAGCTGATCAAGATCCTGTTGTACTCTTAGATAATATTCTTCACTGTCCACTAGATCATAAAATTTGGTGTTAACTTTCAGTTAATATTAACCATTTCTCCAGATGTTGCCTGACCTGTTCAGTCTCTCCAGCATTTTCTCTTTTTATATCAAGCATTTACTGCCCTGTTTCTCTTTGAAATTGTGCAATATGTTGACCAGAGAGTGCAGAGGGTTAACATCTCATCTGTGGATACAGTGCCTCAGACAGTGCAGCATTCCCTCAGTATTGCGCTGGAATGGTCGGCCCATGTGTTTAAGTCACTGGAGTGGGATTTGAACATACAGCCTTCTAACTCAGAAAACAGATCACTGCCCACTAAGTTAAGGCTACTCAGTAAAGCAGAAAATGTCTTTAATTGAACTGCTGCGCGTAATAAAAAGGAAAGTTGCTTTTATTGATTTTTTTTAAGCGTCCTGCACCTTAGGAATTTGTAAAATCCCTATCTGTTTTGTGGTGCAGATTTTTGTGATACTGTTTTGTATTGCCAAGGAATTGGACCTCCCATAACACTGCCTCATACAGTAAGGCTACAGAAATTAGAAAATCCCAGATTTCAAGTTTCAGGCGAAGATTCCAGGTCCAGATGGGAGATAAAGATTATGTGGGAAGCTCTTTGCAAGCATTTGAATAATCAAAGCCATATGTATAAGCAATTTGACTTCTTGGAAATATTAATTTCTCCCCAACAGCGCGACGTCAATGTTTATATACATTGATGATCCAAGCAACACCACTGGTATGTAACTGATAATGTGGAACATTGACCAGGTCTGTACTGTGCACAAAAAGCAGAGCAAATCCAAAACGGCTTATTACACTGTTGACAGTATTGTCAAGTGACACTTGTAAAGGAATAAGCTGCTCATTCGGTTTGGGTTCCACAAGAGCCATTCAGCTTCTGACTACATTACAACCTTGATCCAAATATGGACAAAACAGCTGAATGTTAGGGATGAGGTGACAATTACTGCATTTGATTTCAAGGCCACAGTAGACCAAATATAGCACTAAGATGCTCGAGCATAATCCAAGTCAATGGGAATCAGGGGGTTAATCTGCATAACTCATTCTGTCCTCTCTAACCAAGCAATTTTTATATCCAACTTACCAACTCATTGTGGATCCCATGTTCGATGCTGTTATTGCAATTTTGTGAAGGCGAAAGTTATCCAATGGTTATAAGATCTGAAATCCCTGGTGTAGCTTCATAGAATTTCCAGAGATCCATGAGATATATTCCTTTCAAATTGTATCAGACATTTTACAAACTCATGAGGAGTTAAAGGAACGCTTTTGGTTCATTTCTTAGAGCAGTACATTCTGGAGCCAAACAGAAAGCAAGCTGTACTAGAATTGGTATTGCAGACCGAGATAGGTTAATTAATACCCTCATAGGGAATATATCCCTAGGTAACCACTATCATAATAGGTTTGAATTTTACATTAGTTTGAGAAAAGGGAGAGTCGGTCCAACACTAGTATTTTAAACAGAAATGAGTGCATGACAACAGAAATAAAAGATAGCTCAATGAAGATACAGTGGAAAACATTTAAACAGATATTTCAGAATAGACATTCCATCAAGTTAGAAAAATTCCAAGCAGAAGACCCACCATCTGTGGTTAACTAAAAAAATTAAAGGTAGTATCAAAGTTAAAAAAAAAGCACCTAATTACACAAATGTGGGTGGCAATTCAGAAGATTGGATGGAATATAAAAATGCAACCAATGATTAAAATTAGATAAAGAGATTAAGATTAAAGTATGAGAGCAAGCTGGCTGGAAGTATAAGCATAGGCAATAAGAGTTTATATGGACATTTTAAAAAAGAAGAATTAACCAAGTGAACTTTGTTCATCTAGAAATGAGTCTGAGAAATTGTGGAAAATAGGGAGTTGGCGGATGAATTGGACAGGTGTTTTACATTTGTCTTTTGGCCATCACTTTTGAGCTTACATGTAGCATCCCAGAATTCAGGAAATAGAAGGGAGGGAGGAACATCAAAACATTACATCAGCAAGGAAGTGATACTAAGTAATTCGGTGGAGCTGTGGGCTGACAGGTCCTGATGGACTTCATCTAGAGTTTTAAATCAAGTGGCTAATGTGTGTTAACACGGTGTAGAGCTGGATGAACACAGCAGGCCAAGCAGCATCAGAGGAGCAGGAAAGCTGACGTTTCGGGTCGAGACCCTTCTTCAGCTAATGTGGGTTGATGCTTTGTTCTTTTCTAATTTTCAAGGAAGATCCAATTACATTGGAAATAAGTAAATGTTAATCAATTATTCAAAAAAGGAAGAATATAGAGAGCAGGAAACTTAACATCTGCCTTGGGAAGATATTAGAAGCTGTTATCGAAGACATTATTACAGGTTGTTTAGATAAGCTCAAATTAATCAGGCAGAAATCAATGTAGCTTAGTGCTCCATTAATTTAATTCAGTTTGTTGAAGTAGCAACATGCTGTGAATAAAGGGGAACCAATGGATGCACAGTATTTGGATTTCAGGCATAGAATCCAGGCATAGAATCCTTGAATTTCTGGAAGGCTTTCAACAATGTGCTACATCAATGATGGAAAAACAAATTCAACCCTGGGATTAACAGGTTGATATGGATAGACGACTCTCTGGCTAATGTAAAATGTAGAATAGACATAAATAGGTCATTTTCTGTCAAGATGTAATGAATGGTTTGCTGCAGGAATCAGTACTGGAACTTCAAAATCGACTTAGATGAAGGGATGGAAGGGATGGCAGCTAAGTTTGCTGATAACACAAAGATAACATTAAAGTAAGTTGTGAAAGGAACATGAGGCTATGGTAATGGTTTTTGGATAGATTAAATGAGTGAACAAATTTGTGGGTAAATAGAGCATATTGTGGGAATATGTGAATATGGGAATATTTTGGGTAGAAGAATAGAAAATAAGAATATCATATAAATGACGAGAGATAGCACTTCTCTGAGATTCAGATGGATACAGGTGTTGTAATGCACATATCACAAAATATTAGTATGCAGGCGCAACAAATTTTCAGGAAGGAACTGAATACAAAATGAGGCAGGTCAGCTTTCAGATGGCATTGGTAGAAATGTATCTGCAATACTGTACATATTTTTCTTCTCCTTATTTAAGGCAAGTTGTAAATATGTTGGGAGAATTTCAGAGAACCATTTACTTGGCTGGTGCCTGGTGGAGTTGTCTTCTGAAGAAGGGTTGGACACAATAGTAGCTGCTTGGGTTGAGAAAATTAAGAGATGATTTGATGACGCCTCTTAACAAGATGGATGTGAAGAGGATGTTTTCCCTCTTGGGGGAATCCAGAACAAGGGTTCACTGTGTTAAAAAAGGGTCTGTTCATTTAAGAAAGAGATAAAGAGAAAATGCTTCTCCCTGAGGGTCTTGAATCTTTTAAAATGTATTTCTCAAAAGGTGGTGGAAGTACAGTCTTTTTCAGGTAGAGATAGATGGATTTTTGATAAACAATGGGATGAAGTATTATCAGGGATAGGTGGGAACATGGAGTTAGCAGATTAGCCATGATCTTGTTGAAAGGAGGACCAGCTTGAGGGACCAAATGGTCTACTCCTGCTTCTAATTCCCATATTTGTATATGCGCAAGTTCATTCACATATATCATTTTGCTGAATTTTTGCATAACCACATCAGTATCTCCTTTTGTTACATTTCTTAGCATCTTCCAGTTCTAATTAAACACCATTGACCTGAAATGCTAACTCTGTTTCTCTCTCCACAGAGCCTGCCTGACATTCTGAGTTTCTTCTACATTTGTTTGAATCAGATTTCCAGCAAGATTTTGCTTTTTTTTTGCACTTGTTAGTTTCTTGTTTGCTTCCAGGTAGGAAATCTGCCAAAATGAATCAAAAACACTCCAATCAACACTCAGTGACTAAAAAGGCATTTGTATATACCTTATATGTTCAATGACCCAGCTTCCACTGTTGTCTTGGGAAAGAGAATTCTAAACACAATAGTGACTCCCTGGGGGAAGACATTTCTCTTCATCTCTCTCTTAATTGGAAAGTTTCTTACTTTTAAACTGTGCCCCTTAATTCTAGCATGCAATGTGAAACATTGTCTCTGTATCCATCCAGTTGAGTCCAATCAGAATCTTAGTTTTCAATAAGATTTTCTCTCATTCTTCTAAACTCCAAAGTATATTGAGCCAATCTGCTCAATCTTTTCTCAAAAGACAAACTCCTTCTCTTAGGAATCAGCCAAGTAAACCTTCTCTGAAATGCAAGTCTACTCCTTCTGAAGTAATGTATACTTAGAAGATCACCTGTAAGTCTGTACCACTCTAAAATAAGTAATGTCATTTGAAAAATATGTTCTGAAACCAACATTAATTTACTAGCCATTAAACATTCACTCTAAAATTGTGACTGTCTCTTGTGTTTGGATTTAGAAATGTTTAAATCAACTGTAAATGTAATAAAATCTATCCTTCCAGACTAATTAGTTGTTTAAATTGTTTCAGAAACATTGCAAAGGGAATCTCAAGAATGCAGCTGCGTCTTTAGACACATGAATCCTTCTAGTGTTTCTTTTATGTCGATTCTCTGATGAGGGAACTATCAACACATTAACTATATAAAGTTTCTGTGTGAACTTGTTTTGGTTCTTTCTAAACTACATTGAAGTGCCCAATGGAATCCAATATTGAAATTGCAAAATATCAGTCCAGCGATTGTTATGCTTCCATGAAGCAGGAGTTGCCAAATCAATATTGAAGCATCCAACACTACAATGAGGAAGGAAAAATGTCCTTGCACTTATATAGCACCTTTCACAACCTTAGGGCTGTCCAAAACACTTTGCAGCAATGAAGTATTTGTGAAATGTTGGCACTTCTGTACTGAAGGAAATACAGAAGCTAATTAAAGCCCAGCAAACTTCACAAACAACTATGTAATAACGACCAATTAGTTTATGTATAAGTGATGTTGGTTAAGGGTTCTATATTGGCTCTGAAGATAAATTCCATGCTGTTCTCTGAAATGGCATCTTTGCTGTCGGAGTGAGCGAACAAGGCCTTTGTTTAAGTGGCATTTGGAAAGGTACCTCCAATTACATAGCTTCACTGTCATTACAGGACAGGCCAGGGAAGATATGATACATTCTGAGGAAGGGTCTGGACCTGAAATGTTAACTGTGATTTTTTTCTTCACAGATACTGCCAGACCTACTGAGCTTTTCCAGCAACTTCTGTTCTTGTTCCTGATTTACAGCATCCACAGTTCTTTTGGCTTTTTTTTAATGTGTAGCCACTTGTTCCACTTACAGAACAGCTCGAATTGTAACTGTGATGATCCAAGTCAGATCATTACCCTAATACTGAACACCTGCCCTGAGAGTACGTTTCTTGTTGGCATCATAACTCATCACACTGCGACAGCTGACACCATGGTATGGATTGTTAGCCTCAATGTTAAACTGTAATGGCTTCCCTAGTCATACAAGATTATTATGATTGCAGTGGAACATTAGTCTACTTTTGTACTCAATTGTCTGAAGAGGGATCTGAATCTAAAATCCTGTGACTCAGAGACAAGAGTACTAATAACTGAGCTAGAGTTGACACATGGTTTATTGTTGGTCTTTTTTTATTTTTCATGGGATTTCACTGTAAGACCAGCATTTGCCAGTCATCCTTAATTACCTAGTGTAGGTAGAGATCAGAACTTTCAAAACTATTAACAGAAACAAAATATTGAAGACTAGTGAATTCTATGTACGTGTCATATGTAAGAAAGGATGATATTAGAACGGTACAATTATGCCTATTAAGGAATGAAAAAATGAGCTGAGCCTGTTTTGAAAAGAGAAAGTTTGAAGGGGGAACAAATAGAGGTTTTGAAAAATTGTCATTGTTTTTGAAAAAGTGAAGACAGAGTGGATCCTCTGGCGGAGAAGATTAAAAGGTGAAAATCCAACCCTTAATATCTACTATTGAAAAATGGAAAAAGGAAATCAATCATCCCAATGCCATATCGAATTATTCCTGGATTCTTTATATCTCAAAGTACTAAACTGTATGCCAGCTCTCTCTCTTGCTTCCAATATGTCATACTGAAGAGGTTAAATTATTCAAGAGGGGTTTGAATGATTATTTGAATAGAAATAATGTGGAAGAATACAAGGAAAAGACAAGAGAATGGTACTAAGTCATAATGCTCATTCCGAGAGCTTGTGCAGACACGATGGGCTGAATTCTGAGCTGTAACACTTCTCTGATTCTGTGTTTGGTTTTGTATTTGTCAATGTACATTTCTCAGATATTTTCTGCAGCAGTTCCCTATGTGGATGCTGCTTCTTTATAAACAAGGGGCTTCAGCTACACTTGCAAATGGCTGCAGGATTCCAGATTCTAATTAATCTAATTGAAGTCACTGGAATTTATACAGCCTTGAATTCACAGCAATGTGAACAATGTTATGAGTCTTGTGTGACAGAATGTCAGAGCTGAGTAGCTTTTATCATGAAAGTGACAAAATGCACAAATATCAGAATAAGGTGCGATTAGACATGGAGAAAATTAATAATGAGTATCGATGGTCTTTTCCAGCAGCGATTAATTACTGCTTTGAAGTTTTCACTGAAGATATGAAGATGAACAGTCCCATTGAAACACACTGCAAACTGAGGCCATTCTTTTGTTGCACATGTTCTTCAATCTGCCAATTCCCAGCAGATCCTGGCTGGATGGGAGCTGGATCAGGCTTACAAACCTGAAGATCTTATTCTCTTAGCTGTGATACCTTTTATGATCACATTTCACCAAAACTAATGCTCTGTAAATGTACCACTTGATTGACACTTGCCCAATCAACTGTTAATCATTTACTCCTGGTTAAGGTTGGGATATGAACCCTTCAACTTGAGTGTGGAAGATTAAGATGTGATCCACTTGAGGAAGTCTTACAAATCTGGAGGCAGTGTGAATTGGGAAATGCTGTCCACTGGTAGCAATTATACTGATTACAAAGGAAGATGATTGTTTTTGAGGTCAATCACCTCAGTCCAAATCATCTCTGCAGGATTCCTCAGGATAGTGTCCTAGGCCCAAACATATTCAGTTGCTTTATTATAAAGACAAAAGTAGGGTTGTTTGCTAACACTTGCACAATGTTCAGTACCATTCACAACTCCATGGATTCTGAAGTAGGCAAGACCTTGACAGCATTCCAGCTTGGGCAGATAGGCAGCAGGTATCATTCATACCACAAATGTCAGGTAATGACCATCTCAAATAAAGGAGAATCCACTTATGTTCCCGTGGTATTGAACAGCCATTACCATCCTGGATTCCCCATGATCAATATTCTGACCAGGAACTGCATTGGAACAGCCATATGGATACTGTGTCTATAAGAGAAAGTCAGAGGCTGGGAATTCTACAGTGTTACTCCCCAAGCTTGTTCAACATCTACAAGGCACGAGTCAGGAATGTGTTGCAACACTTTTAGTTTTCTCTGGTTGAGTGCAGCTCTAGCAGCACTCAAGAATCTCAACACCATTCATTACAAAGCAGATCACTTTATTGGCACCCAACCCATTACATTAACCATTCACTCCCTCACCAGAGACGTGTAGTGGCAGCTGTGTACACCTTGCGCTGTAGCAATTCACTAAACCTCTTTCAACAACACCTTCCAAATTCCAAATCTCTGCCACTTTGAAGGACCAGGACTGTAGTTACATGGTGCAGATGCAACAGATGAACATTGCCACTGGCAAGTTACCCTCCAAATGACACATCATCCTGACTTGGAGCTACATAGATAGATTGGGACATGTTGATGTGCAAATGGACTTGGGTCTGTTCGTCTGTTAGTCACCAAAAGCAAGGATGCAAGTGCAGAAATCATTCAGGAAGGCAAATAATATGTTGGCCTTCATTGCATGAATGTTTAAGTGAAGGAACCAGGAAGGCTTACTGTAGTTGTACAGGACCTTGGTGAGTCGACACCTGTAATTTATGTTCATGTTGGTTTACTTATCTAAGAAGAGATGTACATGCCACAGTGAAAGTAAGTTTACCACTGAGACTTTGGATGGCAGGTTTGTCATATGACGAGAGACTGAGGCCACTGGGACTGTACTCACTAGGGTTTAGAAGAATGAGAGAGGATCTTATTGCAACATACAGAATTCTGTCAGGGCTGGACAGACTGGATGATGTTTTTCTCTGTTTGGGAGGTCCCAAACAAGGGATCATGGTCTCTGGATTAAAGGTAGACTATTTCAGACTGAGATGAGGACGAATACCTTCACTCAGAGTGTAGTGAGCCTGTGGAAGCTTCTACCACAGAAGGCTGTGGAGGCAAAGTCACTTTTGTGTTTAAAGAAGAAATAGGGAGGTTTCTAGAAAATTTACTGGGATGATCTCCAGTATGGAGGGATTGTCTTCTGAGCAAAGGCTAAGCAAGTTGGGACTCTATTCGTAAAATAATGACAGGTGCTCTCATTGATACATTTGGATTCATAAGGAGCTTGACAGGTCAACTGCTGAGAGAATGCTTCCCCTCATGGGAGAGTCTAGGACCAGAGGGCAGAGTCTCAGAATACAGGGGTGCCAATTTAAGACTGAGATGAGGAGGAATTTCTTCTCTCAGAGGATTGTGAGTCTTTGGAACACCTTGCCACAGAGACATGTGGGGACAGAGTCTTTGTGTATAGTTAAGGGTGAGATTGATTCTTGATTAGTAGTGGAATCAAGGGCTACAGAGAAGATGCAGGAAAGCAGATGTGAGGAATGTTGGATTAACCATGATTCAATTGAATGGTGGAGCAGGATAGAGGGGCCGAATGGCCGATTCCTGTTCTTATTTCCTACAGTGTTATGGTCTACAGGATAAATTGTCAAAGGGTATGAGGAGAAAACAGGATTAGGGTTAGATTTAGGGTTAGGTATTGATGTTGAATGCCAATCATGTTGAATGCTGGAGTGAGCTCGATGGAAATTTACCATAGAATCTGTTTCTGGTTGTACAGTCCTGATAATAACATCTCATTGCATTAAAAAGCTTTTCTTCATGTCACCTCTGTTTCTTTAGCCAATCACTTTAAATCTGTGCTTTCTGCTTATCGATCCAAATGTAACTGAGTGCATTTGATTGCTGCGACTGCAGGAATCCGATATAGAATCATTATCTGTCGTTCCTAACATCAGTATTCTAATTCCAGCCTTATCTGGACAAAATATTCTGTTTCCATGATAGGAAAAAAAAACTCTCAAAATAAATGCATCTTGTTTTTCAACTGTTTTTCCAATGTCTATGTTGTGGAATCGTTTCTTTTGGAACTGTTCAAAGTGAAAATATTACCACCGTGAAACCCCTAATTCTACAACACACCACTGGAATCCACAAAGCTCTCTGTAAATATTTTCAATCAACCTGTTCAGACATGTTAATTTTGTGGAACAAGAACCCAGACTTTCTGGCTGAGAGTTAGGGACAATACCGCTGTACCACAAGACCAGAGTGTGCCTAAATTATTATCCAAGGAGTACTTACTGTCTGTATATACTTAACCCTATAATATATATGTCTTTAATCAACCTGGTTACTCGAGAGGAGGTGAGATTTTAACCCACACCTCCTGATTCAAATGTATTGCTGCACCATAAGAGCCCAATAATCTCAGACTAGTTTCCTACACCAGTTGAGCTTGCTATGAATGACTTTCCTTCTCAACCTCTCCCCTTTCTCCAAGAGAGAGCAGTTCTATAGTCTGGACTATAAATTATTTACATTTGACAATTGGAAGTGAAATGCTCAGAGGTTGTATCTATAGTGAGATAGCAACTGAAAAGATGAGCAGCAACATTACTTCATTGCATTGTTGCTAAGGAAAATATTTGATGAAATAATAACCTGTAGAGTATAGATGCCATGATGAAACATTAGTATGAATTTACTATATTAAGGCCACACAGCACTTTTCATAGCCTTTGTGTCCATAGGTACCACCACAACTTCCCTATTTTATAAGATATCACCATTAAATCATGTATATTTGACCTTCTGTGACCTACACTGCATTTGTCTCCTGTCAGAACGATTCACATAGGGGCTGGTAGGATTGAGGTGCATGTGGCAGTAGCTGAAGCACCACAGTCACTTCCCAACGAAATCTGAAATATTGTGTTCACAGCCCCTCTGTTTCTCATCCTCTGTTTGTGCCCCTCTGTTTCTCATCCTCTGTTTGTGCCCCTTTGTTTCTCATTCTCTGCTTCGCACCCTATGTTTCTACCCCCATGTTTCTCATTGTTTGCTTCTGCCACTTTGTTTCTGCCCCACTGTTTCTGCCCCTTTGTTTTTCATCCTCTGTTTCTCATCCACTGTCTCTGCCCCTCTGTTTCTCATCCTTAGTTTCTCATCTTCTGTTACTGCCCCTCTGTTTCTGATCGTCTTTTCTGTCCCTTTGTTTCTGTCCCTCTGCTTCTGCCCCTCTGTTTCTCATCCACTGTATCTCATCCTCTGTTTCTCATCCTCTGTTTCTGCCCCTCTGTTTCCCATCCTCTATTTCTGGCCCTCTCTTTCTCATCCTCTGTATATTCCCCTCTGTTTCTCCTCCTCAGTTTCTGCCCTTCTGTTGCTCACCCTCTGATCCTGCAACTCTGTTTCTCATCCTCTGTTTCTCATCTTCTGTTTCTCTCACTGTTTCTCATCCTCTGATAATCATGCACTGTTTCTGCCCATCTGTTTCTCATTCTCTGTTTGCCACCCTGTTTGTCTCATCCTGTTTCTATCCCTCTGTTTCACATGCTCTGTTTCTGCACCACTGTCTCTCATTATCTGTTTCTGCACCTCTGTTTCACATGCTCTGTTTGTCATCCTCTGCTTCTCTTCCACTGTTTCTCACCCTTTGGTTCTCATTATCTGTTTATTATCCTCTGTTTCTGCCCCTATGTTTCTGCACCTCTGTTTCCTCCCCTCTGTTTTTTACCCTCTGTTTCTCACACTCTATTTCTCATTCTCCGTTTTCATCCTCTGCTTCTCAAATTTGGTTTCTCACCCTCTATCCCTCACCCTCTATGTCTCATCCTGTTTTCATCCTCTGCTTCTCAAATTTTGTTTCTCACCCTCTGCTTCTCACCCTCTCTTTCTGCACCTCTGTTCCAGCCACTCTGTTTCTCATTCTCTGATTATCATCATCTGACTCTGCCCCTCTGTTTCATATTCTCTGTCTCTGACCCTCTGTTTCTCAACATTTGTTTCTACCTTTCTGTTTCATATTCTCTGATTCTCATCATCTGATTCTACCACCCTGTTTCAAATTCTCTGTCTCTGCCCCTCTGTTTCTCATCCACTGTTTCTTATCACTTGTTCCTGTCCCTCTGTTTCTCATCCTCATTTTCTGCCCCACTGTTTCTCATCCTCTCTTTGCACCCCAATGTTTCTGCCCCTCTGTTTGTGCCCCTCTGTGTCTCATACTCTGTTTCTCATTCACCATTTCTCATCCTCTGTTTCTCATCCTCTGTTTCTGCCCCTCTGTTTCTCATAATCTGTTTCTCAACCTTTTTTTCTCATCTTGTTTCTATCCCTCTGTTTCTCATCCTCTGTTTCTGCCTCTTTGTTTCTCAACCTCTGTATCTCATCCTTTGTTTCACATCATCTGTTTCTGCCCCATTGCTTCTGATTCTCTGTTTCCGCTCCTCTGTTTCTGCCCCTCTGTTTATCATCCTCTATTTGCAACCCAATGTTTCTCATCAACTGTTTCTGCCCCCTGTGCCTCATCCTCTGTTTATCATCCATCATTTCTCACCCTCTGTTTGTCATCCTCTATTTCTGCCCCTCTTTTTCTCATCCTCTGTTTCTCAACCTCTTTTTCTCATCCTGTTTCTATCCATCTCTTTCTCATCCTCAGTTTCTGCACCACTGTTTCTCAATATCTGTTTCTGCATCACTGTTTGCCATGCTGTGTTTGTCATCCTCTGCTTCTCTTCCACTGTTTCTCAACCTCTGGTTCTCATTATCTGTTTATTATCCTCTGTTCCTGCTCCTCTAATTCTCATCCCCTGTTTATTCTCCTCTGTTTCTGCCCTAATGTTTCTGCACCTCTGTTTCTAACCCTCTGTTTCTATCCCTCTGTTTTTCACCCTCTATTTCTCATCCTCTATTTTCATCCTCTGCTTCTCAAATTTTGTTTCTCACCTTTTTCTCATCCACTGCTTCTCAAATTTTGTTTCTAACCCTCTGCTTCTCATCCTCTCTTTCTGCACCTCTGTTCCCACCACTCTGTTTCTCATTCTCTGATTCTCGTCATCTGATTCTGCCCCTCTGTTTCATATTCTCTGTCTCTGCCCCTCTGTTTCTCACTCACTGTTTCTCATCATTTGTCCCTGCCTCTCTGTTTCTTATCGTCTGTTTCTGACCTCTGTTTCTTACTTCTGTTTCTGCCCCTCTGGTTCTGCTCCTCTATTTCCGCCATCTGTTTCGACCCCTCTGTTTCTGCCTTTCTGTTTCTCATCCCCTATTTGTCATCCTCTGTTTCTCATCCTCTATTTGTGCACCAATGTTTCTCACCCACTTTTTCTGCCCCTCTTTTTCTCATCCTCTGTTTCTCAGTCTCTGTTTCTCACCCTCAGTTTGTCATTCTCTGTTCCTCATCATCTGTCTCTCATCCTCTGATCCTCATACTCAGCTTCTCATTCTCAGCTTCTGACCCTCTGTTTCTCATCCTCTGTTTGTCACCCTCTGTTTCTCATCCTCTGTTTCTCATCCACTGTTTCTCATCTTCTATTTCTTCCCCGTTTCTCATCAAATGCTTCTACCCCTCTGTCTCTCATCCTCTGTTTCTCATTCACCATTTCTCATCCTCTGTTTCTGCCCCTCCGTTTCTCACCCCCGTTTCTCATCTGCTGTGTTTCATCCTCCCTTTCTCATCATCTGTTTCACATCCTCTGATTCTCAACCTCTGTTTCTCAACCACTGTTTCTGCCCCTCCGCATATAATCTTCTGTTATTGCCCCTCTGTTTTTCATTCTCTGTTTGTCATCCTCTGTTTGTCATCCTCTGTTTCTGTCCATCTAGAACATAGAACATAGAACAGTACAGCACAGTACAGGCCCTTCAGCCCACGATGTTGTGCTGAACTTTTACCCTAAACCTAAGGTCTATCTAACCTCCACCGCTACCTTATACTATCATCCATATGCCAATCTAATAGCCGCTTAAATGCCCCTAATAAGGCCGACTCCACTACCCTCTCCGGCAATGCATTCCACGCCCTTACCACTCTCTGAGTAAAGAACCTACCTTTGACGTCTCCCCGATAGCTACCTCCTTTCACTTTAAAACTATATCCCCTCGTAAAAGCTACCTCCACCCTAGGAAAAAGTCTCTGGCTGTCTACTCTATCTATACCTCTGATCATTTTGTACACCTCTATCAAGTCACCTCTCATACTTTATCGTTCTAAAGAGAAAAGCCCTAGCTCTCTCAACCTTTCCTCGTAAGACCTTCCCTCCATTCCAATGAACATCCTTGTAACTCTCCTCTGCACCTTTTCTAACGCTTCCACATCTGTTCTGAACCTTTGTTTCTACACCTCTGTTTCTCATCTTCTTTGCTCTGTTTCTCATACTCTGTTTCTGCTTCGGTGTCTCTGCTCCTCTAATTGTCATCCTCTGTTCCTGCCCCTCTGTTTCTCATAATCTGTATCTCATCCTTTGTTTCCTCACCTCTGTTTTGGCCCATCTGTTTCTACCCCTCTGTGTTTCATCTTATGTTTTTCATTCTCTAATTCTCATCATCTGTTTCTCACCCTCTGTTCCTCATCCTCTGTTTTTCATCCTTTCTTTTTCATCCTCTGTTCCTCACCATCTGTTTCTCATCCTCTGTTTCTCATACCCTGTTTTGCATTCTCTGTTCCTGCCCCTCTGTTTCACATCCTCTGTTTGTCATACTCTGTTTCTCATCCACTGTTTCTTGTCCTTTCGTTCTCACCCTCTGTTTCTCATCCTGTTTCTCACACTCCATTTGTGCCTCAATGTTTCTCATCCACTGCTTCTACCCCTCTGTCTCTCATCCACAGTTTCTCATCCAATGTTTCTCATACTCTGTTTTTCATCCTGTGTTTCTGCCCCTCTGTATCTGCCCCTCAGTTTCTCATCCACTGTTTCTTACCCTCTAGTCTCACCCTCTGTTTCTCACCCTCTATGTCTCATCCTGTTTCATCCTCTGCTTCTCAAATTTTGTTTCTCACCCTCTCCTTCTCACCCTCTCTTTCTGCACCTCTGTTCCAGTCACTCTGTTTCTCAGTCTCTGATTATCATCATCTGATTCTTCCCCTCTGTTTCATATTCTCTCTCTCTGACCCTCTGTTTCTCAACATTTGTTTCTACCTTTCTGTTTCATATTCTCCGATTCTCATCATCTGATTCTGCCCCTCTGTTTCAAATTCTCTGTCTCTGCCCCTCTGTTTCTCATCCACTGTTTCTGCCCCCCCCGTTTCTGCCCTTGTGTTTCTCATCCTTTGCTTCTGCCCTCTCTTTCAACACACCTGTTTCTGATCCTTTGTTTATCATCCTCTGCTTCTCAACCTCTGTTTCTCAGACTCTCTTTCTCATCCTCTGTTTCTTTTCCTCTATTTCTTATCCTCTGTTTCTCACCCTATGTTTCTCATCCTCTGTTTCTGCATCTCTGTTTCTCATGCTCATTTTCTGTTACTCTGTTTCTGCCTCTCTGTGTGTCATCCTCTGTTTCTGGTGATATGTTTCTCAATATCTATTTCTCAACCACTGTTTCACATTCTCGGTTTCTGCCACTCTGTGTTTCATCTTCAGTTTGTCATCCTGTGTTTCTCATCAAGAATGCTCTGGTTCTCACACCCTCCTCTGTTTCTCATTCCCTGTAACACACCCTCTGTTTCTCACCCTCTGTTTCTTCACCTCTGTTTCACTTCCTCTGTTTCTGTCCTTCTGTGTCTACCGCTCTGTTTCTCATTCCCTGTTGCTCATCGACAGTTTCTGATACTCTGTTTCTGCACATCTCCTCCTGCCCCTCTGTTTCTCCTCCTCCCTTTCTACTCCTTTTTCTCATCTTCTGTTTCTGCTCCTCTGTTTCTCATACTCAGTTTCTCATACTGTTTCTGCCCCTCTGTTTCTCATCCGGTGTTTCTCATCCTCTGCTTCTGCCCATCTGTTCCTAGCCCTCAGTTTCTCATCATCTGTTTCTCATCCTCTGCTCTCACCTCCTGTTTCTCAGTCTCTGTTTCTGCTCCACTGTTTCTCATCCTCTGTTTTTGCCCCTCTGTTTGTCATCCTCTGTTTCTGGTGATATGTTTCTCAATATCTGTTTCTCAAACTCTGAACACTGAACACAACATTCCACACTTGGAATATTGTGTTCAGTTCTGGTCACCTCATTATAGGAAAGATGTGGAAGCTTGAGAGATGGTGCAGAATAGAATACCAGGATGCTGCCTGGACTGGAGGGCAGGTCTTATGAGGAAAGGTTGAGGGAGCTAGGGCTTTTCTCATTGGAGTGAAGAAGGATGAGAGGTGACTTGATAGAAGTGTACAAGATGATGAGAGGTATAGGTAGAGTGGACAGCCAGAGACTTTTTCCCAGGGTGGAAATGACAATTACAAGGGGGTATAATTTTAAGGTGATTGGAGGAAGGTATAGGGGAGATGTCAGAGGTAGGTTCTTTACACAGAGAGTGGTGGGCGTGTGGAATGCGCTGCCGGCAGTGGTAGTGGAGTCAGATACTTTAGAGACTTTTAAGCAACTCTTGGATAGGCACATGGAGGATAGTAAAATGTAGGGTATGCAGGGTAGATTGATCTTAGCAGTAAATAGGTCAGGACGACATCGTGGGCCAAAGGGCCTGTACTGTGCTGTACTGTTCTGTGTTCTATGTTTCATATTCTCTGTTTCTGCCACTCAGTGCCTCATCCTCAGTTTCTTATCCTGTGTTTCTCATCTACTGTTTCTCAACCTCTGGTTCTCACCCCCTCCTCTGTTTCTCATTCCTTGTTACATATACTCTGTTTCTGCGCATCTACTTCTGCCTCGCTGTTTTACTGCTCTTTTTCTCATTCACTTTTTCTCATTCACTGTTTTGCATTCCCTGTTTCTCATCCTCTGTTTTTGTCCCTCTGTTTCTACCCCTCAGTTTCTCAGCATTTGTTTCTCATCCTCTGCTCTCACCCTTTCTTTCTCAGCCTCTGTTTCTGCCCATCTGCTTCTGCCCCTGTGTTTGTCATCATCTGTTTCTGCCCATCTGTTTCTGCCCGTCTGTTTCTGTACCTCTGTTTCTCATCCTCTGTTTCATTTCTTCTGTTTCTGCCCTTCCATTTGTACTGGTCTGTTTCTCATTCCCTGTTACTGATCGACTTTTTACGATCCTCTGTTTCTGCACATCCGCTCCTGCCCCTCTGTTTCTCCTCTGTTGATTCTGCACCTCTGTTTCTCGTGCTCAGTTTCTCATTCTCTGTTCTTGCACCACTCTTTCTGTTCATCTCTTTCTCATCCTCTCTTTCTACCCCTCTGTTTCTCATGTTCTGTTTCTGCTCTTCTGTTTCTCATGCTCAGTTTCATATACCCTGTTTGTGCCCCTCTGTTTCTTGTCATCTGTTTCTCATCCTCTACTCTCACCCTCTGTTTCTCAGTCTCTGTTTCTGCCCCTCTTTCTCTCCTCCTCTGTTTCCTTACCTCTGTTCCTCATGGTCTGTTTCTCATCGCTTGTTTCTCATTCTGTGTTTCAGCACCTCTGTTACTGCTCATCTGTTTCTGCCCCTCTGTTTTTCCCTCTCTGTTTCTCAACATCTGTTTCTCATACTCTGTTTCTGTCCCTCTGTTTCTCATTGTCTGTTTCTGCCACTGTTTCTGCCCCTCTGTTTCTGCCTCTCTGTTTCTCATCCTTTATTTCTGCACCTCTGTTTGTCATCATCTGCTTCCACCCCCAATTTCTCATACTCTGTTTCTGCTCCTCTATCTCTTATTCTCTGTTTCTCATTCTCTGCTGCTCACACTATGTTTCTCATGCTTATTTTCTGAGCCTCTGTTTTAAAGCCTCAGTTTTTCATCGCCTGTTTTTAATCTTCTGTTTCTAAACATTTGTTTCTCATCTTCTGCTTCTCAACCTATGTTTCTCCTCCTTAGTTTCTGAACCTCTGTTTCTGCTCCTCTATATCTCATCCTCTCTTTCTCACCCTATGTTTCTCATCCTCTGTTTCAGCATCTGTTTCTCATGCTCATTTTCTCATACTATGTTTCTGCTTCACTGTGTGTCATCCTCTATTTCTGGCCAGATGTTTTTTCAGTTTGTGTTTCTCATCCACTGTTTCTCATTCTTTGTTTCTGCCACTCTGTGTCTCATCCTCAGTTGTTATCCTTTGTTTCTCATTCACTGTTGCTCACACTGTGGTTCTCACACTCTGCTCTATTTCTCACTTCCTGTTATACATCATCTGTTTCTGCGCCTCTTATTTTTGTATATCTGTTTCAACTGAATTGTTCCTCATTCCCTGTTTCTCATGCCATGTATCTCATTCTCAGTTACTATGGTTAGGGTAAGGGTTAGGGTTAGGGTTAGGGTTAGGGTTAATAAAGAACAAAGAACAAAGAAAATTACAGCACAGGAACAGGCCCTTCGGCCCTCCAAGCCTGCACCAATCCAGATCCTCTACCTAAACCTGTCACCTATTTTCCAAGGATCTGTGTCCCTCTGCTCCCTGCCCATTCATGTATCTGTCCAGATACATCTTAAATGACGCTATCATGCCTGCCTCTACCACCTCCGCTGACAACGCATTCCAGACAAACACGACCCTCTGCATAAAGAACTTTCCACGTATATCTCCCTTAAACTTTTCCCCTCTCACCTTGAAATCGTGACCCCTAGTAATTGAGTCCCCCATTCTGGGAAAAGGCTTCTTGCTATGCACCCTGTCTCTACCTCTGATGATTTTGTAGACCTCACTCAGGTCCCCCCTCAACCTCCGTCTTTCTAATGTAAATAATCCTAATCTACTCAACCTCTCTTCATAGCTGGCACCCTCCATACCAGGCAAGGTCCTGGTGAAACTCCTCTGCACATTCTCCAAAGCATCCACATCCTTTTGGTAATGTGGCAACCAGAAATGTACGCAGTATACCAAATGTAGTTGAACCAAAGTCCTCTACAATTGTAATATTAGGGTTATGGTTAGGGGTTAAGGTTAGGGGCAGGGTTAGGTTTAGGGTTAGAGATAGGGTTAGGGTAAGGGTAAGGT
>NC_063335.1:27005-41151 GCF_021869965.1 Rhincodon typus
TCAGCTTTCCTGCTTCTCTGATGCTGCTTGGCCTGCTGCGTTCATCCAGCTCTACACCTTGTTGTCTTTGATATGGTCTGTATCACTTTGCTTGGTCTGTTAGAATTATGGCTGTTAGTGAGGTTACCACAAAATAACACTGAAATATAAACAGAAAATACTGGAAATATGCAGTAGGTCAGGCAGCTCTGTATACAGAGAAACAAAGTTAATATTCAGGTCAATGACCTTTCACCTCCACAGATGCTTGCCACACCTCTTGAGTGTTTCCAGCATTTTCTGTTTTCATTTCAGATTTCCAGTATCTACAGCATTTGGTTTTTGTATTAAATTCTTTTGGTCTTTGTCTTTTGTGCATTGTCCAGATATCCTTAAGTATAGCAATATTGCTTTACATCTTATACTCATTTAGTTTTCTGAGAACAAAAATGTGGAAATTATGCGTACAAGCTTCATGTAAAGCACTGCACGTTTGTGTGACTGTGTGTGTGTCTTTTGGTAGAAGATATATTTTGACATGGTCTAGTAAGGTCAATGTCACTTGCTCAGTTCTGAATAATTGTACAATTGGCAACCAGAATTGTTCTTAACTTCTGGCAGACCTAATGAAATGAAAAATGTAACTTCTGTGAAATTTTTAATGCACAAAATGGTGGAATGTTGACTTTGGACTGTTCTAGCCAAACCTGGCCAGTGGCAGCATTCCTCTTCTAAACCCCTCCTATGCATGTGCAACCTGAGATCAAATAGGAGAGAGCTGATGTGTCTATCAAATGCTTCTCTGAACAGACATTGAGCTCCAGTTTGCCTTGATCCATCACAGCCGCATAAGTTTGTGTACGACTATGTAATTTGTGGTAAAAATGTTTTGCATAGTAGATGAGCATTTGATGAGTAGGAGAGCATTTTGGCAGTTGTGATCATAACTTTGTTACTTTTACAGTAGTCATGGAAAAGGATAGGTACATACAGCAGGGTAAGGTTTATAATTGGGAGAAGGGTAATTATAATTCTGTTAGGCAAGAACTGGGTAATATAAAATGGAAACAGATGCTGTCAGGGAAGAGCACTGTTGAAATGTGGAGATCGTTTAAGGAATGCATACTGCGTGTGCTGGATATGTTTGTCCCTAGTAGGCAGGGAAGATGCGGTCGAGTGAGGGAGCCTTGGTTCTCAAGAGAGGTCGAACGACTGGTTAAGAGGAAGAAGGATGCTTATATAATGTTTAGGAAACAAGGATTGGAAAAGGCTCTAGAGGGATACAAGTTAGCCAGGAAGGAGCTGAAGAAAGGGCTTAGGAGAGCGATAAGGGGGCATGAGAAAACATTGGCAGATAGGATCAAGGAAAACTCCAAGGCTTTTTACACGTATGTGAGGAATAAGAGAATGGCTAGAGAAAGGGTAGGGCCGATCAAGAATTGTAAAGGGAATTTGTGCACGGAGCCTAAAGAGATAGGAGAGGTCCTTAATGAATATTTTTCTTCGGTATTCACAATTGAAAGGGACATGGTTGTAGGGGGGGACAGTGTGAAACAGGCTGGTAGGCTAGAGGAGGTGTATGTTAGTAAGGAAGATGTACTAGGAATTTTGAGGAAGATAGATAAGTCCCCGGGCCTGATGGGATTTATCTAAGGATTCTATGGGAAGCGAGGGAAGAGATCGCAGGGCCTTTGGCGATGATCTTTTCGTCCTCATTTTCCACGGGTATAGTGCTGGAAGATTGGAGAGAGGCAGACATCATTCCCTTGTTCAAAAAAGGGAATAGGGATAACCACAGAAATTACAGGCCAGTTAGTCTTGCGTTAGTGGTGGGCAAATTATTGGAAAGGCCTCTGAGAGATAGGATTTATGATCACTTGGAAAGGCACAGTTTGATTCGTGATAGTCAGCATGGATTTGTGAGGGGTAGATCATGCCTCACAAACCTTATTGAATTCTTTGAAGAGGTGACCAAACTCTTGGATGAAGGTAGAGCAGTGGATGTGATATACATGGATTGAAGTAAGGCGTTTGATAAGGTTCCCCATGGTAGGCTCGTGCAGAAAGTAAGGAGGCATGGGATAGGGGGAAATGTGGCAGATTGGATTCAGAATTGGCTGACCCTTAGAAGACAAAGGGTGGTAGTGGATGGAAAATATTCAACATGGTGCTCAGTTACCAGTGGTGTACCACAAGGATCTGTTCTGGGTCCTTCTCTATTTGTGATTTTTGTAAATGATTTGGATGAAGGAGTGGAAGGGTGGATTAGTAAGTTCACGGATGATACGAAGGTGGGTTGAATTGTGGATAGAGCGGAGGCATGTTCTAGGTTACAAAGGGACGTTGATAGGATGCAGAGGTGGGCTGAGAAGTGGCAGATGGAGTTTAACCCTGAAAAATGTGAGGTGATTCATTTTGGAAGGATAAACTTGAAAGCAGAATACAGGGTTAACGGAAAGATTCTTGGCAGTGTGGAGGAGCAGAGGGATCTTGGGGTTCATGTTCACAGTTCCCTGAAAGCTGCCACCCTGGTGGATAGAGTTGTTAAGAAGGCGTATGGTGTGTTAGCTTTCATTAATAGAGGGTTTGAGTTCAAGAGCCGTGAAGTTATGCTCCAGCTATACAAAAGCCTGGTTCGGCCACATCTGGAGTATTGTGTCCAGTTCAGGTCGCCTCATTACAGGAGAGATGTGGAAGCATTGGAAAAGGTGCAGAGGAGATTTACCAGGATGTTGCCTGGAGTGGAGGGAAGGTCTTATGAAGAAAGGTTGAGAGAGCTAGGGCTTTTCTCTTTAGAACGACAAAGGATGAGAGGTGGCTTGATAGAGGTGTACAAAATGATCAGAGGTATAGATAGAGTGGACAGCCAGAAACTTTTTCCTAGGATGGAGGTGGCTATTATGAGGGGGCATAGTTTTAAAGTGAGTGGAGGTAGATATCGGGGAGATGTCAGAGGTAGGTTCTTTACTCAGAGTGGTAGGAGCGTGGAATGCATTGTCAGAGAGGGTAGTGGAGCCTCATTAGGGGCATTTAAGCGGCTATTAGATAGGCATATGGATGATAGTATAAGGTAGCGGTGGAGGTTAGAAAGACCTTAGGTTTAGGTTAAAAGTTCGACACAACATTGTGGGCCGAAGGGCCTGTACTGTTCTATGTTCTACATTCTATGAACAGTTACTTGCAAACAGTTTTGTTCATTTGTGGGATTTGCTTTTGCTGATATTTGCTAGCTATCATTAATTTCCCCTCAAAAGGTGATGGTGACCCATCATCCAGAACTGATGCAGCTTGTGTGATGATGGTAGTCCCACAGTGCTGTAGGAGAGTGAGGTGCTAGGATTTTGATGCAGCATAGATGAAGGAATGGTGGTACTTTTCTGAGTTAGGATTGTGTATGACTTGGAGCTGGTGGTGTCCCCATATCCCTGCTGTTCTTGGCCCTTAGCTTGTGGCAGTCACAGTTATGTGAGTTGCTGCTAAAGAAACCTTGCATTGAATTATTGTATGTATTTTGTGATGTGGGTACAGTACTTACAGTGTGTACCATAGTGCCAGTAGTAAATGCTCAAGGTAGTGTGTGGAACCGCCAATCAATTGCTTTATGCTGGTTGGCATTATGCTACTTCAGTATTATTGGAGCTGGATTCAACAGGCAAGTGGTGAATACCTTATCATATGCCTAAAGGTCATGAAAAGGTTTTTTGAGATTCAGGAGTTGAGTTACTCGTCACACATTATCCAGTCTCTGACCTGCACTTGTATACACAGTAAAAAGGTGGTTGATTCAGCTCTTTCTCGGCATTTCTTCATGCATGAAGATTTCTCATGGATTGCTGGCCTGCTGCTAGCTCATCAGGCTTATCGTGACCATCAGACTCGCCCACGGTCAGTGCCAATGAAAGAGTAACCTAGAGTGTAGATGATAGCAGTGTAGGGCAAATGATTTGTTTCATACAGAAAGGTAGTGAGGACTACAACTTTATACATTTGGAGTTTGGTCCCTGCTTCAACCAAGCCTGTGGTTGTTCCATGCTAGCTTGTAATGATCGATAAATGTGCTGTTTAATATCAAAACCCACATGCTTTCCTATGGTGGTATCAAATGAGAAGACTTTGCCAAATTGGCAAGTTGCTTGACAGTATTCAGCTTACTTCCCTTGATAATGACAGTGTCTGGAGGATCAGTAACAGGAGGACATTTATTTTTAAGGTCATTGGCAAGGGAACTACAGTGGAAGGAAAAGTTGTTCTTCATTGAATGAGTTGTGACCTGGAATGCAATGCCAGAAGGGAATGTAGAAGCTCATTGAAAAGTAATATTCGAAAAGGAATTGGATAAAAATTTGAAAACCAAACATTTGTTCAAACCAAACATTGGTTGTGTAAAGGGGACAGAACAGGAGAGCTCTTCCAAAGAAACATTGTTTGCATAAAAACCAAAAGGACTGCGGATGCTGTAAATCAGAAACGGAAATTGCTGGACAAACTCAACAGGTTTGGCAGCATCAGTGGAGCAAAGTCAGAGTTAACGTTTTAGGTCCAGTGACCCTTCCTCAGTCCGGTGGAATTTGAATTCAATAAATATCTGGAATTAAGAATCTAATGATGACCAGGAATTCATTGTTGATTGTCAAGAAAAGCCCATTTATTTCACTAATGACCTTTTGGGAAGTAAACTGCCATCCTTACTGAGACAACAAGGTGCAGGGCTGGATGAACACAGCAGGCCAAGCAGCATCATAGGAGCAGAGAGACTGACGTTTCGGGATGAAGGGTCTAGGCCCGAAACGTCAGCCTCTCTGCTCCTATGATGCTGCTTGGCCTGCTGTGTTCATCCAGCCCTGCACCTTGTTGTCTCGGATTCACCAGCATCTGCAGTTCCTACTATCTCTGCCATCCTTACTGGTCTGACCTACGTGTGACTGCAGACCCACAGCAATGTTGCTGCCTCTTAACTGCCCTCTGGGCAAATATAGATGAGCAATAAACGCTGGCCTAGCCAGTGTAACACTTACGCTATGAATGAATTAAAAAAAAAGGTGATTTCAGAACTCAGTGTAAGCAGCAGAAGGTGTGGGCACCAGAGAGTTCCTGACAAGAGGCTTGAATGAGTGAAACCTGTTAAAAGCATATTTGGATTGTATTCTAGTCAGGATTTCTAGATGCTTTGTCAGCTTTATGAAAACTGGCTGATCAGTTAGCATTATATGAAGGTAAGTTCCATTTATCTTTGGTTGGTTAATGATTAATTTCGTTCTGAAGTTGAACTTGCTTTGGCAGCAGCAATATAATTGTAGTGACAGATGTTCATTGCTCAAATCGACTGCTTCAAAGAAGCTCAAATCGACTGCTCAAAGAAACTTAAATCCTTCTTGAAAAGACAAAGCTTTTGTCTTTTCAACCATTCATGCCAGAATCCAGAAGGGAGCTCAAAATTTCATTGTTTCCAAGTATTTCCCTCTTTCCAGTTGCATCGAAAAGTTTACTGAAGAAGACACTTTCACTTAGTGCTGTAGATCAATTTGAAAGTACTGTTCAAGATGATCTGAAAGGTGACCATTGCATATAGCCTTAATCTTGAAATTTCAGCCACTTTTAAGGAGCTAATGCTTTGTTTAGATTGTGGTATTTAAGATATCATTTCTTGAGGAAAAGTTTGCATTCCACCACATTGTGATTTATTTTGCAGAATTCAGTGCCATATTTCTCCATGTGATTTGAAAGAGATCACATTAATATTTGATCCCTTTTCACTCATTTTGGGGAATGAAGGGACTGTGAAATGGTATCGTGTAGTTTAATACAACATCAACCAGATAAATTATAATACAGAGATAATGGTTTGTGCAGCTACTTGGAAAATACAAATGTTTTTCTACTCTTCACACTAGCATGTGGAGGAAACAAACCACCAGACAGTAGTTTAACCAATTTTTTTTTTATTCGTTAATGGATCATGGGTGTCACTTGCTAGGCAGCATTTATTTTCCATCCCTTGTTGCCCTTGAGAAGGTGTTTGTGAGCTGCCTTCTTGAACTGCTGAAGTCTATGTGTTGTCGTTTGACTCACGATGCCCTTAGGGAGGGAATTTAGGATTTTGACCCAGTAACTGTGAATTTGATTTTGATTTGATTTATTATTCCCACATGTACCTAAATACAGTGAAAAGCTTCTAGTTTTGCAGACAGTACAGGCAGATTGTACCACACAAAGTGCATAAGGGTAATAGAACAGGGCGAGGAATACAATGTTATGACTGCAGAGAATGTGCACAAAGAGTGAGGCCAACATTAAATTTAAAATTTGAGAGGTCAATTAATAAGTCTAATAACTTGGAAGGGAAGAAGCTGTTCTTGAATCTGTTGGTACATGATACAAACTTTTGTATCTTATGCCTGATGGAAGAGGTTGGAAGAAATTATAACCAGGGTGGGAGGGATTTTTGATTATGTTGGCTGCCTTTCCGAGGCACCTAGAGATATAGATGGAGTCAATGGATGGAAAGTTGGCTTGTGTGATGGACTGGGCTGTGTTTACAGCTCTCTGTAGTTTCTTGCGGTTCAGGGCAGAACGCTTGCATACCAAGTCATGATGCATCTGGATAGAATGCTTTCTATAGTGCATTTATGAAAATTTGGTAAGACTCTTCGCGGACATGCCGAATTTCCTTAGTCCTCTGAGGAAGTAGAGGTGTTGTTGTGTTTTCTTAATCGGCGCATCAACGTGGGTAGACCAGGACAGATTGTTGATTATATCACTCCTAGGAACTTGATGTTCTCGACCATCTCCACCTCAGTTCCATTGATGTAGATAGTGGTGTATCCTCCACCTTGCTTTCTGAAGTCAAGACCAGCTGTTTCATTTTGCTGATGTTGAGAGAGAGATTGTTGTCTTTATACCAAGTCACCAAGCACTCTATCTCTCTTCTATATTCTGCCTCGTTTGAAATCTGGCCTATAACGGTGGTGTCGTCAGAGAACTTGTAGATGGAGTTGGGATGAAATTTGGCCACACAGTCATGAGTGCAAGGAGTATAGTAAGGCGTTGATAATGCATCCTTGTGGCGTGCCAGTGTGGGGGATTGTCGTGGAGGAGGTGCTGTTGCCTTTTTTCATTGATTGTGGTCTGTAGATCAGAATGGCTTGGAGGGGAACTGGCAGGTTGTGGCGTTCCCACGTAGCTGCTATCCTTGTCGTTTTAAATAGAAGTGGTTTTGGGTTTGGAAGGTGCTGAGAATCTTTGAATTTTTGCATCTTATAGGTAGTACACACTGCAGCCGGTAGTAGAGGAAGTGGATGCTTGTGAATATGGTGCACATCAAGCCGGCTGCTTTGTCCTGGATTGTATCCAGCTTCTTGAGAGTTGTTGGAACTGCATCAATCCAGGCTAGTGGCAAGTATTCTGTCACACTCCTGACTTGTGCCTTGTACATGGTGGACCGGCTTTGAGGAGTCAGGAGGTGAGTTACTCGCTGCAATATTCCTCGCTTCTGACCTGCTCTTGTAGCCACTGTTTTTATGTGGCAAGTCCAGTTTCTGGTCAATAGTAAACCCCCGGATGTTGATAGTTGGGAATTCATGGATCATAGCATCATTGAATGTTAAGGGGCGGTGGTTAGATTATCTCCCGTTGGAGATAATCACTGCCTAGCGTTTGTGTGGTACAAATCTTACTTGCCATATGTCATGCAAGTCTGGATATTGTTCAGGTCTTGCAGGATTTGAAGGTGGACTGTTTCAGTCTCTGAGGAGTCACAGGTGGTACTGAACATTGTGCAATCATTGGCGAACAACCACACTTCCAACGATATAATGGAGGGAAGGTCATTGATGAAGCAGTTGGAGATGGTTGGGCCTAGGACACTACCCAGAGGAAATCTGCAGAGATGCCCTGGAGCTGAGATGCCCTGGAGCTGAGATGACTGACCTCCAACAACCACAACCATCTTCCTTTGTGCCAGGAATGACTCCAACCATTCAGGGGCTTGCCCCCTGCTACACATTGATTCTAATTTTTCTAAGGCTCCTTGATGCCACACTCGGTCGAATGCAGCCTTGATATCAAGGGCTATCACACTCACCTCACCTCTGAAATTCAGCTCTTTTGTCCATGTAATGCGGTCAGGAGCAGAGTGACCCTGGCAGAACCCAAGCTGGGCATCACTGAGCAGGTTATTCCTGAGCAGGAACTGCTTGATAGCACTGTTGATGACACCTTCCATCACTTTATTGATGACCGAGAGTAGACTAATGGGGTGGTAATTGGCCAGGTTGGATTTGTCCTGCTTGTTGCACACAGGACAAAGCTGGGCAATTTTCCACATTGTTGGGTGGATGCCAGTGTTGTAACTACTGGAAGAGTTTGACAAGGGGAATGGCAAGTTCTGGAGCACAAGTGTTCAGTACTATTACTGAATGTTGTCAGGGTTCATAACCTTCACAACATCCAGCGCCTTCGACCATTGCTTGATATCATGTAGAGTGAATCGACTTGGCTGAATACTGGCAACAGTAATGCTGGGGACCACTGGAGGAGCCGAGATGGATCATCCACTTGCACTGGCTGAAGATTGCTGCGAATGCTTCAGCCTTATCGTTTACATGGATGTGTTGGCATCTTCCATCATCAGCAACTTGTTTCATCCACGTTCTACTTTGAAGAGTGTAAAAAAATTTTGTATTTTCTGCATGAATCACTATAGATCATTTAAAATATGCACGCTGAGTTAAGCACTGCAGAGCCAATGTCAGTCGTTATGTAGTTGCATTGATTAAACTCACCTTAAACTAGTCTGTTCTATCAACATAAGGACTTCATTATTACCGATGTTTTGTTAAATTACATCCATGCTCATGGCTGTAAATCAGGGGATTAATGGCACTTCATGAACAATGAGAATATGTTAGAGGTAGCATTTTACAGGGTTATAATAGTTTTCAAAAGGATCTTGGACGTAGATGGATCAGATCTTTTACTGCTACTGGTGTTATCAGGATGACCTGGTGAACAACCATTTAGCTGAAGAAGTTATGCGTTTCTATTTGTTAGCATTGCTTTTGGTTTTTTTTTTGAAGTATATTAGGAAATATAAAGAGTCATAGAATTATACAGCACAGAAAACTTGTCTGCGTCAACCAGATGTCCTAAACCAATCTAGTCCCATTTGCCAGCATTTGGCCCATGTCCTTCTAAATCCTTGTAGCACTGAAAGCCAACTGTTCCATTAAAAATTTGCTTTTCACATGGACAGTTTTTTAAAAAAATATACAGTAGCATGAAACTAGTTGCATGGCTATGGAGCAGGGTGTTCAACCATGACTAAGATCTGTGTGAGACCTTCCAGGCAGCTGAAAACCAAGCAAAGCATAATTCTGCCCCCCACCCAAAAACCTCAGTAATTTTGTGGGATCTTTGATAAAACCCTTGAAATTTGTGCACCTCAGTTTCCAGCCCATATCAAAAAATTTTTCATATCAAAAATAATACCTGGAGATCGAAAATCAAATGTTTGTGATATTGGGAGAATTTGTGTGATTTTACTTGTGGATTATCCACTTGGCTCCTAAGAAATGTGGCCCGGTTGTTTGTAATTTCCAGTGCTTAAGTTGATCTTTGTTTCAAATGTTTATAGTTAGGAGCAGATTGTTATTTTTATCTATAAATAAAGAGGGAAAAAAATTGCACTAAAGAATGGCACAGCACTTGGAGCATGGTGAGGGCGTATGTTGCTGTTGCAATAAGAAGGCAATATGGGCAAATTTATGAGCTTTTATTTTGAATTGCTGAGTAGTTCCTGCACTGTCCCTCCCACCCCATCCCCAGATGTAAGAATGTTCTCTCTTCCACCTCTGTGGGGCATTAGCCTAGCCCTATCTCGTTCTTGTGCTTTCATCAGCAAATGAACTGAGGTAGGGTGTAGGTTGAGATGAGAAGATGATCATACTGGAAAAACAGAGGGAAGCAGTCTGGCAATGGCAAGGATGTGGGATTCAAATCTCACATATGTGTTAAGTGAGACACCAAAATTGAGAAGAGTTTGGTTATTCTAGAGTCACTGATGGGTAGGTGCTGTGTTTGAATTGGTGATGATGGGATGGAATTCATCACTTGGGTCGAAGGCACTGGCATTAATCCTCCCAGTATTTAACAGGAGGAAATTGCAGCTCATGATGGACTGAATCTCTTGACAGGCAGTGTATCATCACAGAAGGAGTCGAGACAAGTGATGAGATTGGAATCTGATGTGTTTTTAGACGATTTTGATGAAGGGCAACATCAGACAGGTTGTAGGAAGCCAAAGGTTAATCACTGAGGATTTATCAGTGCCTTTGAAAGACAAACTCTGTAGTACCTTAGGTTTTGTAATATAACTACTATTATTCTTGCTCTTTCTTTCCCTGCTTTCAGATACTTTCCGGTGTTTTCAGATGTTGGCATGAATTCAAATATGAAATTAACTTTGCACAGTATATCATAATGCCTTCAGTTATGTGGAAGACTGTGATATTATCTAAAAGGATTTGACGATCCAGCTCATCTGAAATAAACAATTTTCAACAAAATGTCATGGCTGAGTTGATGGGAAGTTAAATACATTTTTAATATCTTGTTAACCGATAGCACATAACTGCACAACTCATGGGAAACTGTCATGCCCAAGGAACGGGGAGCTGAGATTTAGGGTAGTGACTGAAAAATAAAAGCTCAGTAGTCCACGTGCTGCACAAATGAACTTGCTCCACTGCCAGGAACACCACTGATAGATGGGTAATTAAACTCAGCCATTAGATTGAAGGACTTTCACCAATCTGAATTATGGTAGTGTTTTACAATAGAAGTCATTACATGAAATGGTTGAAGTTAATATGGGGAGGCAGGAGGGAGTATTAATATGTTTACGTATATGACATTTCATGGGTTTTGCAATTGTTTCCCGTCTGGACATATTTGTACCTGATTTCTTTAGTGAGTTATCAGAAAAGGCTTGGTAGGATTTCATAGGGTAGGTGTGTAGATGATGTTTCAATTTGTGGTCTGACACCAAAACTACAGGCCGTATTTGTAACATAGTAACCAATAAGCTGAATAGCGAATTCAGGAGAAACTTCTTTACCCTGTAAGTAGTGAGATTGAGAAATTTGTGATAATATGAAGTGGTTGATAAGATTATTTTAGATGCATTTAAGGGAAAATTAGATAAATACATGGAGTAGAAGGAAATCAAAGGTTATGCGGTCAAGTTGAGATCTAGAGTGGGGTGTTAGGAGCATAAACTAGTATTGACCAGTTGGACCAAATGACTGGTTTTTGTGCTGTAGATACTATCAAATTCTTTTTCCCCTCCTTGAGATTGTTCTGTCTGTGTGCAGATATACAGCTCCATGACGTTGCCCAATGATGACACCTAATAAGAACTGTGAAGCTGATGGACCATCCAGCCATGAAAGTTGGATAATTGTGACTGGCTTTCTCCTCTCCTGAAGAGCTGAAGATAATCACATTAACATTTGAGTTTGACAACCATTTGCTTCTGATAAATGATCATTGACCTGAAATGTTAGCCTGTCCACCCTATTCTCCACAGATACTGTCTAAATTTGTGATTGTTTATCACATCTTCTAGGATTTTTAAAAATCTCAGAATTCTGTATATTTCTTTCTGGTTCTAGCCTTTCCTGATCTGCCTATCAAATTGTAGCAGGGGTTTGCTAGGAACTTTGCAGTTTCTGCCACTATGCTTTGACGTCCCTGCTCCTGGCATGCCAGTGCCAGTTATTGAGCCTCCATCACTTGCTTGGCTGTGATCTGTGGACTTGGCCTAGGGACTAAACATTGAATGTTTGGCATGGGCATAAATTGGCAAGAACCACGTCCGAGTAGTTTTCTTTTGAGAAAAGGATGACAGGATTCGTTTCTTTGGGTTTCTCTTCAACATTACATTATGTTCAAACTGTGGGTAATCTGTCAAGTATTTGTTAAAACATAGCAAATAATTGTCATGAGCTTGAGGGTAGTAAAGGGATGTCTTTTGAACAGTGAATGAATTTAATGTTGACTATACATCCTCAAATGTTCAACAGAGATATGATGTGCATGTGCTGTGGCTGAATCCACTTGTCTTTCTGTTCTTTTGAAATAATTGAATCTCACAGCAAAAGAGGGAGACCATTGTACTAATGCTGACTTTTTGGTAAAGCAATTTGCCTCATTCTTCACTGCGCTTTCTCCACTGGCCTGAAATATTAGAAAAAGGAAATATTAATCTAACTGTCTTTTGAACATTACTTAAGTTATGAAAAAAGTTGTGGGTTTTTTCCAGATAACAAACTGCAGTATTTTTCAATTGTAGTGATGTAACTAAACTATGAGGGCATATTAAAACTTATCAATTAAAATGGATCTCAATAAATGCTGGAAATGAGAAATGAAAATCAAACGCAGATGGATTTAGTTCAAGACCAGAAGACAGCATTTCAGGTTTTCAGTTCTCTTAACCATCATCTCTTTTAGAAGCTGAAAAACTTGCAGTGCATCTAGGATTTCATGTATTTTGCACAGATTGAATACTGGCAGTTACCTTTTGGGACTTTGTTACAAGCCACAGGCTGAATGGATGTTCAGAATTCAAGCAGTGTCAGAATTATAGCTCTTCTTTTAGTTGTTGTTTGACAGCTATCAAACCTGAGTCTGGCTAAAAGAAAAAGATGTGCTGTGAAAGCTTTTTGTATTTATGACAATTCATGATGAAACCATCAAATTTGTGTTATGATCTAGATAGGGATCAGCAATATTTTTGTTTAAAGTTTGGAGAAAGACGGCATCACATTAATGTCGCTGGATTAATACCCAGGCAGCCAGGTTAATACACTGTAGATATGGGTTCAAATCCTATCATGGAAGCTGAGAGAACTTAAATTCAGATAATAAATCTGAAGTTGAAAGCTAGCTTCAGTAATGGTTGTAAAAACCATTCAGATATCCTTCGAGATGGAAATCTATTATCCTAACCCATTCTTGTCTATCTGTGACCTCCAGATCCACATTGTGATTGACACCTAACTTTCCTATGAAGTAGCCTTTAAGCCACTCAGTTCAATTAGGGATATGTAACAAATTCTAGCCTCACCAGTGATGCCCGCATCCCATGGAAAAAAATCAAGAAAAATGGGAAGTATGAAATTCCAGGCAGGCACTGAGAAAATAATGACACAAGATTCCATGGTTTTGAAAGACAAAGTAATCTTCATGTTAAAATAATAGCTCTATATGAGAGAGTGAGAGCAACTACACTCTAACATTCAGAATTCACATGAGAGAAATATGGTTTAACAAACCAATGTGGTCAAACACCACAGAGCGCATCAGAAAGCAGATGCGGTCATGACAGAACCCCCTGATTTCTCAGTAACCCATCCAGATGTTAGTGACATTGTGAGTCACCAAACTTCACTAAACCATTGCCTGGTTTGCAAGGGATATCAAACGTTCACTTTCAAAAAACTAGACCGTGAGTGTACCCAAAAACAACTGCTCACATACTGATAGTTTAATCTCTCCTCCCAAGAACTCATTCCCTGGATTCGTGAGGCTGCTTGCAAGAGCCTAATTTGCAGGATAATTTCAGCTTTTTACCAAACAGCTAACTTCAAGCTGGATCTGATTTTGAAATTCCCTGTTCTGTTGCACACAGCCTGATAGGTGGATTTTTCCTGCTGAACTGACTACTCCTGAGGCTGCATCTCATTGGACTTTTAAAGGCTAAATTCCAGCATCTAATCTTTATTACAGTTCAGTTCTCCTGGAAAGGTACCAGCCAACAAAAGCAGAGATAGTAGGAACTGCAGATGCTGGAGAATCTGAGATAACAAGGTGTAGAGCTGGATGAACATAGCAGGCCAAGCAGCAACAGAGGAGCAGGAAGGCTGACGTTTCAGGCCTAGACCCTTCTTCAGAAATGGGGGAGGGGAAGGACGTTCTGAAATAAATAGGGAGAGAGGGGGAGGCGGATAGAAGATGAATAGAGGAGAAGATAGGTGGAGAGGAGACAGACAGGTCAAAGAGGCGGGGATGGAGCCAGTAAAGGTGAGTGTAGGTGGGGAGTTAGGGAGGAGCTAGGTCAATCCAGGGAGGACGGACAGGTCAAGGGGGCAGGATGAGGTTGGTAGGT
>NC_063335.1:41651-43333 GCF_021869965.1 Rhincodon typus
GGAGGGATTCACCCTGCTCTTTCACTTGAGACCAGGGTTTGCAATTGAGGTTTCACCCAAACCAAAGTCTCAAAGTTTTACAGCCCAGCTTACCAAAGTCTGAATCATTATGCAGGGCTTTATAGAAACATGCAACTTAAGAACAGGTTAGGAATTTGATTAGAAGTAATTTAATAGTACAAAACTTGACGACTGCTTGTAAAGTATGCGAGGAAATATATCTTCTGTATCTATTTGTGCTGTGTAGGCTTGCAGCTCGCCAGAAGTAACATTCAAGCACATGAGATTCCAATGCCAATTACATTTCATTTTACCTGGGAACAAGGGTGGGGTTTGGTTAGAAATCTAACCCCGATTAGACCCCACTTGGAGCACTATGTGCAGATCTAAGCACCACACCTTGGGAAGGACATACTGGCCTTGGAAGTAGTAGAACATTAATTTACAAGTCTCTACCCAAACCTTAGGGGTTACATTGAGGAGAGATTATACAAAATAGGCAAGTTTTCTCTAAAGTTTAGAAGGTTAAGGGGTGATCTGATTGAAGTCTTCAAGATATTTACAGGAAGGAGGGGGTAGATAACCTATTTCCACTGACTGGGGACTCTAGAACTACGGGGCATTGCCTAAAAATTAGAACCAGACCATTCAGGAGAGCTAGAATCACAGAATTCCCATACTGTGGAAGCAAGCCATTCAGTCCATCGAATCCACATCGACCCTCAATGCAGCCTACCCAGACCCAACCCATACCCTATCCCTGTAATCCTTTGGAATGTAGGAGGAAACTGGAACACCCGGCAGAAACCCATACAGGTATGTGCAAACTCTACACCATCACACAAAGCGGGAATCGAATCAGGGACCCTGGCACTGTGAAGCAGCAGTACTAACCACTGAGCCACTGTGCCGCCCCCAAATTAGGAAGCAGCTCTACACGAAGGGTGGTAAAAGTTTGGAACTCCCTTCCACAAATGGCACTTGAATTTGAATCCTAAAGTAGATTTTTTTGTTGTTAAGCCAAGGTATTAAGGGATATGAACCAAAGATAGTTATGTGGAGTTAGGCCACAGATCAGCCATGATTTCATTGAATGGTGGAACAGGCTCAATGGGTTGAATGGTCTATTCCTGTTCGTATGCTTGGTGCAAGGTTTTCAATAGATTATTCAAATCAGCTCAAGGGTCACTGAGCAGCAGTGTCAGTGAGAAAGAAACAGAGAAGGTTGCTGAAGTGCTTTTGTTAGCTGAGATAACAAGGTGTAGAGCTGAATGAACACAGCAGGCCAAGCAGCATCAGAGGAGCTGGAAGGCTGACGTTTCGGGCCTAGGCCCTTCTTCAGAAATGGGGGAGGGGACGGAGGTTCTGAAATAAATAGGGAGAGGGGGGAGGCGGATACAAGATGGATAGAGGAGAAGATAGGTGGAGAGGAGACAGACAGGTCAAAGAGGCGGGGATGGAGCCAGTAAAGGTGAGTGTAGGTGGGGAGTTAGGGAGGAGATAGGTCAGTCCAGGGAGGACGGACAGGTCAAGGGGGCGGGATGAGGTTGGTAGGTAGGAGATGGGGGTGCGGCTTGAGGTGGGAGGAGGGGATAGGTAGGAGGAAGGACAGATAGGGAGGCGAGGACAAGCTGGGCTGGTTTTGGGATGCGGTAGGGGGAGGGGAGATTTTGAAGCTTGTG
>NC_063335.1:58333-119736 GCF_021869965.1 Rhincodon typus
TGAAGAAGGGTCTCGAACCGAAACGTCAGCTTTCCTGCTCCTCTGATGCTGCTTGGCCTGCTGTGTTCATCCAGCTCTACACCTAGTTGTCTCAGATTCTCCAGCATCGGCAGTTCCTATTATCTCAGACCATATCTAATTTCTGAAAGAACTGTCAAAATGAAATCGAAATTGTAATACATTCTTCACAACTGAAGGTACAACCCAAGTCACAAATTAAACCCACAAGTTAAGAGTTTAATGAGAGCATCTAATGTCAACACATTAGCATGAACTGAACCTTCTCTTTTCAGTAACTCTTCTTTCAAGCATTTTTGTGAACAGCAATCTAGTGGTTATCATACTGGACCTGCTAACTCTTGAGAGGTTGTAAAGTCAAGTACGAACATGCAAGTTGTGAAATAGATGCAAACTATCTAGTAAATCTGGCCATGACAACTGCAGTTCTATTTGAACAGCTGTTCTTTTGTATTATTTGCAGAAAACAGTGGCAGTTCATTTTAAAAGTGGAATTGAGTGTTTAGAAATTAAATGCTGATTAGTCTATCAAGCTTGCCAATAACACAGGCTTAAACAAATGTTCACAGGTTCATAAGTGCGATTTGGGGTCTGAGGATAAAATTCAGAAATACATATGAATAAAACTAAATCGCAAAAACAGATGCCACTGACACAAAAAACTAGGCTGTTTATTAGTGCGTTCATGAAATGTCATAATTTGTACTCAGATGTGGATTAACCTCTAAAGTATGGGTTCTTATCTCATTTGCGTAAAAAGCAGTGACAACACATATTTTGAAAAAGTTTGCTAATAGATTGACATTTCCAGCAACCACACATAGCAGCGTGATGCAGAATGCCTAGCCATCCCAACAAAGCTGAAGAATTTAGCAGGAATACAGGTTTTCTAAATTGTTGTAAACAGATCTCAACACTCAACTGTAAACAACGGAAAACCATTCTTCAGGACAGGTTCTGAACACTTCAGAAGAAGAAGTGTCAGTTCTGAAGGGTCACTGGTCTCGAAACATTAACTCTTGATTTTTCTCCACAGACCAGCTGTGTTTCTCCAGCAATTTCTGTTTGTGTTTCAGATCTTCAGCATTCGCAGTTCTTTGTTTCATGTAAACAACTAAGGCCCTATTGAAATACTGCAAACCACTGATACTTCAATGCTTCATTGAAAAGACACTGACCGTGCACTTTCTGGACATCCAGACATTCATTGCTTGTTAAGGGATGTAGAAGTGTCCAAACTTGTCATTTCTGGACACTGTACTGGGGGAGCCCTTACACAACTCTCGGAACAATTTCTCACATACCATGCTACATCCTGAAACCAAACTATGCACTAGCACATTATGCAGGACAATGTCCTTTCAACACCTCACTTGCACACAGCCCACCATGTTCAAAGTTGTTCTTTCGCTGGTTAACCATCATCTCAACTAAGTTCACTGAAAACGAAACTGGGAATAAACCTTATACAATTTGTGTGCAATGCTATTTTCTTACTCACTTGATAAGCTTTGTTGATCTGTGTAGCTGCCCAAGTTGCATACTTCATGTTGTCCTTTTTCATTTTAGCATTAGCTTTAGGGTTAGATGCAATATGACTTGCAGACTGCAAAGTAAAATGCAAAGAAAAAAATTCAACTTCTGATGTGGTGTTAACTAGACAAAATAATATTTTCCGTTCTCACTATAGTAGGGTACACCTTAGAACAAGACAAGAAATTGCATGGATTTTGCCTTTGAGTATCTAAAGTTTTCACTGGCAAATAGAAATAATATAAAATTACAGCATAAAGAATCTACTACGTAGAACAGCATCAGTTTAATGAAAAGAAAATGTGCATTAGTCTTGAGAAATAAATGAAGGTGGCACATCAGCTCAGGTATTGAGGCTGGTTGGCTCGCCGAGCTGGTTTTGTGTGTTGCATACGTTTCGTTACCACGCTGGGTAACATCCTCAATGCAGCCTTCGACGAAGCGTTGGTGTGTTTTCCCACCTGGTTTTTAAACTCTAAAGTCCGCTGAACTGGATTGCCTCACTTCCGGTTTTCCTTCGTAGTGGAATATTTATGGGGTCGACTTCAATGTGTTTATTAATAGCATGCTTCGTGGAGTGCCAGGCTTCTAGGAATTCTCGTGCTTGTCTCTGCCTAACTTGTCCCAGGATTTTGGTGTTGTCCCAGCCGAAATGGTTGTTCTCCTTGTCCATGTGGATTGAGATGAGTGAGTATTGGTCGTGTCTTTTTTGTAGCCAGTTGGTGTTCATGTACCCTTGTTGTTAGTTTCCTTCCTGTTTGTCCGATGTAGTGTTTCTCGCAGTCTCTGCAGGGGATCTTGTAGATGATATTGGTCCTGTCCATGGCGGGGAGTGGGCCTTTAGTTCGGGTGAGCAGTTGTCGTAAGGCTGATGTGGGCTTGTGTGCCACTCTGATGCCCAGCGGTCGTAGGAGTCTTGTGGTGAGTTCCGATGTGTTCCTGATGTAGGGTAGTGTGATGAGTGTGTCGGGGCGTGTAGTATCTTCCTGATGTTATTCGTGTATGCATCTTCTGACCCAGTTCTTTGGATATCCATTATCCCTGAAAACCTGGAAGAGGTATTCTTCTTCCGCTTGGCGTAGTTCCGCGTTGCTGCAGTGTGTTGTTGCCCTTTTAAACAATGTTCGCACGTAGCTTCGTTTGTGTGTGCTGGGATGGATACTGTTGAAGTTCAGTACCTGGTCTATGTGTGCGGCTTTTCTGTGTACTTCCATTTGCAGTCCCCCATTTGTCTTGCGCTCTACCATGACGTACAGGAATGGGAGCTGTTTGTTCTTCTCTTCCGCTCTGGTGAATTTTATTCTGGTGAGGGTGTTGTTTATAAGTTTGTGTGTTTCCTCCAATTTGGTCCATTTAATGATGACAAAGTTTTCGTCCACATAGCGCATCCATACTTTTGGTTGGATTTGCGGAAGGCCTGTCCTTTCTAGTCTTTGCATCACTGCCTCTGCTATGAGTCCGGAGATAGGCGATCCCATGGGTGACCCGTTGATTTGCTCGTATGTTTGGCCATTGAAAGTGAAGTGGGTGGTGAGGCATAGGTCCAATAGTTTGAGCATGTTGTCTTTGGAGATGGTTTCACTGGGGTCTTGATTTTGTTTCAGTAGTGTTGTCATTGTTTCCCTTGCTAATGGTATGTCTATTGACGTAAATAGGGCAGTAACGTTAAACGATATCATGGTCTCTTCGTCGTCTATCCTAATGTCTTTGATGGAGTTGAGGAATTCTTGGGCTGGGTGGATAGAGTGGGGTGACTTGTTGACTAGGTGCCTGAATCTCCTTTGTAGTTCCTTGGCTAATCTGTGTGATGGAGTGCCTGGTAGTGAGACTATGGGTCTAAGGGGGACTTCCAGCTTGTGCACTTTTGGGAGGCCGTAGAATCGGGGTGTGTTGGTTCCTTCGGGTTTCATTCTTAAGAAGTCTGCTTTGTTGATCTGTCCTGTTTGTTTAAGTCTTTTTATCGTATAGAGGATTTTGTTGCCTAGTTGCGGTGTCGGTTCAGTCTGTACTGGTCCGTATGTGCTTGCGTCGGCGAGCAGTGCTTGTGCCTTGGAGATGTAGTCCCTTTTATTCAGTATCACTGTCATGCGCCCTTTGTCTGTGGGTAGTATTGTGACGTTTTTGTCCTTCTTTAATCCATCCAGGGTCTGTCTTTCCCGTATGTTGAGGCTGCTGAGTTCGCTCCTTCTGGTTAGTGTCGGGATTACTGTCTGTCTTATAGTTTGTTGTGTTTCTTCATTGATATTGTTGGTCTTTAGCGTGGCTTCCAGTTTAGCTAGCCATTCCATTTTGTTGGCGTCCCTGTAGTTGTAGTTCAGTCCTCAGGTGAGAACGGCTTTTTCTGTGTCTGTCAGTTTCCTGTCGGAGAGGTTCCTTATCCATGTGTCAGTTCTGTTGTTGTTGTTTTTGTGGGTAAGTGTGGTTAGCTTGTCTTGAAGGGTCTGTCTTTTCTTGGCTCTTGTGGTCTGTCGGCAAATGTGGATGGCTCGTTCCATGTCTGTTGTCCAGTCTTGATTGGTAGCTTCCAGGAATAAGAACATAAGAATAGGAACTGGAGTAGGCCATCTGGCCCCTCGAAACTGCCTTGCCATTCAATAAGATCATGGCTGATCTTTTTGAGACTCAGGTCCACTTACCCGCCCGCTCACCATAACCCTTACTTCCTTTACTGTTCAAAAATTTATCTAGCCTTGCCTTAAAAACATTCAGCAAGGTAGCTTCAACCGCTTCACTGGGCAGGGAATTCCACAGATTCACAACCCTTTGGGTGAAGAAGTTCCTCCTGACCTCATTTTTTGGCGCGTAATTTCTCTGTTGTATTTGTGGAGCCGGTTGTGTGCGTCGTTTATCATTACCCTTACCATCTTGCAGCTGTTTTGTTCTGCTGTTTTCCGGGCTTGTGGGTTAGTGATTGGTGGTTTGTACTTCACGTGCATGGTAATACCTGGTACCTGAGGCATCCCTGTAGGAAGTAGAGTTGTTCGCGGGTTGTGCTCTCTTGTTTGGTGTAATTTTCCCATTTCCTTGCCAGTTTGAGCGTGTTGCGCACGTAGGTCTCTAAGGTTTTGCAGTAGATCTGTAGCTCCGGTTGTGTGTTGAGGTTGGTTGGCTCGCCAAGCTGGTTTCTTGTGTCACAGACGTTTCGTTACCATGCTTGGTAACATCCTCAGTGCAGCCCCTGATGAAGCGTCGGTGTGTTCTCCTGCCTGGTTTTTAAACTCTGGAGTCCGTTCAGCTGGATTGCCTCACTTCCGGTTTTCCTTCGTAGTGGAATGTATATGGGGTCGAGTTCAATGTGTTTATTAATAGCATGCTTCGTGGAGCGCCAGGAGTGCTCACCGACGAGAACACATACCGGCCAGTACAAACTGACCTGACACCGCAACTAGGCAACAAAATACTCTACATGCTAAATAGACTTAAACAACCAGGACAGATCAACAAAGCAGACTTCTTAAGAATGAAACCCGAAGGAACCAACACACTCTACGATTCTACGGCCTCCCTAAAGTGCACAAGCTGGAAGTCCCCCTTAGACCCATAGTCTCCCTATCAGGCACTCCATCACACAGATTAGCCAAGGAACTACGAAGGAGACTCAGGCACCTAGTCAACAAGTCACCCCACTCTATCCACTCAGCCCAAGAATTCCTCAACTCCATCAAAGACATAAGGATAGACGATGAAGAGACCATGATATCGTTTGATGTCACTGCCCTATTTACATCAATAGACTAGCAAGGGAAACAGTGACAACACTAATGGAACAAGAACAAGACCCCAGTGAAACCATCTCCAAAGACAACATGCTCAAACTATTGGATCTATGCCTCACCACCCACTTCACCCTCAACGGCTAAACGTATGAGCAAATCAACGGGACACACATGGGATCGCCTATCTCCGGACTCATAGCAGAGGCAGTGACGCAAAGACTAGAAAGGACGGCCCTTCCGCAAATCCAACCAAAACTATGGACACGCTACGTAGACAACACCTTTGTCATCATTAAACGGACCAAATTAGAGGAAGCACACAAACTTATAAACAACACCCTCATCGGAATAAAATTCACCAGAGAGGAAGAGAAGAACAAACAGCTCCCATTCCTGGTAGAGCGCAAGACAAATGGGAAACTGCAAATGAAAGTACACAAAAAAGCCACACACACAGACCAGGTACTGAATTTCAACAGTAACCATCCCAGCGCACACAAGCGAAGTTGTGTGCGAACACTGTTTAAAAGGGCAACAACACACTACAGCAACACAGAACTACACCAAGAGGAAGAAGAATACATAGAACATAGAACAGTACAGCACAGTACAGGTCCTTCAGCCCACGATGTTGTGCCGAACTTTTAGCCGAAACCTAAGGTCTATCTAACCTCCACCGCTACCTTATACTAGAACATAGAACCTTACAGCGCAGTACAGGCCCTTCGGCCCTCGATGTTGCGCTGACCTGTGAAACCAATCTGAAGCCCATCTAACCTACACTATTCCATTATCATCCATATGTTTATCATCCATATGCCTATCTAATAGCCGCTTAAATGCCCCTAATGAGGCCGACTCCACTACCCTCTCCGGCAATGCATTCCACACCCCTACCACTCTCTGAGTAAAGAACCTACCTCTGACGTCTCCCCGAGAACCTCTTCCAGGTTTTCAGGGATAATGGATATCCAAAGAACTGGGTCAGAAGGTGCCTACACGAACAACATCAGAAAGATTCTACACGCCCCGACACACTCATCACACTACCCTACATCAGGAACACAATGGAACTCACCACAAGACTCCTACGACCGCTGGGCATCAGAATGGCACACAAGCCCACGTCAATCCTACAACAAGTGCTCACCTCAACTAAAGACCCGCTCCCCGCCATGGACAGGACCGATGTCATCTACAAGATCCCCTGCAGAGACTGCAAGAAACACTACATCGGACAAACAGGAAGGAAACTAACAACAAGGGTACATGAACACCAACTGGCTACAAAAAAGGCACGACCAATACTCACTCATCTCAATCCACATGGACAAGGAGAACCACCATTTCGACAGGGACAACACCAAAATCCTGGGACAAGTTAGGCAGAGACAAGCACGAGAATTCCTGGAAGCCTGGCACTCCACGAAGCATGCTATTAATAAACACATTGAACTCGACTCCGTATACATTCCACTACGAAGGAAAACCGGAAGTGAGGCAATCCAGCTCAACGGACTCCAGAGTTTAAAAACCAGGCAGGAAAACACACAGACGCTTCATCGGAGGCTGCACTGAGGAGGTTACCAGCATGGTAACGAAACATCTGCAACACCAGAAACCAGGTTGGCGAGCCAACCAACCTCAACACACAACCCAAGTTACAAATCTACTCCAAAACCTTTAATCTTCTCATTACCTGAGCTGATCTAAGGGAATTTAACATGTGCAAAATTATGAGTTCTTAGCAAATGTTATCATCAGCAGGGATTTGCTAACTACAGGACACAGATTTGAGTCAAAAGGAGATTTTTTTTTTTTCTGTACACAACAAATCATTATGGTTTGGGATTAACTGCCTGAAAGGGTGATGGAAGCAATTCAACAGTAACTCCCAAAATTCAGCAATTAGTTGAAAAAGGAAAAGAAAAACATTGCGCAGCTTTGGAGAAAGAATTGGGGAATGGAACTAATCAGATAGCCTGCGCTAAGAGCTAGCACAGATATGATGGGTCAAATAGCTCCTGCTGTACTGCATCGCTATTATCCTTGAGTCATAGTTACTGTGGTCATAAATAAATAGTGATCTAACTTCTCCCGTGAGTTACTACATGACATTACTGGCAGAGATTCTCTCAATGTGCTCCAGCTTACCATGTAAAGCCCAAACAAAGCACGCATGTTTCTGTTGTTTAGTTTCAGGGACTGGGAAAAATACTTCCTGGAGATTTCTAGGTTTTCCAGTCCACCTTGAGTATATTTCACCTGTAAGACACAGAGGTTTACAAGACTGATTTCATACACAGAGTTTTTGTTTTACACTTCTTTCCATCTTACTTCATCTCACTTTATGCATACAACTTTCTGTCACGTTCTCTTGTGTATGTTTAGCTAACTTCCTCTTAACTAGTCCACATGGTAACAAGTTCCATATTGCAATCACGCCACTGTCTGAAGAAATTTCTCCTTAATTCACCATTATTGGAATTAGTAATGACTATCTAATCAAAAGTATGGATGTTACTGCCAAGAGTTGAATAGGTTTTCTATTTTTTTCTTACTCAGTCTTAGTGTTTCTTTCTTTGTCTTGCATGTTATGAGTTGGCTACTTTCTCAACCCAACAATTCATATAACTATAGCCTCACAAAAGCACAGCATAAGATGCATATTTTGATACAACCACAGAAAGAAAAAGCATACCATCAATGTGATACTTCATCTTTAAAGTTTTCTAATTCTGATGAAAGATCATCAACATGAAACATGTTTCTCTCTCCATAAATGCACCCAGGCCATGACTATTTCCAGAATTACTATTTTTGTGTCTTCCTGAAGTTAGTTACTATCGTACTCATTGTTTATTTCATTTCTGAGTTTCATGTTACCAGCAAGCTCTAATGGTTAAATGTGGCAGGCGACTTGTGTGTATCAAAACTCCACAAAAATGTTAACTGGTTATTACCACATTGCTGTTTGTAGGAGTTTTGTTAAGTGCAAATTTCCTTTAGCATTTCCTACATTATAGTAGTGATTGCATTCCAGAAGTTCATAACTGGCTGCAAAGCATCATAGGATGTCCTGAGATCACGAAAAGCACTTTATAAATGCAAGCCAGTCTTTCTTTCCATTGGGGAAAAAACATTGTATCGCTATAACACCATTCATGACATCAGGATATCCTAATGCTCATTACAATTATAATGTTGTAGTACAGGACAGAAAAGAGCTAATTTATACACTGCAAGCTCCAGTAAACATCAATGTGACCTTGACCATATAATCTATGTTTTGAGATGTTGTTTGAGGGACAAATATTGGCCAGAACAATGTGCAGAACTCCCTCACTCAGTAGTCACGAGGACCCATTCTCTTCCTTTCAAATATTAATTTATATCCATTTTATATCTCTTTTTCTCCTTCACCATTATTATCAACCCCTTTGTCTCTTGCGCTAGGCAACACCATCTGCTCCTTCTGACCCTCCTCTGTCTCTGTTAAAAGTTTAATTTCCAACATCTTTCAGTTCTGAAGATCATTCTGGACTTCAAATATTAATTGTTTCTCTCTTCACAGATGCTGCCAGACCTGTTAAGTTTCTCAGCATTCTCTGTGCTTGTTGCCATAGGATCTTTGACACTCACTTCAGAGCACATACACACTCTGGGAGCAATGTCTCCTTTGAAAGACAGTGCTCCCTCAGTACTACACTGAAGTAGCAGGCTAGGTTGTGCTCAAGTAATTTGCGTGGGACTTGAGCTCTCAAATTTCTGACTCAGAGTAAGAGTGCAATTTTAGTCACAACTAACACACATCCCTCTCATACCTGTCAAAGTTGTGAAACAGAACATCAAACAGAAAGTGATCAGATTTATTCCATGACATTCCATGCTCCTCTTCCCCTCCTACCTCTGCATAGTGTTGACAGTACAGATGATTATGAGGGTTAGTCATCATAAGTTCCTCTAAGCAGAATGCTGCTTTTCCGTAACTGTGTAAAGGAGACAAAGACAAGAGTTCATTTCATTTTGAAAACCTAGTTCTCATTCCAACCTGTTTGTGCTAGCTCTTTCTGTGTTCTGGACATTTCCACAAATAAATAAATTGTGGTTTTGAAATTCACTGTACCAATTATATTACATGTTTAGAAATTTCAAAAGGCTTGAAAAATAATGAAGATTTCCATGTCCTGAGATTGTGAACAGCAATGTGTTCTGAGCAGACTTAACAGACAGAATGGCTACTTTGTGCTGCAATACTATATTGCCTTGTACAATACATTACTCTAATTAAATCTACTGTTAGCCTTCACGTTCTGGTATATTGGAAAAATTAGTTATGCTGTAGCCTTAAAAGAAGTTCTGTGCTATGTTCATCATCAACAGCACAGCATCTTTCAACTGTTTACAACACTCATTGACCACTAATTTGATGTTTTCTTCAAACTGCATCGCACTCACTATTTAAGAGTGAAAGGGAGATAAGCCTGAAGCTTACAATTTGCAGTCTAAAACAACTTTAAGCCCTTTCGATTCTTTCAAAAAAAAGTAAACATTAAAAACTGAGAAGTTAATAGATTTTCATCAGTTAGGGGCATGCAAGAAAATGGAGTAAAAGTGTGTTACTGAAGCTCAGCTAGCAATCAGCCATGCTTTAGTTTAATGACAGAGCAACTTTGAGGACCTGAACGGTCATGCCTGTTTCTGTTCTTTGTTGTCCCTGCGACTTATGACAGCCACAAGATTGTTTTACATGATGTAAGTTCATTTCACCTGATCAAAGCAATGATAAAAGCACCAACCTTTTAAAACTCATCATTTGTTGCCTGCCTCAGATTTCAACATGGACAGTGCCGTTTACAGCATTATAGTCTACAATATGAACTGCTCAACATTGGAAATAGTCAGTCAATGAATGCTGGAAGCCAATTATTTGGCTAATCTTTTCATCACCCCACTGGCCAACTAAATCACCTCCAACATGTCCTGTCAGTCTACTGCATAGAGCAACTGAAATAAAGCATGCACGCTGCAAAACACTGAGCTGCAGCAGTGAGAAACAACATACAAAGCACACCACAACAGATGAAGGAAAAAATGTTTTAATGATCAACTCATGGTTTAGCATGGACAGAAAATTAAATATAATTTCACAACTTAAGTTTAAAGTCAAGCCCTTAACTACTTGTCTGATCTCCAGACATGTTAAGGAAACTTTTGGAATATTGGCTTGCAATCCTCATTTAACTTTTGCATTCAATAAAATTATCCTTTATGATTCCTTCTGTTGCTCTGTAACGTTTAGTTACTTCTAATTAAATTCAGCTTTGTACTCAATGAAGTCAGTGACCTGTTTGCAAATTATGCACCTCCTCCTTTATATTCTAATTAATACTGAGTTTATTAAAATATTCATTATTGGCCTGGTAATTTTTCAAATGGTCAACAGAATAAATGGGGGGAAAAAAAGTTTAAGTTCCTATGGTGCTTGAAGTAAAGGTCAACCAGCAACAAACTGCAGGAACCTTAGAGGAGACACCGGCCTCAATCAAGAACAAGGGGAACAGGACATTTTTAAAATGTTCTTTTATGGGATGTCAGCATCACTCAAAGGCTATTACTTGAGGCCCATCACTGTTTCTTGAATTGCTGCAGTACATGGTGTGTAGGTGCACTCACAATGCTGTTAAGAGTGAATTCCAGGATTATAACCCAATGAGTGAAGCAGCAATGAACATATCTGTACTGCAGGACAGGATAGATAAAAAGAAAGCTGATGAGGGTGTTTAAGACATGGGGACATAATCGTAAAATCAGAGCCATTATTTACAGGAAAGAAATTGGGGAATACAAATGGTGGTAGTGCAGAACTCTTTCCTACAAAAAAACAGTAGGTTCTGGCTTAATTAACAATTTTACATTGGAGATCAAGAGACTTCTGCGAGGTAATAAAAAAGGAAATGGAGCCAAGGCAGATAAATGGAGTTATGATTCAGCTAAACAAGGATTTCAATGGTTTGAAGGGTTGAATGGCCTATTCCTCTGGCATCATTCTGTTGAATCTACACTCTCTATGGCTTAAATGTACTTTCAAAACAGTCTGAACATAGCTTTGCACATTTCGATATGCCAAGTACAGATGGGGATATTTATGTATTTCTCTGGAGCCTGGGACATGTTGTGGACATTTTTCATTATTTTGCATCCAGCAGTCTCCTCCTCCTACAGAAGAATAAATGAATGTGGACACTACGCAAGCAGTGACTTGTCTTTAAGGGAACTTAAATAATTCCCATTGTCTCCCAGGCTAATTAATTACTTACTCTTACTGCTTGAATCCAATCAGGAGGAATCAGATTAGAAAGCTCAGCTATTACTGAAGGTTTCAGTCTCAGATTCTCTTTGGTTAAAATGCTAATTAGCAAAGGAAATTATATAACCCATTGCTGTGGAGGTGCCTTTCTGCACAGATGTGCCTCAAATCATCTGAGGTTGATGAAGCTTTAATTACTCAGTCTACAACCAAGCCCTCGAATGAATCGTTTAAAGAACCAAATTTTACAAAAGATGATTTTAATCATAGTCTCCTGTAATATGAAAACTGTGTTCACGATTTCAAACTTTGGGATGTCTGGTCATTTTTTTTTCCTGTTTAAATATGTGTAAGTAACAATACATACCCTGTTGCTTTAAAAAAAAGCAGACTGATTGGCTTTATTAAAGGTCATTAAGTAATCTATTGCTTGGAGTTATGTCATTCAGTCAAAAGCTGGTGAGTAACCCTATATTAAGGTCACTGAGTTTGGGATTTGAGGTACTCGGATATAAGCAGAATATATGATCTGTACATGACTAAACACAGTTCCTTCAGGATTGATTTCTCTTTTCAGAAATAAACATAAATAAATCTAAAATACTTTCAACATCATGTGAGCAATTGGCATCCTTTTTTTTCAGATTTGCAATGTCTATCAATTAAATTGCACCATTTCTACTCCACCTTGACCTTTAGTGCAGTGGGTGGATGTGGAAGTAGAGGAGTTTTCTTTCCAGTGGAAACCCAATGCTATGAACTCTTATTCAAATTACAGCTTGACAAATTGCTGCATTAATTTCTCTTCCAAAACCCTACATATTACAGTCTCTCCAAGGAGACCAAATCCAACAGAGCACTGACCTACAAGTAATCCCTTGTGAAAGTTCTGCCTGTGAGGCCAAAATAAGGTTAACACTAGCACTAATTGCAAACAGGGAATCATCGCGGAGACAAACAGTTTTTCCAAATAAAACTACCGCTTGAAACATTTCCACCAGAAATAATGGGTTCAAATGCCAAGTAATAAATTAAAGATTCCAGTATCATTTTTCATATCCAGGAATGTTAATAAGGTTAATTTATTTAATTATCCAAACATGGTTAACAAATGGTCACATATTCTTCACTTGTTTCACCCTAAAATTAAACAGTTACCAGGCATTCCTCAGAGCCAGATCTTTCTCATGCCCTACAGTGGCACTTTCATCAGTGGAGGGGCTCAAACCTAAAGAACTACTCTAGCTGCTCCTTTCAGGTTTCATAATGAGGCGGTTTGGCTACATTTACACCCCTTGCTCTTGAAGGTTGATCAAAATGTAAGGATTGTTGGCACAATCTCACAGAAACCTAGCAATGTTTGGACTGCGTTATGGTCTTGAAAGTTAATTTACACTAAAATTCAGATCTGGTTTCAAATTATGGGAATCGAAATTGCCATCAGCTGCACAAACATAAGATTTTGTACATACTTAAACTGAAGCTTATGAAGTCCAAGAATGTTGTTCCCATTCTTCAGTTTATTTTGGTGACAAGGCTTTAACAACCATACAGATTTCTTTTAGGTGCTATGTAACATCAATCATGCAGCAGCTGACCTAAAGAGGTGTGATGTCAAATTCTGTTTTGCCTTTGGGCAAAAATATTTATTCCTGGCAATGTCAGACTGCACACCAGTCTGGAAAAATGCCAGTAACATGGCTGTGTCATTAATGAATCTGTGATGCCAGTGAAAAGAAAATCCAGGAGCAGTCACGTGGGAGAACGTGCCATAGAGCAAAAGCTGGACTGTGTGCCTGCTCTTCAGCTCCACACCATCCAAGTCGCAAAGAGATTCTGCAAAAATCCCAGTGCTATCTTAAAAACATATGGGATATGACATTTAAAATCCCGTTTAGTTCGTCTTAGGTTTAAATGGTCCAGAACGTTCCAACGTTGTTAAGTATTAAAATTCACTTCCAATTATTTAGCCAGGTTGAAAGCATTGGTCAGCATCCACTGCACTACATTAGATGTCCCTGAAGATATGGAGTTTTCAGCACAAATCATCGGTAAACATTCAATTATAGCATGGTTAGAGTTTGGCAGATGCACCATAGGAAAGGGGATACTGGCCTCCAATTTCCTTCACCTTTGTGCAACTATTTTGCTGGGAAACTTGTCAAAAGAACACATTCATGACTGACAAAAAATTGTTTTGAAAGACATAGCATTTTTGATCATACCTAGTATTAAATAATACTGTTTAAAGATTATTGTAAAGGAAAATGACAAAACAACTGTAAGCAACTTTTCCCTCTGCTACAATTCAGAAATAACCTTCTCCTTTCTTTTTTTGCCCCAAACAGATGCTGAAGACGCCTATTCGACTTACTAACTCACCACCATCCAAGGGATATTTGAGTTTGGCACAGCTTGTTTCCTGGCTATATTATGGGACAGGAAGGAATGAGGTGACAGAATCTAGGAGTCGGAGCAGAAAAAATTGTGACAGACATGACAAGGGCTTTTTAGAAAGGGGTGGAAAATGCTGTGATATTAAAAGACTTATTAAGCTTGAAACTAATCCTCTCACATTGGGATTTCCTTTTTCCACTGCCACAACAAATGCAGCTAACAAAACCATAAATATCCAATAAACAGTTTTTGTGCTATGACTGGGATTCCTGGGCCCGCTGCTTTTTCACCCTGACAACAGACTGCAGAGTCTGAACTCCTAATTCTCATCCCTTAACAATAATATGGCATGGATGTGACAGAAACCAAATGATTTTTCCATCACCCTCGCGCCACAGCCTATTCTCCTAGCAACATAGCCACCGGCGAGGATATGGAAGTGCTTTCTTCTCCCACAAGTGAGGAGGGCTTACAGTTAAATCCTATTAAAGTCTGATTCCACGAAACAAACAGCAATGTTCAATCTTGCCCCAGGAGACCTTGGCATTTTGTGAACCATTGTGATCCTCTTGGAACCTCAATAGGTCATGCTGTCTACTCTAATGATAAAATGAAGCGCAGTAACCTGTAAAAGAAACACAGCACATTTCAAACAGATAACATACTTACTCATGTTCGTTGATGTAAAGCTCTGCTAGTTCGTGCCAAGCCTCTTGGTCTCCAACAAACCTGAAGATAACAGAACAGGTACTTTCTGAACAAATGTATGAGGGAAAGGGAGGGGGGTGCGATTTGAATTAGAATGCAAATTCCCTTTTAATTAAAAATGGTTTATCACAGGGCATAGCTCAATCCCCTTGTAAAACACTCACTGTTCCAGATACTCATTCAGTTCTCTGATGGCTTCAGTGGTTTTCCCGAGGGCTTTAAGAATGGCAATCTTGCGCTTCCGTGCTGCCTGTGGATTGACATTAATGGAGGATTATGGTCTCATAATTCCTCAAGTGTTTGCAAAGAAGGTAATTTGACTGTGCAAATTATTATCTCAATGCCAGAAAATTCCACTGCAGAGTGATTGCATGACTGGAGTTTATCTACATCCCCCTGTGAATTCAAAAACCTGCCTGTATAATCACATTGAGCTTTGCTTCTGGTGCAAACAATACATGCATCATTTCATCCTGATAAATGATTTTACTGCTTTCCATAAGGGCAGAACAGCGGGATCCCCAAATCTGTACCCATCAGATGTTTACTGTCATTCACAGGATTTGTCTTCTTAAGGTTAAACTGTAATGAAGGATTAAAGCACCCACTGTGTTATCTCCTTGTCAGCTAAACAATCTTTCTGACAGCAGTTCAGATGGATTTTCTTTTGCCATGCTTTTCTTGACATAAAACGCAACCGTAAACAGGAGGCTCTCTAAAAGGTATAACAACACACCTTCACTGAAGACAGGGTCAGAAACATAGTGAGGCAACTCCAAATGAGCATATATAAAAAGTTAAAACAATGCTTAAAAGCTATTCTTTAGGGCCCAATAGCAATCAATATTTGAAGGCATTTATCCAATACAGTATGAAACCAGCTGGACCAGAAGGTCTCAGATTTAACTCCTTCTCAGTAAAGTGTTAGTCAATTTTAGATGGAGTGGAGTGTGATTTGGTGCCTGTTAAGGGGTGGAGTTGGAGGGCACACGTAGATGTTAATCATTAACAGTGCATGAGACTGAATATGACAGAGACTGCAACACCATCCATGGCAGTCTGCCTTTGCAAACTCACCACCCAGGATCATGCAACAATGATACTTGTTCAAGGAATCTGAAACCTTCCAGAACCCATGGAACAAGGTCCAAGGGCAAGATCCAAGGGGGAGACAGCAACTGAGAAATTAGACCTCAAGGTAAGGCAACACACAAAAAAAGACCCATGGATAAAGCATCATTCTTGGCATCAGACCCAGAGTAAAACAGCAACCATGGAGCTAAACCCTAGGATGAAGCAACATTATCTGGAGCAGGAGAAGTCTGCAGAAGTGAAACTATTCTTGGTTAAGTACACTAAGCAGCACTTGGAGGAAATGCAAATCTAGAGGAAATATATACCATGTTATATATTTACAAGCTTCAAATTCAAGGCATCTTTGTAAAAATACCGATTTTATTTTTTGCATGAAATTCTAAGACCTAGTGTTTCCTGTTGGGTCAACTCATTAACTGCAAGTTCCATTACTAGCGGTGGATTTTTTGGGGGGTCTCACACCTCTGGAAAGTCTCCTAAACAACAAGGAAGTCTGAAACCTACAGTTTACTACAGATCTTTTCCAGGATATGCTGTTAAATTATATTTCTGTATACCTATTTTCTGTAAAAAGTACTCCAACCTTTCCTTTTTATATCTAACTTTAATCTGTAGTACCGTATCTTAGCATTATTTGAAAAAAAGGACTAACAAAGCTTACTTATATTGCTAATCCTTTCCCACACAGCTGATATTTATAAGGTCAACCACAAACTTGCCTTCTCTCCAACAATAGCTATCATGGCACCTTTCTGTGTTTAAAATCATCTCAGGATTCTTCCTAATTCTATTGCAAAATATATAACAGAAGGAACAAGTATTGTCCATTGTGACATTTAAATGACTTACGTAATAAAGCTGTTGTATGAGAAAAAGATTTGTAGGTTTCATTAAGCATTCTTAATATGTTGCGACTGACATATCTTCTCTTAGTGGGTCATGAGCTCAAGGACTCAGCAAAGCAGGCTTACACTTTCTTTGTCCTCACAGAAGTTCAGATTTACTCAGACAGATATAACCTGAACTACCTCAATTGTATCCCATCCTTCCAATAAACAAGTACAAACACTTCCATACCAGTTTATGCTCCAAATGTGTTATGGTCATACAAGCTGCTATGTCCTTGGCCAAAAGTGTTCTGAACTGCACTTTAAAAATCTGCTAGATTTTGTTTGCCTGAGTAAAATTTACACAAATGTTTTCGTCTCTGATTAAGTGGTAACTTTAAAATTACAGCGGGGTGAACGGAAGCCTTCTGCAGGAAATGCTGCAACAACCCAGTGACTATGTTGAGAGAATGACAAGCTTAAAAATAACTAAAAAGTTCAGATACAAGTTACTTAAAATTCATTGCTTCATATAAATTGCTCAAAAGCTCCTACTTAGCTGTTTAGCTCTTGGAACTTTTCGGACATTTTCTTTCTCATTTTCAATATACCTGCTCCAAGAGATTCGAAGGAATACTTGATTGTACTTTAAATTAATTGTATCCATACAAACAGCTACAACCATGGCCATTACACTTCTAAGCTTAACCCAAAAAACTGAAGCGATTCCTTTATAATCCAACTGAAGGATCAGAAAAAAAATCCTCAGTCAATTAGGTATTAAAAATGTACTTCTTTCAATAAACCTAACCACTTGCACTCACAAGTATTAATTAGGATTTTTTCAATTTTTGAAAACTTTAAATTCATCCTCCTTTTGTGAGCATCACTGACAAAGTCAGTATTAATTGCCCGTTACTGCAATTCTCTTTGAAAAGAACAAGGGAACAAAAAAGAAGCTGGTTTATTCAATCTTACCCAGTCCTGACATAGCCCTCCTCATACTTAGTGCTATCCCCACAGCCAACATACACAAATGATCAAGATTCAGGAAGTGAAAGAGTACCAACACTGTGACCAAGCTACCTTTTGTACATTGTATGCCACACTGGAAGCCCCTTTATGAAAGCATAGTCACTTGGCAAGCCTGCAATTTGACCCAAAGGCCTACAAGTACTCTGTGAAAAGAAATGCCTGCAACATTGAGATCATTGATCAAAGTGAAGAGAAACAGCTGAACATTGATGTTTGCAGGGCCCAAAGAATGACCAGCCCCCACACAGCCTCCATCTTTAATGACTACCTCTAACCAGCCAATTTCTTATCTAAAAGCTTGGCAAAGGTTGGAAACTTGGCAGGAAATTCATTTAGGAAGGAATCTAAGTTGGCAGTGCTAAGAATAAGCATTTTAAATAACTGGAAGGCAGCAGAAACATAGGCCACCATCAGTGTCAAATTATGAAAAAATATTAAGAAAGCAAAATTAAAGGCAATCTATTTGAATTCAGACAGCATACATAAGGTCAACGAACTGACAGCACAAATAGAGATATATGGGCACGAAATAAATGCCAAATGGAGACAGCGGGATGACCAAATTTGGGAATGTGAGGTGGTGCTGTTAAAAAAAACTGTGGAATCAGTTTAGAAGGAGATAAGAAACAGCAAGGATCCACAGACTCTGGTATGACTTCCTTACAGGCCACGAAATAGTAGCGATGACACAGAGCACAGGATAAGTCAGAAAATTGAAGATGAATGTAAAAGAGTAACAGAGTAATCATGAGGCACTTCAATCTATGTTGAGGATGAGCACACCTAAGTCATACTAATGCTGTGGAAGACAAATTCCTGAAATGTACCCAAACAAGATGGTTTTCTAGAACAGTATGTTGAGGAACTAATTACACAATATAGGATAATGTCAGATTTTAGATCCAGCGTTGAGCATTAAGAAAGGGGAAATTAATAATCTTGTTGCAAAAGAACCTTTAGGAAGGAGTAACTGTAATACTAAGGAATTTTAGATTAAGCTTGAAAGTGCTGTAAATCAATATGAAACTCGAGTCAAAATCTAAACGAAACAATCTGTGGAAGTATGAGGGCAAGTCAGCTACAACAGATTGAGTATCTACTTTAAATTATTACTACATTGCAGTAGACAGACAATGGCTAGTATTTAAAGAACAGTTAGTTTAGAACAAGTACACATTCCTTTGAGGTACAAAAAGCCAAGAGGAATAGTGATCCAACCATGGTCAACAACAGAAGTTTAAGATTGTATTAGATCTAAAGAAGGGGCTTAAAAATTTAACAAAAAATAAAAGAAGCCTGACAACTGGAAGCATTTTAGAATTCAAAAAGGGTGGAACAAGCATGTAATAAAGAAAAGAAAAACAATAAATGAAAATTAACTAGTGAGAAACATATAAACAAAGTATGAAAGCTTCTAGAGCTACGAATAAAAAAAGGAAAGATGAGCAAACAAAATATAGGCCCATCACAGGCACAGACAGGAGAATTTATCATGGAAAATAAGAAAAAGGCATAAAAACTGTACAAAGATTTGTGTCTGACCTTTCAGAGGAAAGAACAAAGTAACTTTTAGAAATATCAGAGAACCAAGGGATTAATAAGAATGGGGAACTGAAAGAAATTGGTGGCAGTAAGAAGTACTGGAGAAATTAATGGAACTGAGTTGTTAAATCCCCTGTTCCTGACTAACTACATCCCAGTTAACCGAAAGGCCTTTTGAGACAGTGGATGCATCGGTAACTATTTTCCAAAATTCCACAGATGCTGGAACAGATTCAGATTAGGTGATCAAAAATGTAACTCCACTATTTAAGGAGGAAACAGGGAATTATCCATCTGTTAGCCCACAGAAGGAAATACTCTGGAATTTGTTATAAAGGCAGTGATAACTGGAGACATGTAAAATAGTGGTGCAATTGGACAGAGTCAACATGTATTCATGGAAGGGAAAGCATGCTTGACAAACCCGTTGGCCTTTTTCTTAGAATGTTACTAGCAGAATAGATAAAGGTGAACAAGTGGATCAGGTGCATTTAGATTATCATAAGGATTTTTCTAAGGTCCCACACAAGATGTTGGCAAACTCAATTAGAGCATATAGGTTTCAAGGTAAGATATTAGCATTGTTTCACAATTTGTTGGTTTCAGAAGAGAACAGGAATAAAGGTTGATAGCCAGTGACTAGTAGGGTGCCACAAGAATCAGTGCTTGACACCCCAGTTATTCACAATCCGTATCAATAATTTGGGAGCAGGGACCAAAAGTAACATTTCCAAGTTTGCTGAAGTTACAAAACTAAGTGGGAGTGAGAGACTGAGGAAGATTCAGAGGAAATTAAACAGACAAACTGCTTGGGCAAGAACATGGCAGATAGAATATAATATAAAAACATGGAGTTATCCATTGGTAGGAAAAACAGATATGCAGAGTGTTTTTTAAATGATGAAAGATTGGGAAGTGTCGATGTTCAAAGGGATCTGGGTGTTTTTATTTGCAAGTCACTGAAAGCCAACATACCAGGTACAGAAAGCAATTGTGAAGGCACATGCCTTCTTGCCTTTCCAGCAACAGGATTTGACTGCAGGAATAAAGATGTCTTGGTGAAATTGTACAGACTGGTGAGACTGCACCTGAAGTATTGCGTACATTTTTGACAATTTTCCCCAAGGAAGGTTATATTTGCCATGGGGGTGGGGGGGCATAAGTAAAATGTTCACTAGGCTGATTCCTCGGGTTAGTGGGATTGTTCAATGAGCGGTGGAGACACTAGGGGCACTAGCGAGCACTAGGGGACTCAGCCTCTGATTAAGGATAGGTCATTTAGGTCAGAAACAAAATGCTTGGTTTTTAAGAGCTGGTCAATCTACTTTTGAACATTTAAATAGACAATGTCAATTAGCATTGCTACTTCAACAACCAGAGTATCCAAGTTGGCTAAGCAGGACGTTCTGCTCCAGAAGCCCTGCCACGATTCCCATATAATGTCTCTTTCAAGCTAGCCACAAGCATTTCTATTTATCCCTTTAAGCAACTTGTCTATAATCAAAGTCAAACTAATGGAGTTAAGTTTCCTGTTTCTGACTTTCTGCTCTTTTTAAATATTGGCACTAAATGGGGTTCTATGAAACCCATAGGAACAATCTCAAGCTATGAGACAGATCAGCAAGTTTCTCAGAACACAGCCCACCAGCCCTGGGGTGAATTCAGTGAGGGACAGCTACTCCATTTGCTTGAAGAGCACTAATTCTAACAAGGAATGAAAGATATTTGTGTGGTCTTATGTTTCATACATAAAAAAGCTAAAGTTGCTTTGGGAGATTTAATTTTCAAATATTTTAGTCAAAGGGCCAGCATTTACAAGTGGCTTGTCCTGGGGATGCTATATGAATGGTCAGTCCTATCAATAAGAAAGTCTAGTACACAAGTACACACTGGGCAAGTGCAAACATCTTGTTTGTAGGTACTTTTTTCTCAAGTATATGCACCTCTAACAAAAAGTAAAAACAATTCAAATTCCTTTTTAAATATTCAATCTTTTTTCACATTTTTGTGTCACAAGATATTAGTAAGAAATGACATTCCAACTGGAAGGATTTGATGGGTTTCCTTTTGAGCATAAAGTTGATAGCTATTGACACCTGCTGATAATCATTTTTTCTCCGTTATTAGCAGTTTTGTTTCATGTGTGCTTCTTACTGATGTATGATGTTCCATGGTACTTTGTGAATTTTGAAATCTGTCGTGCATTAGCACTTCATCTCATATAACATGCTGTAAATGACCAGTAAATGCAGAAGCTATCGAGTTCTATCCAATGGAGAAAATAAAATTCTCACCCTTTGAAAAGGCTGGAAAATTCAGAGGAACAATAGCTTAACACCGAGCTACTACAAACAAATTGCATTTTAAAATAATATTCTCAAGAGGATATATTCTGCAGTAATGTTAAAACTGAGACTTCCTGATCCTACAGTTTAACTGCACTTCTATTACCTACAACACATTTAAGCATACTTGTTTGGCATGGTAACAACTTCAACTCACTTTGATTTAACTGCTCTTCACAACACAAATAAAAATCCTGAAAAGAAAACATTCAACTTTCATTCTATTTTCTTTAAAAAATAACAAGCATTTAATGAGTCAAAGACTACAAACATGCAGACTCATGAGTTAAGGAGCTTTAGTTGGTATCAGTGCAAAGATTTTGTATTTTCCTTTGTTAGAAAAGATTAAAGGAATTTGTGTGGATGCTATTTAGCTGGAAGAAATATGGATTAGAATAAATGTGACAATAATATAAATGTGAATGCATGAAATATAAACTTATATACCACTTCAATTCTCATCCTGGCACCCCTCCAATAACGTTGCTCAGTGAGTCAGATGATAAATTGTTCTTCAACAACGGACTGTGAACAAAATGTGCAGGATAAAACACTTATGCAAGTGCACATTAAACACAAGCCAAATCTGTGTAGATATATATTAGGTTAAAACACATTTCTTAACAGAGATAATTGCTCCACAGTCTCTAATGTTAATGGAAACATATATGGCGGCAATCTGTTCAAGGATTCAGAAATTAATGGACGACTAAGTAATGACATACTGCAGAGCAAGGGCGAAATAAAATTTGCACAAGGCTGCAAAAGCAGTATTAGCCTTTTTTAAAAAGCATATTGGATATGTGGCACAATAAAACAACAGAAGAAATGAGGAAGAAGGAACTGACAAGCACCAGAATATTTTCTTAATTTCCTCTCACTACCAATCACTTTTATGATGAATAACGGAATGGCACAGCACACTTTTACAATACAATTCTTTTGGGAGCTCATCAAATATTTGCCTTCAGCAGTAATCCTTTATTGTCAAAATGTTATTGCCTCCTTTACTTTTCCTCAATTAAAGAGATCTAGTTACAAGTGGAGGGAGCTTTCAATTCTCTTTTTTGCCAGCAATTCTATTAATTTTGTCAAGTTTTCCAAATCTCATCTTTTACAAGTTCAGATAAGGAAGACTCTTTAGATATTTTAGCTCCTGTTCTGCAGGCAGATCCAACAGTTCCTTACTTGTCTCTCTTGATCACGATGTTTAATTTCAGGGTATGTACCTCATTGATCAGTCCAATCTGTGTGCCATTTTGTGACAAGATGTCTTCCCACAACAGTCTTCAATTTTCTTTTTCCTAAGCTGAACCATGAATTGCAGAAATGAGAGAGAGACGGCTAGGCAGATAGTTCTAGGAAAGGGGGATTAAGTTTTACAGGAGTAGCCAGGATGGTACCAGTACTGTAGTCATGAGGATAATAAATTGTTGCAATTTTCATGCTGTTAAATTTAAGCCCTTTAACCTACCTACACTTATGGTTTAATGTGAATTAATTTTCTGAATTCATGCTTTCCACTCTGTTTACTACTACACATATATGTTATATATTTATATTTCAGTCCAATTGTTTCTATTTCATATTTTGCACCTGAAAAATCAGTAAGTTTCTCTACAATGTCAGTGATGAACAGCTTCAGAATTTGACAATCCTTAATGACTATGGTTGATGTGCTCTTCTCTAATATTTCTTCTCACACATCACAATCAGTCAGATAATAAAAAAAATTCAACAGTGCAGGCAGTGAGTCAGAGAGATCTATAGTCCAGAAAAAGGCCCACCGTGTCCACACCAGTCAAAACAACCATTTATCTATTTTAATCCCATTTCCCAGCACTTGGTCCATAGCCATGTATGTATGCCTTGGCATGCATGCATACCTTAATACTTCTTAAATGTTATGAGGGCTTCTGCCTCAACCACTCTTACAGTCAGTGAGTTCCAGACTTCCACCACATTCTGGGTGAAAAGATTTTTCTTAACATCTCCTCTAAACTTTCTGCCATTTACCTTAAAACTGTGCCCACTGGTTATTGATGACTTCAGCTAGGGGAGAAGTCTCTTCCTGCCTCCTCGATCTATGTCTCTCAATTTTATACATCACAATCATGTCCCCTCTCAAGCTACTCTGCTCTAAGAAAAACAATCTGTCTGTCCAAACTGTCTTCATTACTGAAACTTTCTGGTCCAGGCAACATCCTGGTAAATCTCCTCTTCACCCTTTCCAGCGTTAACACAACCCTCCTATAATGTGGATTCCAGAACTGCATACAATACTCTAGCTGTGGCCGAACCAACTTTTTATGCAGTTCCAGCAAAATCTCCTGCTCTTAAACTCTATGTCTCAGCTAATAATGGTAAATGTACTAAATGTCTTCTTAACCATTTTACCTATCTGTCCCGCTACCTTGCAAGGACCAGTATACATGCACATCAAGATCCCTTTGATCCTCTGTCCTACCACTCAATTTGTATTTCCCTGCCTTGCTTGTCCTGCCCAAGTGAATTATATCTGGGCTGAATTCCATTTGCTACTAATCAGCCCAATTCACCAGCCATCTATATCCTCTAATCCAAGGAAATCCTTCTCACGATTTACCACTCCATCAATTTTTGTATCATCTGCGAACTTACTGATCAATCCTCCTATAGTCAAATCTAAATTATTTATATCAACCATAAACAGCAAGAGCCCAACAGTGCTCCTTAACAAGGAAACAATGATGGTATGAGATGAGATGAGATGAGAGTTAGCTGTGGTGGATTTGGAAATATTATTGAAAGGAATTATAGTGGAAAAGTAATAGCAAACATTCAAAGACCGAGTGGGTGAACAGCAAAAATTATTTAATTCTTTCTGGCATATGAGTGCAAAAAAAAAGTAGCCAAACTATTGCTTATGAGGGATGTTACAGACAGTATTAGATGCAGAAAAGACGCATACAAATTGGCAAGAAAAGAACAACAGACCTAATGATTGAAAACAGTTTAGAAGTCAACAAAAGAAGACCAAGGGATTGAATAAGAAGGGGAAAATAGAGTGTAAGAGTAAGGGAACATAAAAAGTAACTGTAAAAGTTTCTATAGGCATGTAAAGAGAAAATAACGAGTGAAAACTAATGTAGGTTCCTTACAGTAAAAAATGGATGAATTTATAATGGTGAACAAAGCAATGGCCGGCAAACTACATTCATATGTCATTTCTGCCTTCACAAAGGACGACACAGAAAATGTATCAGAAATGATGGGGAGCATAGGGTTTGGTGAGGAGGAATTGAAGCAAATCTGTATTAGAAGAGAACTGGTAATGGAGAAATTGATGGGATTGATGGCTGATAAATCACTAGGGCTTAGTAGTCTACATTCCAAAGTACTGAAGGAAGTGTCCCTAGAAGTAGTAAATGCATTGGTGGCTATCTTCCAACATTCTTTAGAGTCTGGAACATCCTACAGATTGGAGGATATCTCACGCAGCCCTACGATTTAAAAATAGGAGGTAGAGAGAAAACACCGAAGTATTGCTGTGATATATATACTATATATGTATAAATGACTTGAATGAAAATGACGATGGGTGGTTTAGTAAGTTTGCAGACGATGCAAAGACCATTGGAGTTGTGGATAGTGTAGAAGGTTGTCAAAGGATACAACAGGATAGAGATCACTTGCAGATATGGGCAGAGACACGGCAGATGGAGTTTAATCTGGGTCAGTGTGAAGTGCTGCACTTTGGGAGATCAAATGTTAAGGAAAAGTATACAGTTAATGGCAGCATTGACGTACAGAAGGATCTTGGGGTTCAAGTCCATAGCTCCCTGAAAGTGGCTAGGGTGGTAAACAAGGCCTATAACGTGCTTGCCTTTACTGGCCGTGGAACTGAGTAGAACAGTCAGCTGCAACAACACTCAAGAAGCTTGACACCATCCAGGACAAATCAGCCCACATGACTGGCACCACTTCTACAAGCATCCACTCCCTCCACCACCGACACTCAGTAGCAGCAGTGTGTACTATCTACAAGATGCACTGCAGAAATTCACCAAAGATCCTCAGACAACATGTTCCAAACCCATGACCACATCAGACATATGGGAACAACACCACCTCCAAGTCCCCTCCAAGCCAATCACCATCCCGCGTTGGAAATATATCGCCGTTCCTTCACTGTCACTGGGTCAAAATCCTGGAATTCCCTCCCCAATAGCATTATGGGTCAACCCACAGCAGGAGGACTGCAGCGGCTTAAGAAGGCAGCTCACCACCACCTTCTCAAGGGCAACTATGGATGGGCAAGAAATGCTGGCCAGCCAGCGACTCCCACATCCCACAAATGAATGGAAAAACAAAGGATGTCATGTTGCAGCTTTACAAGACTTTGGTTAGGCCACACTTAACAGCATTGTGTTCAAGTCTGGTCGCCACATTACAGGAAGCATGTGGAGGCTTTGGACAGGGTACAGATGAGGTTTACGAGGACGCTGCCTGGGTTAGAGGTGATGAGCTGTAAGGACAGGATAGAAAAAACTCAGGTTGTTTTCCCTGGAGCAGCGGAAGCTGAGAGGAGACTTGATAGAATTCTATAAAATTATGAGATGCATAGATGGGGTTGATTGTCAGAATCTGTTTTCTCCAGAGTTGAAACAGATAGAGCTAGGGGACATGCATTTCAGGTGAGAGAGGGAGAAGTTCAAAGGACATGTGAGGGGCAAGTCTTTTACACAGAGTGGTAGGAGTCTGGAACATGCTGCCAGGGGTGGTGGTGAAGGCTGATACGATAGGGGCAAAAAAGAGAATTTTAGATAAGCACATGAATATGTATGAATAAGGAATGGAGGGATATGTACCAAGGGCAGGCAGAAGGGGTTAATTTAATTTGCATCATGTTCAGCACAACAGTTCCACATCCTGTGTTCTGTGTTCTATGTTCTATAGACTAGGGGTCTCACGTTGGCAGTGGGAAAGACACTGAAGTCCATTACCACGGATTTTTATGGCAAAATACATAGAAAACCGTGGTACACAATGAGGATGGATTTACAAATGGAAAATCATGCTTGACATACCCAATGGAATTATTTGAGGATATAACTAGTACAGTTGATCAGGGGCGCCAGTGAATGTGGTTTATTTAGACTTTTAGAAGACTGTCTCACACAAAAGATGAAGAGGACAGGTGAGTTGATTAGGATTGTATTCACTAAATTTAGAAGAATGGCTGGGGTGGTGTCTCCTCGAAACCTATAAGATTTTTGCAGGACTAGACAGGTTAGATGCAGGAACGATGTTCCCAATAGTGGAGAAGACCAGAACCATGGGTATTCGTTTAAGGATAAGGGATAAACCTATTAGGACTGAGATTGCAGGAGAGTGATGGCCCAGTGGCATTGTCACTGGACTGTTAATCCAGAGACCTAGATAGTGTTCTGGGGACTTGGGTTTGAATCCCGCCACGGCAATGAATTCAATAAATATCTGGAATTAAGAGTCTAATGATGACTGTGAATCCATTGTCAATTGTCAGAAAAATCCATCTGGTTCACTAATGTCCTTGGGGAAGGAAACTGCCATCCTTACCTGGTCCAGCCTACACATGACTCTGGACCACAGCAATGTAGTTGACTCTTAACTGCCCTCTGGGCAATTAGTAATGAGCAACAAATGCTGCCCAGCCAGCGACTCCCTCATCCCGTCAATGAATAAAGTAAAATAATTAGGAGAAATGTTTCACGCAGAGAGTGGTGAGCCTGTGGAATTCACTACCAAAACATTGTGTGATTTCAAGGAGGTACTGAAGGTTCAAGGGGTATGGGAGGGTGGGAAGAATTTGGGTATTGAGCTTGATGATCAGCCATGATCAAAATGAATGGGGGAGCAGGCTTGTGGGGTCAAATGGCCTATTCTTATCCTATCTTCCATGTTTCTATGACCTCCATACAAGACCACTGGACATAGACTTCCAGTCAAGAAAACACCCCTGAACCATCACCCTCTGCTTTCTGCCACTCAGCCAATTTTTTGATCCTATTTTCCAAGTTTTCTTGGATCCAATAAGCTCTTATCTTTCATATCAGTCCCCCAATGCAGGGCCTCAGCAACAGCCTTCATTTAATCATAGATTCCCTTGCTGAAGTCCAAGTAGACTACGACAAAAATACTGCCATCATCTACAAACCTGGTCACCTCTTAAAAATTCAAATCAAGTTTGTCAGACATGATCTTCCCTTAACAAAACCATGCTGACAGTTTTTGATTTATCCCTGCCTCTCCAAATGCAGACTAATTCTGTTCCTCAGAATTGCTTCCAATAGTTCTCCCACCACTGAGGTTAGACTGACTGGCCTGTATCACCTGGTTGTTTATCCTTTGCTTCTTTCACAAATGACAAATATTGACTGTCCTGTGGCACCCCTTTTGGGGCCAGTGAGGGACTGAAAATTTTGGCAAGCCACCCTTGCTGTTTCCCCCCTTGCCTCACTCAATAAAGTAGGCTACAGCTCATCTGGCCCTGGAGGCTTATCTACTTTTAAGCCTGCCAGACCAGATGAGATGATACCAATTCCAACCTCACCTGGGTGTAAATGCTGGAATATTTTGATTCCTTATTATAATATTGTCCCTTGGTTACAACATGTTATGTCCATGGCATACAGCATAAGACAGAATAAATCTGTGAATTGCAGTCATGAGTGAGCTTTACTCAGTGGTCCATGGCATAGTAACAACATGTCACATCCACGGCATACAGCAGAAGACGGAATAAGATACTATGCCACTGGGCCATCACGTCTCCTGCAATCGCAGTCCTCATGAATGAGCTTTAGTCAGTAGTCTAGGTTGAGAGAATCCTGGTGGTTGTTGCCAGCAGATATCTGACCAACATCCTGTTTGGAAGGATGAAGCATATACGGTGTAACCCTGGGGGGAACACTGCTTCTTGATTTGCCACATAGAATTCATAAAATCCCTACAGTGTGGAAACAGCCCATCCTCTCAACAAGTCCACATCAATTCTCTGAAGAGCATCCCATCTAGACTCACCACCACTCCCCACCCTATCTCTGTAACACTGCACTTCCCATGCCTATAATGCACCTAGCCTACACATCCCCGAACACTATGGGCAATTTAGCATCGCCAATCCACCTAACCTGCACATCTTTGGACTGTGGAAGGAAACCAAAGCACCCAGAGAAAACCCACACAGACATGGGGAGAATGTGCAAACTCCACACAGACAGTCGCCCAAGGCTGGAACTGAACCCAGGTCCCTGGGACTGCGAGGCAGCAGTGCTAGCCACTGAGCTACCGTGCCACCCTAATAATGACAGGTACAGATTATTTTTAGATTGGCCTCAGCTTACAATGTATGCACTATCCATGGACAATACTAACTTACTTTGTGTTCTGGTTTATCATGACTGCTTATCTTTATATAAGGAAGGAGGTGCGAGTAAGTAGGGTGATGGAAGAGGACAGTGGGGAAAGAGAAGTGCCTCCATCTGTCACCTCAATGAGATCTGCCTGAATGCATCCAACGGAATGTAAGAAACTACTTATGTTTGGAGTCAGGGGTTCACAACAGAGGCACCTAGTGAGCATTATGTCAGACCAGATTTCCAACTGCATCACGGTTGAATAAAAGAAAGCTACAACAATATTATCTCATGACAAAATAGTAGAAGCTTTTCCTCACACATAGAACATAAAACAGTAGCGAATAGAAATAGTCCCTTTGGCCTGCCATGGCTGTGATGACCATGATGGCATTCTAATCCCATCTGCATGCACATGGTCTGTACATATACATTCCCTGCCTGTTCATGTGTTTGTCTAAATACACCTTAAACAGTGCTATCATATCTGCTTCTACATAGACCATAGAACATTACAGCGCAGTACAGGCCCTTCAGCCTTCGATGTTGCGTCGACCTGTGAAACCAATCTGAAGCCCATCTAACCTAAACTACCACCTCCCCTGCAGTGGGTTCCAAGCATCTACCATCCTCAACGCCTTGTACATCTCCTTTAAAAACTCTGCCCCTCTCACCTTAAACCAGCACCCCCATCGTATTTGACATTTCCACTCTGGGGGGAAAACTTCAGCTATCCGCCCTATCCACGCCTCTCATAATGTTATATATTTCTATCAGGTCGCCCCTCAGTCTCTGATGATCTAACAAAAACAATCCAACTTTGTTTAACCTCTCTTTTACAGCTAATAAACTCCAATTCAGGCAATATCCTGGTAAACGTCTTTTGCACCCTCTCCAATGCCTTCAAATCCTTCCTATCGTGTAGCGACCAGAACAGCAGACAATACTCCAAATATGACCTAACTGATAGCACCACGAGGAGCAAAATTGCAATCTTTTCACTGTACTCCTATACTTGAAAACACATGACAATAAACAGAATTCTAAATTCTAACTATAGTTTTATACAGCTGCAACATGACTTGATATACTCAATGCCTCAACTGATGAAGGCAAGCGTGCCGTGTGCCTTCTTTACATATTATCCACTTGTGTGGCCATTTTCATGGCACTATGTTCTCGCACCCCAACAACCTCTGCAATATCAATGCTCCTAAAAGTCCTGCCATTTACTCTATATTTTCCTCTTGCCTTTGACCTCCTAAACACACCACTACTAAACTTCATCCACCATTCCTCTGCCGAACTTTCCTACCGATCATTATCCTGCTGTATCATTTGACAAACTTTCTCTCTATCCACAACTCCACCAATTTTCACTTTGTCTGCAAACTTACTAAACAGACCACTATATTTTCTTCCAAATCAAAAATATATATATATTACAAACAACAGAGGTCCCAACACTGACCCTTGTGGAACACTACTGGTCACAGGTCTTCAATCAGAAAAACACCTACCCACAACTATCCTCTGCCTTCTCTGACCAAGCCAGTTTTGTATTCAACTTACCAACTCACTGTGGATTCCCAAACTTCGAGACGAGCCTACCATGAGGCAATTTGTCTAATGCTTTAGTAGTGGGACTACATCCAGTGTCCCACTCTCATTAATTAGTTTCCTCAAAAATCTCAAGTAAATTTTTGAGACAAAATCTCCCGCCCATAAAGCCATGCAGAGAATCTCTGTTAAGTCCATTCTTTCCAAATGCTAGTATGTCCTGTTCCGAAAAATCTTTTCCTATAATTTACCTATCACTGATGCACAGCTCGCTGGCCTAATAATTTCCTGGATTATTCTTGTTGTTCTTCTAAAATAAACAGACAACCCTGGCTATTCTCCAGTCTTCTGAGACCACCAACCTGTGGCTACAGAGGATACAAAGATCTCTGTCAAGGCCTCAGCAACATTGTCTGTCACTTCCCTCAGTATCCTGGGATAGATCCAATCAGGCCCTGGGGACTTATCTACTTTATATTTTTCAAGACACCCAACACCACCTCTTTCCTAATACTGACATGTCCTAGGATATCAACATACCCCTCCCTAATCTTACCATCATCCATGTCCTTCACCTTATGAGTATCAATGTCAAGTATTCATTAAAACCTCACCCACTTTCTCTGGTTCCATACATAAATTCCCTCTTTTGTCCTCCAATGGACCTACCTTTTCCCTAGCTACCCTCTTTTCCTGATATATGTATGAAATGCCTTTCACTGTACTTGCCAAGGACATGATATGTCCCCTTTTAGCCATCCTAATTCCTTGTTTAAGTCCCTTCCTGCTACCTTTATACTTTTCAAGGGCCTTGTCTGATTTCAGTTTCTTAAGCTTCCTTTTTCTTTCTGATCAAACTTTCAATATCTGTCATCTGGGGTTCCCAATTCTTGCCAACTTTATCTTTCATCTTCACAGGAAAATGGTCAACGCACTTCCCTCCTCCATGGATACGTAGCTAAACATTGAACTTCTATTCAAAAAATTCCAAGTTTAAAGCCTAATGTACAGTGAGTTGTTCCCAATTATAGACAATCAGAACTGGATAAATGAACCAGAGACATGAGTTCAAATCTTTCCAAAACTAAAGAATTTATATATTACAAATTAAATAAACCTGAAATAAAAACATAACCTTGGGAATCAGCTACTGGACTATTGTAAAAATCCAACTGGTCAATTAGTGTCTTTTAGGGAACAGAATCTATCATCCTTACCCAATCTGGCTGACGTGATATCAACAATGCAACAAAGTTGCTAGCTCCTAACTACCTGCTGAAGCGGTCTAGCAAGCCACTGTTGTCAAGTTAATTTTAATTACAAACTGGACCAAGCAATTTTCTGCCATGGATCCAAAGCAGACCGTTTGAGGAGCACTAATGACAGCACCCAGAAATTCATGGCCTTAAAACAGTGTGAAAGAAAGAGATTTAGTTTCATAAGAAGGAAGGGCAAGTGTGCTTGCGCCATCACAGGTTAAATAATTACTACATTTACGACCATAAAAATAAGGAACAAGTGTCGGCTCCACAACCACTGCAGATCCTATTGGGACTTCAACTTCACATTCCCACTTACCTCCCAAAAATCTTTGACTCCCTTGTCTGTCAAGAACCTATTTACCTCTGCCTTGTAAATATTCATGACCTGGCCTCCACTGCTCTATGGAGAAAAGGTCCAAAGACTCTCAGCACTCTGAAAGAAAATAAGTTCTCATCTCAGACATAAATGGGAGGCCCATTATTTTTAAGATAGTGAATCTTGTTTCCTCATCAAAGGGAAGCACCCTTTCAGAGTCCACTTTGTCAAATTCCCTTAGAATCTTCCATGTCTCAGTAAGATCACCTCTTGTTTCTCTAAACTCAAACCAGAGGACTAACCTGTCCAACTTTTCCTCACAAGGTAACCACTTCAAGGTAAGCCTGAAGTTGGACTTTTTTTTGCTAAATAGCTATTTAACAGTGTTTTAACTCAAATTATGTACTACTTCCCATGACTGAAACGCACCCTTGTGTGAAGAAATGTTCCTTTGAAGTCTCACAAGGTAACCCAGTCAATCACAGATATCAATCAACAGAATATTTAAATATTCTTTAAATATACTTCTATTACACTTATATCCTTTCTTAATAAAAGGGATCAAAAGTGCACATAGCACTCCAAATGTGTTACCAATGTCCTACATCACTGTAACAAAGCATCCCTACTACTACATTCCTCATGGGGAGGCAATGGCCTAGTAGTATTATCGCTGGAGTGTTAATCCCTGGACCCAGATAACGTTCTGGGGATCCGGCCTCGAATCCCACCATGGCAGATGGTGGAATTTGAATTCAATAAATATCTGGAATTAAGAATCTAATGATGACCGTGAATCCATTGTCGACTGTTGGAAAAACCCATCTGGTTCACTAATGTCCTTCCTAAAGGAATTTGCCATCCTTACCTGGTCTGGCACACATGTGACTCCAGAACCCACAGCAACGTGGTTGACTCTTATTGACCCTCTGGGCAATTAGGAACGGGCAATAAACGTTGCCTCGCTAGCGACGCCCTCATCCTGTGAATGAATAAAGAATAAATATCCCCCCTTGTAATGAGTGACAACTATTTGCCTTCCTAACACTTCAGGTACCTGCATACTAACCTTTTAAGAATCATGAGCGAGGACGCCCAGATCCCTCCATACTGCAGAGTTCATATCCATTTAAATAATATGCTGCTTTTCTATTCCTCCTCTCATTTAGGCTATCTATAACCATTTGCAAATACCTTATGCTTTTATCACAACTGACTTTTCTACATTTGTCTCATCTGCAAATTTAGCAATCACACATTCAGTCCTTTCATCCAAGGTATTAATATAGTTTTTAAATAGTTGAGGCCCAATGATCCTTGCAGCACTCCATCTGCTTTACCTCGCCCGCCCGTACATCACCTGCTTTCTGTCTCCCTCTTATCTTTTGAATAGAAGAGTATCATTTACTATTTCTGTAATTTAGAAAACTAAATCCAATGCACCTACTATCCGAGCAGCTACTTCTTTTCAGACCCAAGAATGAAGTCCATCAGGGTCTGGCACATATAGTTGCTCTGTATCCTGGGAAATGCAATTTTTAAACATGCTAATGATATTTGCAGAATTATACATTTTCAATCTAATAATATCTTTAACTTCTTTAGTTACCCACGATAGCATACTATCCTTGGAGTTTTTCTTTCTCACTTAATCTTTTCTCAATATCTTGAAATAATTTTTGAAACATCTGCCAATGCATCACTATTGACCTACTCCGAAGCTAGCCAAATTGTTCACATTACCCTAATGTCTTCATATCGCCATTTAAGTTTTAAACAAGAGTGCTTGATCCACTCATTCAAGAACTACATATCATTTTAAGTTGAAATATAAACATGAAAGTGGTAGTTTAGACTGCTTTGTTGCAGAGAATAAAATTTTTTTAAATTACATCTCAAAGGAAAAGTGGTACTGAGTAGTCATTTATTGATCACACAAGGGCATATACATTTTTTTAAGAACTCGAATTTGATACTTCTGTGAGAACACTAGAACCAGGTGTCCTTGGGTTGAAGCAAAAGGAAGTGCCCAACAATACCTTTTGGATTGGCTTAAAGTACAGCTTAACATAGAACTGAAAGCAATGACGGCAACTGGACTCCGACCTTCAGAAACTCGCCAACAAGCTAGGTCTCTCACACTCCCTCTGCATGGAAGAAACAATACTCAAAGACTCTGCAAAGAAAGAAAACTTCTAACTGAAGCTAAAAATTGTGCCCAACTGACTGGCTACCAAATTCAGGATTGCCATAGTTGGTAATGTGATGTCATTGCCAAAAATTAAAAAAGTGAAAGGTTGATCCACATACTTTGTCTCATCTGCCCTGTCCATATTCTTTGTGAATTAATCTGTACATGGTTGTAGTTAAAGACAGTATAGTTTAAGTTTGCGCATGAGTAATAAATAATCCTTTTGCCACATGCTGGAGAAACATGTTATAATAAATCAATTATGCTTCTTGTTAATTAATGAAACCTTGTGTGAGTTTCTTTTATTTTAAATAGTGGTTGCAGACAAATATTACCTACTCTCCTGATTAAACTGTTCACGGCTAATACTTGTATTGACTCACGGAACAATGGAGTTTGATTTCTAGCATACACTTCTAATCAGGATCATGACATGATCATTGTTACTGAGTGCTGCCTTCACTTTGAGGTAACTAATAAATCCTGTCTCAGTACACATCACAGATCAAGAACAGACTGCTTGCTGGTTGACTCTAGAGCACACTGCCGACCAAGAGACTGTCTTAAAAACATTACATCAACTCACAATCCAGGCATCCTTTGTCAATTATATTTGTGCAGGCTATACGCAGATTGACATCATCCATGACTGTCGTCATACCTCTGGCACAAGTCCCCAGTATTTTTCCCTATGCTACAATGCGGCTGTAACCGTTCCCAAAAGTGACTTCTCATCTTTACAATTCTTCATGTTACCAAAACCAATTCTACATCTTGGTTTCTTGAACCAGGGTCATCTCTTTTTATTATACCAATGTCATCCTCAATTAACAGAGCTACTCCTTCACCTTTGCTAGCAACCTGCCCTTCCTAACTGTACTCTTGAATATTCAGGTGTCACCTCTACAATGGCGATCTACTCCTATTTGAGCTGTCAATGAATTCATTTTGTTGAAGATGCAGTGCACAGGCATACACACAGAGCCTTTTGTTCTATCTTTTTAGTATTTTTGTAACCTCTACCCTTATCTGCTACACACCCTTAGGTTTCTACATTTATTTGAGAGCATTTATCTACGTCCTGCAAACTCATCCTGTTTTGACTGAAACATAGTTCAATCGTGGCACTTTCAAAAGAACATTTCTTCACACAAGGGTGCATTTCAGTCATGTGAAGCAGTACATAATTTGTGTTAAAACACTGTTAAATAGCTATTTAGCAAAAAAAAGTGCAACTTCAGACTTACAGAAATAAGACAAAATGAGCCCAAAAAAACACTCCTGCTTATGAGACAAAAGATCCAACAAAAGGCAACACTCAATTGACAACCTAAAACAATAGTATTCCAACTGCACTTTCAATACTTTTCCAACATTTAGAAATTTTGAAGCTGGCATCCCCTACATGTTCCAGTGAGCCAAAATTTCTGAACTTTGCAAACAGCTATTCCCATAAACTGCAAACTACAAAACTCTACATATTTTAAGCACATTTTTCTCCTTACACATTTATTGGTGGTTTGGCTATCTGGAGAAAAAACACTACAGTTGCACTATTTTGTAGAGATGTGCCATTGTGTTTGTACTCCAATATGTCTAGACAAATATTAATTTATTAAATACTGAAAATACCCAAGTAATACAACAAACGTTATCAGTTTTTACATTTTATTCCATTCCACAGCATAACACAGCTTAATATATTTGCCAAGGCAAAACATGTGGCTTTTATTAATGTTTTCATTATTGCAAAACACATTTTACAAGAAGGAGATAGCAGGAACTGCAGATCTCTGAAACAATTTTAATTCCACTGCAAAGCCTCTTCTAAGGATGCCTATCTTGAAGAAGTTACCCTCCTCCCTCTGGAAACACCTCAGTGGATCTCTCTCCCACTGCAACTCTCTCGTAATCTCTTCGGCCCTGAAACTGCTCGACCACATCCTGAAGCAAACCAGGTACTTCAGCCACATTATCTTTCTTAGTACCTGCCTACGGAACCAGATCATCCCCAATGGACTACAGTCCACATTTAGGCCTTCCCAATTTGGCCCCAACCACGACAACCGCTACATTCAGAAAATTGAGGCTCACGATTAAAGAAGTAAGCGCCCCCTTGATCATGACCCCACCCCCGACCACCAAAACATCATCGCCCAAACTGTCCACAACCTCATCACTTCAGGTGATCTCCCACCCACAGCCTCCAACCTCATCGTTCCCCAACCCCGCAATGCCCGTTTCTATCTCCTTCCCTAAATCCACAAACCTGACTGCCCTGGTCGACCCATTATCTCCGCCTGCTCCTGCCCCACCGAATTTATTTCTACTTATCTCGACTCCATTTTCTCCCCCTTGGTCCAGCAACTCCCCACCTACGTCCGTGACACCACCCACGCCCTCCACCTCCTCCAAAACTTCCAATTCCCTGGTCCCCAACACCTCATCTTTACCATGGATGTCCAGTCCCTATACACTTGCATTCCCCATGCAGATGGCCTAAAGGCCCTCCGCTTCTTCCTGTCCCGCAGGCCCGACCAGTCCCCCTCCAGTGACACCCTCATCCGCCAAGCTGAACTCGTCCTCACCCTCAACAACTTCTCTTTCAATTCCTCCCACTTTCTACAGACAAAGGGGGTGGCCATGGGTACCCACATGGGCCCAAGCTATGCCTGCCCCTTTGTAGGTTACGTGGAACAAACCCTCTTCCGTAGCTACATTGGCCCTAAACCCCACCTCTTCCTCTGTGACATCGATGACTGTATCGGCGCGCCTCGTGCTCCCACGAGGAGCTCGAACAGTTCATCCACTTCACCAACACCTTCCATCCCAACCTGAAGTTCACCTGGACCACCTCTGATACCTCTCTCTCCTTCCTGGACCTCTTTGTTTCCATCTCTGGCAACCACCTGGAAACCCAAATCCATTTCAAGTCCACCGACATACACAGCTACTTAGAATACACCTCCTCCCACCCACCTTCCTGCAAAAATGCCATCCCCTATTCCCAATTCCTTTGCCTCCGCCGCATCTGCTCCCAGGATGAGGCATTCCACTCCCGAACATCTCAGATGTGCTTGTTTTTCAAGGACCGCAACATCCCCCCCCTCAGTGGTCGAGAACGCCCTCGACAGTGTCTCCCGCATTTCCCGCAACTCATCCCTCGCAGCCCCTCCCCCGCAATAACAGCCAAAACAGAATCCCCCTCATCCTCACCTACCACCCTAGCAACCTCTGGATCCAACGCATCATCCTCCGACACTTCCGCCATTTACAATCTGACCCCACCACCAAAGACATTTTTCCCTCCCCACCATTATCTGCTTTCCGAAGGGACCACTCTCTCCGTGACTCCCTTGTCCACTCCACACTTCCCTCCAGCCCCACCACACCCGGCACTTTTCCCTGCAATCACAGGAAGTGCTACACCTGCCCCCACACCTCCCCACTCACCCCCATCCCAGGCCCCAAGAAGACTTTCCACATCAAGCAGATGTTCACCTGCACATTTGCTAATGTGGTATACTGTATCCGCTGTTCCAGATGTGGCCTCCTCTACATCGGGGAAACCAAGTGGAGGTTTGGGGACCGCTTTGCGGAACACCTACGCTCGGTTCGCAACAAACAACTGCACCTCCCAGTCGCGAACCATTTCAACTTCCCCTCCCATTCCTCAGACGACATGTCCATCCTGGGCCTCCTGCAGTGCCACAACGATGCCATCCGAAGGTTGCAGGAACAGCACCTCATATTTTGCTTGGGAACCCTGCAGCCCAATGGTATCAATGTGGACTTCACAAGCTTCAAAATCTCCCCTCCCCCAACCACATTCCAAAACCAGCCCAGCTTGTCCCTGCCTCCCTAACCTGTCCTACCTCCCACCTCAAGCCCCACCCCCATCTCCTACCTACCAGCCTCATCCCGCCCCCTTGACCTGTCCGTCCTCCCTGGACTGACCTATCCCCTCCCTAACTCCCCACCTGCATTCACCTTTACTGGCTCCAACCACGCCTCTTTGACCTGTCTATCTCCTCTCCACCTATCTTCTCCTTTATCCATTTTCTATCCACCTCCCCCTCTCTCCCTATTTATTTCAGAATCCCCTTCCCCTCCCCCATTTCTGAAGAAGGGTCTCGACCCGAAATGTCAGCTTCCCTGCTCCTCTGATGCTGCTTTGCCTGCTGTGTTCATCCAGCTCTACACCGTGTTATAAGTGATAAACAGAGCTAAGCAACTCCACAACCAATGGATCAGATCTAAATTCTGCAGTCCTGCCACATCCAATCGTGAATGGTAGTTAAGCAATTAAGCAACTCAAAGGCTCCTTGAGGGGCCAGCACATCAGTGCAAAAATATAGCTGATGCAATTGCAACAATCTTCAGCTAGCAGTATTGAATGAACGATACGTCTCGACCTGCTCCAAAAGTCCCCAAATCTCAGCTACCAGTTTTCAGCCAAGTCAAATAATTCCACACAATGTCAAGAAAAGGCACTTAGAGTCATAGAGTTGTACAACAGAGAAACAGGCCCTTCAGTCCAACTTTCCCATACCAACCAGATATCGAAAATTAATCTAGTCCCATTTGCCAGCATTTGACCTTTATCCCGCTAAACATTTCCTAATCATGTACACATTCAGGTGCATTTAAAATGTTGTAATTGTACCAGCCTCCACCACTTCCTTTGGCAGCTCATTCCATACACGCACCACCCTCTGAGTGAAAAGTTACCCATCAGGTTCTTTTCAAATCTTTCCCATCTCACATTAAACCTATGCCCTCTAGTTTTGGACTCCCATACCCTGCAGAAAAAGATCTTGGCTAGTTACACTATCCATGCCCGTCGTGATTCTATAAATTTCTATAAAGGTCATCCCTAAATCTCTGACACTCCAGGGAAAATAGCCCAGCCAATTCAGCCTCTCCCTATAGTTCAAATTCTCCAACCCCAGCAACATCTCAGTATCTTTTCTGAACCCTGTCAAGGGTTCTTTCCTGTAGCAGGGAGACCAGAATTGAACACAGCGTTCCAAATATGGCCGAACCGATGTCCAGTACAGCCGCGACATGACATCCCAAATCCTTTACTCAATGCACTGACAAGTGAAGGCAAATGTACCAAAAGCCTTCTTCACTACCCTGTCTACTTGTGACTCCACCTTCAAGTAACTATGAACCTTATACTGCTAAGGCTATGAGCCCAAAAATAATCCAGCAGTAGTCCCGATTACGTGCTCTGGAATTTGCGACACTCTTAGCCAAACTGCCCCAGTACAGCTACAACAATGGAATCTACTCAGCAATGCCCCATCAGCCCTGTCAGTCTGCTCTCAATCATCAATATAGTAATGGAAGGTGTCATTAACAGTGCTATCAAGCAGTACTTTCTAAGCAATAATCTGCTCACTGTCAATCAGTTTGGTTTCAGTCAGGGCCACTCATCTCCAGACCAACAGACTTGGCTCAAACATGGACAAAATATCTGAATTCCAGGGGTGAAGTGAGTGTGATTGGCCTTGACATCAAGGTGACCTAAAAGAACTGGAAGCAGAGAAGATGTTTTCTATTGGCTGATGTCATATCTGGCACAAAGGAAGACAGTTCTGATTGTTGGAGGTCAGTCATCTAATCTCCAGGACACCTTTGCAGAAGTTCCTCAGAGGAGTATCTTAGGTCCAATCATTGTCAGCTGCTTCAGTGACTTTCCTTCCATTACAAGGTTAAAAGTGGTGATGTTCTATGATGATAGCACAATATTCAGCACCATTCACATAGATATCTTCAGATACTGAAGAAGTCCACGTACAAATGTAGCAAGACTTGACAATATTCAGACTTGGGTGGATAAGTGGCAAGAAACACTCATGGCCAACAAGTGCCAAGCAATGACCATATTGAACAAGAGAGAATCTAAATATTGCCCCTTGAAATTCAATGGCATTACTATCGTTGAATTCCTACAATTAGCATCCCAGGCATAACCACCGACCAGAAACTGAACTGGGCTAGCCATGGAAAGGTCAGGTCAGAGGCAAGGAATCCTGCAATGAATAACTCACCTCTTGACTCCCAACATCTCTCCATCATCAACAAGGTACAAGTCAGGAGTGTGATGGATTACTCTCCATTTGCCCAAATAAATGCAGCTCCAAGAAGCTCGACACCATCCAGGATAAAGGAAGCTACTTGACTGGCACCACATCCATAAACACCTAATCCCTCCACCATTGACATTCAGTAGCAGCATTGTGTACTATCTACAAGATGCACTGAAAAAACTCACTTCTTAGACAGTGCCTTCCAAACCCATGACAACTATCATCGAGAAGGACAAGAACAGCAGATACATGGGAACACCACTACCTGCAAATTCCCCTCCAAACCACTCACCACCCTGACTTGGAATATTTTACTGTTCTTTCAGTATCACTGGGTTAAAATCCTGGAATTCTCTTCCTCACGGCATTGTGGGTGCATCTACATCAAACAGATTGCATTGAAGTCAGGAAGGCAACTCACCACCACATTCTCAAGGGCAACTAGGGATTAGCAATAAATGCTGGCACAGGGAGCAATGCCCACATCCCATGTGTGAATAAAAATATTCAGCATCCTTCACACTCTCATCTTGCATAGGGTGAAGATGGCAGACCTGTAATGTTACTGGATTAGGAATGCAGAAATCCATGCTAATTTTAAAGTAGTGAAGATAATTTGTTGTAATTGTACATAGTTTTCGTGAGACCACAATTGGAGCATTATGTTTAGTTTTGATCTCTTTATCTAAGGGTACACTTGTGTTTGTGTGTGCTACAAAGATTGACCTGACTGAATCTTGGGACGGCGGAAGGGTAAACGCAGGAACAAAACTTCCCTGGCTGCTGGTTCTAGAATTCATTACTCAGCCTCGGAATGATAATCAATAGATTTCAAGATATCCAAGATATCCAAGATATCAAGGGATACGGGAATAGTGTGGAAAATAGCACTGATGGGCTAAATGGCCTGCTCATGCTCCTATTTTCAATGCAACTAATGTTCTGAGAACATGGGTTCAAATCCCACCATGGTAGGACAGTGGAATTTAAATTTGATTAACAAATATGGAATCAAAAGCTAGACTCAGTAATCACTGATCTTTGTAATGATCCATCTGCTTCACCAATGTTCTTTAGGGAAGGAAATCCGACATGCTCAACTGGTCCAGCCTACATGCGACTCCCAAGCTACAGCAATGAGATTGAGTTTAAATACCCTCTGAAATGGCATAGCACACCTCTCAGTGCATTAAACCGCTATGAATTCTAAAAGTAATAGTGTCAATGTACCAACAGCACAGGGGCCTGAAGTATTTCGAGGTGTCTCACAACTAACTTTTCAAGGGCATTTAGGGATGGCAACACCGAATGTACCCTTTAATTTGTTTGTTGTGTTTTAAGACAGACTCACAGCCAGGCATGCAAGCACTTTAACGAGCAGGTTGCCTGTATAGACAGACTTGGTAGATCCCAGATTGATATAGCAAAGGAGAACGACGCGATCTTTCCATGGGCAAGCCATAATACCCTGAAGGGTTTGAATATCACCCCAAGTTGAAACAAAGAATGGTAAGGAAAAATAACGTACAAGGCTTTTCATCTGTGAATGTGAAGTATGAAGTGTTTTTTACTATCCGTTGCAATCAGTCAAAGCAAAGGAGGCATCACCAATGCTGCTTCCAAACTACGCGTTTGCACAGAAACCACAAATGTGCAAAAAACAAAACAAGTTACTTGATATAGGTGTACAAGATGATAAGAGGCATTGATTGAGTGGATAGCCAGAGGCTTTTTCGCAGGGCGGACATGGCTATCACGAGGGGGCATAATTTTCAGGTGATTGGAGGAAGGTATATGGGAGATGTCAGAGGTAGGTTCTTTACACAGATAGTGGTGGATGCATGAAATGCACTGCCAGCGGTGATTGTAGAGTCAGATAGGGACATTTATGGATTCTTGGATAGACACATGGATGATAGTAAGATGAAGGATATGCAGGTTAGTTTGATCTTAGAGTAGGATAATAGGTCGGCACAACATCGTGGACCGAAGGGCCTGTACTGTGCTATACTGTTCTATGTTCTAAAACAACTTATGCATAGCAACATTGTCCTTAAGATAAACCCATGCACCAACTTCAACAGGACCAGACTATGCAGCAAGCCTGCTACGTACAGTGAATGAAATTAGAGGGAACACTGGACATCACCCACCAAAATGTTGTCAAAACAGCTGTGCTTGAAGGATGCTAGAGGGTCAGTGAATATCCGAGAGATCATGAGCACTCAACACATGGAAATGGAGACACATGCAAGGAGCAAACAGTCTTGCTTTCTGCAGTGATAATGATGTAACTGTTTTCACTGTCAATTATGCCAGCAATTAAATCACCAGCAGCTCTTATTCTACTTCTGTCAGAAAATGTATTTCTGTGTCTTCAGAAAACAAGAACTCTGCACTTTATTGACACTTTTTAACACAGGAAGGAGAATCAAAGATTCTGTGATCTGCACAGACAAATATTTTGAACTATGGTAGGGAAGAAAGCAGTCAGACAAACTACATCAGCCTGAGAGATATGGGATTCAGCTCTTGGACTTCCAATACTCTATGCCATGACAAACCACATACATAGGAAAGTAGGAATTGTGAGACAAGAGTAGTTCAAGGTCCTATCTAGATTACTTTCAAACACTGTAACATTACATGTTGCAAAGATACTGGAGCTGTTGACAATTCACAACCATCAACCTCATTAAATTAGACCAAATTTGCTACAATTCAGACTTCAGGTGAGGAAAATACCTTTGGGTGACAGCTTTGGCAATCATCTGTTCTAAGTCAGCCATTCCCCTCAAAGAAACCACATTTATAACAACATATTTTGATGGAATTTCTTCTAGTCTCTTTTACCTGACTCATTACATTTTCTTTGGCATTGTACTATTATCCCTTGCTTTATTTCATCTGTCCTGAATCCGTCCCCATCACAGCCTTCTATTTTGTTCTTTTAACATCCAACCTCCTGCCCGTAACATTCCCCAGCTCTGACAACTCTGCTTCTCTCCATTAACTATATCAGACTTGCTGAATGCATAGGAGTATAGGACTGAATAACTACTCCTGTTCCAACAAGATAGCTCCACCTTTCAATAAAATCACAGCTCATCATCTGATTCAATGGTACTTTTCTGTACTACCTTCATATCCCTTAATGACATGAGTGTCCATCAATTTCTGTCTTGAACCTTTGCAATTATTGAACTTTTCTGAGGCACAGAATTCTGAAGATTCATCACCCTCTGAGCAGAAATTTCTTCTCTGCTCATTCTGAACTGACTTAACCTTATCCTGATATTACGTCTCCGTGTTTTAGACTTATCAGCCAAGGAAAACTTCTCACCGACGTCAATCCAGTTATGCCCTATAAGAATTCTGTAAGTTTTCATGAGGTCACCATTTTTCTTTACTCTAAGGAATACATACCTAGTCTCCTCAACTTCCCCCCATAGAAAATCTTGCATTACCAGGGATCAATTTGGTGAATCTCTATTACACACCCTTAACTTCCTGTATTTTCTAATTTGTTCAAATCATCAGCTACAGAAACATTGCCATATCAGAAACAAGCTTTCTCTATTCATTTATACAATTACTCTGATACAGCAAGGAAAAGAGATTTTAAGCCTGAAATTAGTTCAGGACTTGTTACCAAAAACGTCAGTGCTTCAAAGCGCACAGAGAAAGAAATGACATTACCTCAACTCAAAATACTGGTCTCATAATCAGCCTGTGTAAGGTAGCTCTTTACTGTGCCCAAAATTACATTAAAAGAGAAAACTTTCTATCAACTCAGAGTTTCCAACAGATCCGTTGACCTCTAGTGAGACTAAAATTTGTTGAACTCCAAAAAGTAGATTAAAAAAACTAGATGCATTAACACATTTACTGATACAGAGTAAACTGTTATACTTTGTCTTAAAAAGACTCCTTTTTTGGCAGCTAGCTTGGCAAAATACAATCAAGGGTGTGCAGTCTGCAAATGGCTTTTATTAGTGACATTTTCCTCGTTTCCTGGAGCACAGCTTTTTTTTTATTCCCCCTCAAATCTGTCTGTTTACCTTGCAGCAGCTGCCAACATGGAAACTTAATATTCTGAGGCAACTCCATAAACTGGCAAACTGACTCATCAAAAGAAACCATTACAAATTTCTCACTGTGCCAAAGCAAACAAGGCGAAAGGTCTCTGTTTAAAATCATGCAATATGTTCTTCTCCTACTATGGCTTCACGACCCCGATGGAAATGATTACCAGCAGGTACCTAACATCTGAACAATTTCCAGCACACAACAATTTATTAAACAAATCTAAACTTAACTGCATACGAAGGAATTTACAAAAACAAGACAGCGATTTTACAGATTATAATGACAAGATTGAATGAATAAGGGAGCATTTTGTCTGCTGTACATCCACAAGGTAGCTGACACACTATTACAACAGATGTTGCCCAACTGCAGATCAGAAAGAATACAAAGACGTAATCCATCTTCATATAATTCCTGGCCGATAACATGCATTTCATGCCACTTTTGAAGTAATATGTCTTACTTGACAGTTGGTTTGATCTCTTCATCTTTTCGCATCTATTTAATCAGCCTACACTCTACAAATCCGACAGGTAAGCAAGCTGATCCACGAATGCAAAGCACAATCCCTTCCTGACCCTCACCAATCACAAGATTCAAATGATGACTAAAAAAGAAATGAACTGTTCGCTTGCAAGCAACGTGACTACCATACTTTCTCTCATCCAAATTTGCCCATGAGCTGAATTTTATTTACTTGAAAGAGATAACTGAACATGATCACAACATTACACAAACAATATACTAATCAGCAATCCTGTATTATTGCAATCTCATGGAGTGAGAAAGGAGAAACAATCCCATATCAATGTTGTGGAGTAAGATTCCTTATATTTTCCAGCAGCTTTAACCCAACAACAATGCGAACATGAGGCTAGAAGGGAATCCTGACTTCCAAGATGTTCTGGTTAGGAATAGGCTTCGTGCCATTTGTTAAAAACAAATGAGGAAACAAATGTATTTCAATTTCTTTTTGAGTAATCGTATTGTATACCAATTTCTTTTGATTGTACCAAAATTCGATCTTGCCCCATGTCCTTATTCCAACTACAATTGTATGAATCTCCATTAATGGTGCTGAATGCTGTTATGAGTGGGTCAGGCTTTGGGCAGAAGCCTCATTAATAGCTCTCACTTTCAACATTAATTGACCAAACAAAACCACAAAAAAGTTAATGAAGGCTGAATCTAACCTCAAATTATTTAAATGATTCCAATCTTGTAGGTACAAACATTAGTTAAACAGAACAATATCTGTTAATACAAGAAGTGTTTCTCATTTCTATTAACCATTTATTCAGCTGCTGACATTGACTGTTAACCAAATCGAGACTTTTTCAAAGGAAATGCATTGAAAACATTTTTACTTACTGTATTTGTCGCATCTTCCTGCAAAATTGCATCATACATCCTGTTGGCATCTTCATACCTTGTGGAACAGCAAAGCACGCAATAGTTTACTTTTATATGATCAAATGCTTAAGGGCAACAAATGTTCTTCATTATCAAATGACAGGCTCACGTCACGTATCAATACATGAAAATGCACAAGAACACAAATGAGTGGCACCTATCCTTTCATTTGCCAATTACCCAACTCAAAGAGTTGAAAAACAAGTATGACACCATTCAATAGTAAATGTTATGGTGGGACAAGACATGCAAAAATATTTTGAAAATGAACCATGCACCTTCAATATGTCTTTCATAATTTCTACTCATCTTCCTGGTGCAAAACAAACAAGTTCATACATACCTTTCTAGGGATTCAAGTCGCATCCCAGTCAATCGCTTCACCCGGTGGCTGCCTGGAAATTGTTTGCGGAGTTCTTGCAGACACAGCTGTGGATGGAGTAACATTAGCGCAAGTTTTGAATGCCCCTCATTCACACTTTCATGCTACTTACAACATACTGATGGTTAACTACCATGTTTTGTAGTACCTATTTGCATTAATACCTTGAAAACTTGAATCAAATCACCTTATAACCAGATCATTTTAAATAACTCTAATAATTTCATGACACAATGCAATGAGGTTTTAAAATGAAAACACAAAATCTGATTTCACAAATAAAGCTAACAATAAGTTTGCTTTATGAAGAAAGTACATAATCTTTGGCAATTTCTTCCAAATAAGCAAAAAGTATAAATTTCTTTTTGGTGTAGCTGCATGAATGGGGTATTGACAGTTAAATGTTCCATAAAGGTGCATTTACCATACATGTGAATAAAGTTGCATCATTATACTGTGCTTTTACATCATTATAACGTAAATAATGAATGGAACACAACATTGATTTATGAAAGTGGAATGGTGAAGCGTTGTACTTCAAATTAGCACTGTGAAATCCAACTGAGAGTTTCTGGTCAAAAATAAGCCAGAAAATTCCCTTACCCTCGTCCTTCTCCCATTGGGGGCAGCATAGTGGCTCAAAGGTTAGCACTGCTGCCTCACAGCATCAGGGACGTGGGTCCAACTCCACCCTCGGGTGACTGTTTGTGTGGACTTTGCACATTCTGCCCGTGGCTGTGTGGGTTTTCTCCCAGAGCTCCAGTTTTCTCCCAAAGTCCAAGGATGTGCAAGTTAGGTGGATTGGCTATGCTAAATTGCTCCAGAGTGGCCAGAGATGTGTAGGTTAGATGTGTTAGCCATGGTAAATATTGGGTGGGGGATGGGTCTGCGCGCGATGCCCTTCGGAGCGTTGGTGTGGACTTGTTGAGCCGAATGGCCTGATTCCACACTGTAGGGACTCTAACCTCGTGCAAACTACAAGTATTACCTACTCTTGAAAACCTTCTTGGGAGACTCTGCATGGTTCCAGCAATACCTCAATGCTACATTAACATATGCACACTAGACAGTCTGTTTCTGAACAATAACTGAACAAACGTGTGATTCAACATGAGTCAGCATAGCTATACATGACCTGCTGACCATGGCAGAGCTATTAGAATTGCTACTGAAATTACACCAAATCAGTTCGAAGTAGGAGGTGATAAACTTGAAACGTTAACAATTTCCTTCTGCATAGATGCAATCAGGCCTGATGAAAGTTGACAACAATTTCTGATTTTATTCCAGATTTTCAACATCTGCAGTATTTTGCTTTTGCACTAGTTAATTTCCATTTGTTCAGGCATTTCAACTGTTCCAGGGTATTGAAATTAACAGATTTTTAATGTCTAAAAGGGGCACAAAATTAGCTCGTGAAAATTAACATCAATAGCATATAAAGAAATGAAAACATTGACAAAGACAAGGCCGAGGAAATGCCAAATGGACAAGATCCTTGAAATATCCGACTTTATTTTGTGGTTGTTACCTGTCAGAGTTGGAAAAGTGCCTGCAGCTTTTTCAGGCTGTTCTGTCATTTCATTAGATCATGTCGCATTTACTGATCTTAGTCCCACAGCCCTGGAGACTCCTACCTTACAAAAATATACTCCATAAATTTTCAGAAATCCTTTCATGAGTTCTCACATGAAGAACTTGGAGGTGTCAAACAGATTCACTATACTGATAACGGGGTTCAGAGAGTTAAATGGAGGGAATTTTGCTTGATTTGCACTTCCTAGAGTATACAAACGGAGTCGTTATCTGATAATTGTACTTAAAATGTTAGTAGGATTTGGTACAATTATTGCAGAAAAATTAGTTCCTTTGATGGGGGAAAAGTCAAGAACAAGTAGACAAAATCTTAAAATTCAAGACAAGCCATTTGACAGTAAGACTGGAGAGCACATCTAAACTCAAAAGGTGAGCAGATACTGGAATTCTCAAACTTAAAAGGTTATCAATGCTGGTACTATCTGAAGCTTTCAAGTCAGTGATTAATGGATTTTTGTCGAGCAAGGACATAAAGCCAAACAGCAAAGGCAGATAAATGGAGTCAAGGTACTAATCAACCAGGAAAGCCAGAACAGGTTTGAGACACTGAATGGTCTTCTCCTGTTCCTAAAAAATTCCATCATTTGGAACAAGTTACCAGGTACGATGGAAGAGTGAAAGATGTGAGAAATGTTGTCAGGTGGGGCAAAACAGAATAACCGGCAAAGTGTCAAATTACATGCTTTCATTCTTAATTTGTCCTTTTATATTTGTGCTTTCTTCAATATAAATACCAATGAAAAATAACTTAGATTTATATAATAAATTCTGACATTTTGAGCTTAACAGCAAATCAATAACATAAACAAAACTGAAGTCAGTGTGGTGCTTTGGGTTTAGATTTCTGTTTTGAACAGGGAGCACAAACCTCCATCTGTTAAAACAGTCAGTGATCCAAGCAAAGGGAATTTTCTTCACTGTGCCTCCTTTGACTGACATTTGGAGTTAAAACATCCAGGTGCTTCTTGTTAAACTCAAAACAGTGTAACAAGGAAGCATTCTAATACTGATCCATTTCAGAGTACATAATGGATAGAATATTATGCACTGCAAGCATGTCGCAAATCAGAGCCACTTGGCGAACACTGCTCACTTCCAATTTAGAATTGCTCTTATTTATTATCCAAATCCAAAGAGTGAATGAGCCTGAATATGCCCATCCCCTGCAAAGCTGTGTTGAGGTTTGTGCTCTTGCTCTGGAGGTACAAACACATGAAAAACACTGCGAAATTGGCTACTTAGACTAGGTTTGGAGCTCTGGTCACCTAACACGGTTAGTGACAAGGTTGCGAACTTCCATTCTGTTTTAGATGAAAAGCATGTATCCTCAAAATTGTATGAGTACAAGGGAAAAAGAAAACGTTAGCCGATGGTACAACAACTCGGCATGCAATTTCAAGAATTAAAGCAAAAGATCTGACAGGGAAATAGGAGGATGAATTTTTTTAATGCAGCAAAGAGTATTGATCTAGAACTCACAATCTATGAGGAAGTGAAGATGACTAATGACTTTGAAAGGAAATTAGATGGGCTCTGGTTTAAAATTGTGCCTCTGGCACAAGATGCACAGTACATTGGTGAGGCCGCTTTTAGAATACTGCAAAAGCCAAGGTCTTTTTCCCAGGATAGGGGAGTCCAAAACTAATGGGTATAGGTTTACGGTGAGAGGGGAAAGACTTAAAAGGGAGCTAAGGGACAACTCTTTCACACAGAGAGGCGAGCTGCCAGAGGTAGGTACAATTATATCATTTAAAAGGCATCTGTGTGGGTACATGAATAGTAAGGTTTTAGATGTATATGGGCCAAATGCTGGCCAATGAGTCTAGATCAGTTTAGGATATGTAGTCGGTACAGAAAAGTTGGACCGAAGGGTCTGTTTCCATGCTGTATTACTCCATGAATCTAAGTGGGACTCCTAGGTCTCCTGATCGTAGTTTCTTTTTCTTTTTCTTTTCTTTAAACTGATAATGACCAACTGATATTCATTGGACTGTGCAACTCCAGTCAGCTGTGCTGAAATTTAGAACTAGAATCATGAGACTGACTTATGCACTTTATTAAAATGACTCATTCACAATATATCACAAAAGATGAGCCTCAATCTTACTTAGATCCATATTTATCTAAGCTATCTCAGATCATGAAAAATGATCTCCTGCAGAATAAAGCAAAGTGGGTTGCTATACAACAACAACTCTCACTTATATAGTACCCCTAATGCATCACAGGAGTATCAAACAAAATTCATCATCAAGTCAATGTAGGAGACATTAGGCTGGTCAAAGAGGTAGGTTTTAAGGATAGTCTAACAGAAGGAAAGACGGTTAAAAAAGGGGAGAGGTTCAACACTTGGAGCCCAGACAGCTAAAGGCACAGCAACCAAAGAATAAAAGAGATCCAGATGCTCAAGAGGACAGATTCGGAAGAGTCCAGTGATTGTGGAGACCTGGAAGAGGAGGTTATAAAGATAAGGTTGGACAAGGCTACAGAAAGATTTGAACAAAAGCATGGAGAAGATTAAATTAAAGATGCTGACAAGACAGGAGTCTGTGTTGGTCAGCAAAAACTGCACTTCACTGTTTGCAGGCTCTGATCAAGTGGTAGCATACATGCTCTGAATCACAAAGTAGTGGGTTCAGTTCTCCCTCTGGGGTTTGAACACAAAAATCAAGGCTGACACTCCACTAAAGCCCTGACCAAGTGCTGCACTATTGAAGGACCAGGCTTTTGGATCAGACATTAACCTAAGGTCTCACCTACTGCCCAGAGCACTAGTTTGAAGGAGGCAGGGAAGCTCTAACCAGTGTCCCTGACAATTTTTATCCCTCAATCAACATCTCAAGAAAAATTATTTGCTGATTATAAGAACATAAGAACTAGGAGCAGGAGTAAGCCATCTGGCCCCTCGAGCCTGCCCCGCCATTTAATAAGATCATGGCTGATCTTTTTGAGACTCAGGTCCACTTACCCGCCCACTCACCATAACCCTTAATTCCTTTACTGTTCAAAAATTTATCTAGCCTTGCCTTAAAAACATTCAGCGAGGTAGCTTCAACCGCTTCACTGGGCAGGGAATTCCACAGATTCACAACCCTTTGGGTGAAGAAGTTCCTCCTGACCTCAGTCCTACATGTGCTTCCATTTATTTTGAGGCGATGCCCTCTAGTCCTAGTTTCACCTGCTAGCAGAAACAACCTCCCTGCCTCCACCTTATCTATTCCCTTCATAATCTTATATGTTTCTATAAGATCTCCCCTCATTCTTCTGAATTCCAATGAGCATAATCCCAGTCTACTCAGTCTCTCCTCAAAATCCAACCCTCTCAACTTATCCCAGATGGTCAGACGTGTATGTGAACAGCCAAGTCTGCAGGTATAGATGAGAACTTTTTTTTTCCATTCACAGGATGAGGGCATCGTTGGCTAGGCCAGCATCTAGTTCCCATCCCTAATTGCCCAGAGGGTAGTTAAGAGTCAACCACAATGCTTTGGGTCTGGAGTCACATGCAGACCAGACCAGGTAAGGATGGCAGTTTCCTTCCCTAAAGGACATTAGTCACCCAGGTTTTTTTTTACTGACAAACAACAACGGATTCATGGTCATCATTAGACTATTAACACCAGATTTTTATTGAATTCAAATTCTATCATCTGCTGTGGTAGGATTTGAACCCAGGTCCTCAGAACATTATCTGGGTCACTGGATTAGCAGTCCAGCAATAATACCACTAGGCCATCACCTCCCTTTGAGAGTGAAATGGAACAAGCAAGGACAAAAATGGGTGATATTAATTCAAGCTGAAATAGGTTCTCTTGCTAATTAAGATATGGGTTAGAATCTGCAGGTGAGAACAAGTTTACAAAATGCTCATATGGTTTCCGCTGACAAACCCAGTATTGTGTCACAGGTGAGCTTGTACCTGAAACCTGCCACCCTACTGAACTGTGAGATTACTGGGAAAGGTACAGATGATTAGGAAGGAAAGTGAGTAGGAAGAATTAAACAAGTACTAGGTTCACTCTTAGGTGTGCCTGACTAGCTATAGCTTGGACGTGACTGAGGAAACTGCATGAATAGTGAATAAAGTAACATAGGGAAGGTAGAAGCAGCAGCTGAACAAAGGCTGGCGAATACAACACCATTTTTTTAAGAAACTGTGTGGCCTCTTTGTACAATTGCTGACAAGTTTAGGTCACTTCGGTCAATTTTGGACTACAAATAACTTTAGATTTAAACATCAGGTTCTTTATTTCAGTATGTGCTTCATTCTAAACTAAAATATTGTCTATGCTAGAAATCTGAAATATAAACAGAAGATGCTGAAAATGCTTTGCAGGAAGTCAATCAGCACCTATTTTGTACTGAATTATATCTCTAAAATACTTGGTCATAATTTGGCTAGGCATGAAATAGTGGGAACACATTATTGTTTGCTCAAATCAAAGCATTTTCTTCCATTCTTAAGCAAAATGCATTTCAGTGAATTTAATGACAGCATGCATGTGAAATTCAAAGCTTAAAACAACAGTAAGAAAGAACTATAAAAATGTATCTAACTATTATAGATACCTACCGTTGCCAAGTCATCACGGCTACAGTCAAGGGCAGCAATCATCACTTGTTCATAAATTATCCAAACTAAATGCAACAAAAATTTAAACAAGGAGAAAAAAAGTTATGACAGCAATTAAAAAGTTTGCACCTCCTCAATGAAATCTCATTTTAAAGCCAGCAAAGTCACTTATTGTTTGTGTAAAACCAGACAGCCAAAGGGAAATGGAGGGAAGAAGGAAAGAAAGAAAAAGACAGCAAAGGAAGAAAGTATGAAACAGAGACATCAGAAGAGAGAATGGGAGAGGAAAAAGCAAGAGAGTAGAAAAAACATCCAAGAAGTGAGAGAAAGAGGAAATTCAGAAAAATGAGAAAAGGAAAGAAAAAAGGTCAGATAAGGAGATTTGTTTAAATGTCTGGGGATGATAGTATGTCTCAAATACTTGCCAGGTAATTCAAGACTGCAGAAACATAATTACCTTTTGCTGCATGTTGGAACAGTGAAAATTATTACTTCTCCTTTGAAGTATTTCCCAGGTCTAATCTTTAGCAAATGCCTTAACAGCTTAATATTTCTAAAATATAAGATGATAATTTAACAACGGCCACAGATCAAACAAGATTGCTATTGTGCACAGAGGAGTTACTGGAACAGAGAAGAAAACAAGGACGCTCCACAATAACATTTTATCATGTCAGTAGGTCTTTTGTTCAACCTTCACCTAGGAATAATTGCCATATTAGTAATGACAATAGACCACTATCTTTGCTGGAGAGAGTGAGGCATAAAAATCACACAAATTCTCCCGTTGTTGTGGAAGCATTGTTTACCACCAGAGGCAGTATGCTTTACATTGTTAGCCTTGTAAAGACAGCAGTATTGCAGTGTGAAAAGGGAAACAGCATTCACCAGTTTCTCTATGTTGTGTCAAATCATCTTACTGGTTCAATACTTAAAACAAATTGTAGACAATAAATTCTTACAAAAAGCCAGACCACAGGAATGAGGGTGTGGATTATGAAAAGAATCTTGTATACTGAGAGACACAGGATCAATATAACTAATTTGCAAGTTGACAATCCTCCCCTCCTGTTGTGCAACCCATGTGCTCTACAGCCAGGAATAAAATGTGCTCGCTGCCCATTTTCAGTCCCTAGTTTTAAAGGCAGACTGAAAACAAATGAAAAGGATTAGTTTAAAATACATAATGTTACTAATTAACAGTAATAAGGAATGTAACTGGGTGTACCAGGGCCCCAGGACTTCTGGTTTTGTTTGTCAAATAACCTGCTACTCTCAGATTCAACCAACATTTCCAACATTATTTACAGGTGCAACATCAAAGTGCAGTTTGGACATGCATGTTTTCTCCAGGAATCTGGACCTTATTTCACAATTGTTACACATACAGAACAGGCATATAATCTATTTATGGCATATATTTAAATACATCACATTACAAAGTGAAAAGTGTTAGGAAATACCAGATAACATAATACAATTAATTAGATAAAGAAATCAGACAAACTTTTTTTCTAAACATGTCACGTATAAATTAAACATTAAGATTTGAAAAGAATTAAATTTTATTCCCACAGAAGCACAAATAATTGATTATTACAAAGCTGGTTTTAGTGATGAAATAGGTATTATTTAAAGGAAGCCAGTCCTTTAATCTCCAGTGTTCTTAACTCAGGGGGCTTCAATTTGTAATTCTGATTTACAATCATCATCAGGTAATTAATTAATTATTTCTAGTATGGCTGGTCACATATTATGCTAAAGGCAGGATATTTTATAACGAACGGAATGAGACCCAACACAGAAGCAATTAGATGCGGGGAGAGGGAAAAATAAGAGACACGGGCAGACAGCAATACCAGACAGAATGGGAGGGTGACCCGCTAGTGAAGAGACTGCGACACAATGGGTGGGTAGGGTCACTGAATATTTTTAAGTGGGATAAATTCTTGTTAGGCCATAGAATCAAAGATTATTGGGGGTACATGGAAATGTGGAATGTGGAAATCGTAATACTAGTAGATCCCCTATGATCTTACTATATGGTGGAGCAGGATTCAAGGGACCAAGTGACCGACACCTGGTCTAATTCGTATTTATGTTCACCGTGTTCCATGAGCCACCAGAACACTTAGTCATCATAAGGTAGATTTGCTGACACCGTCCTTCTTTTAGGTTGAGACCCAAAGGGCCTGCTTCGTCTTTTGTCTGCTGTACCAAAAACCACTAGGTACATTAATGAGAAGAAGCTCTAGTCTTAAACAAGGAGTTTATCACATGATAGAGGTCAGGTACAAATTACATTGGAATGACAACTACTAAGATTATGAGGAAACTTCCTTTGAAGTACAGAGTTGTTTTCCTCATCCAAGTTCTTACAACATCATCATATTGGCTGGAACTTAATTAACTCCACTGCATAATGGGGCAGTAATGGCCTAGTGATATTTTAGCTAGACAGTTAAACCAGACACCCAGGAAATGTTCCAGGGACCTGGGTTCAAATTTCACCACGGCAGATGGTGGTACTTGAATTCAATAAAAATGTCTGGAATTAAGAGTCCAATGATGACCACGAAACCATTGTCAATTGCCAGGAAAATCCATCTGGTTCGCTAATGTCCTTTAGGGAAGGAAACTGCTATCTTTATCTGATCTGGACTCTATGTGACTCCATATGCTCTGTAATCTCTCCGGGATGGGCAATAAATGGCCTAGGCAGTAAGCCCTCAACCCACTAATGAATATACAAAAAAAAACTTTCAGCACCAAACATAATGGAAATTTTTAAGGACTTTTTGGCTTGATTGCAATGTGCCTGAGAAAAGTGACGGAAGGAGGCCTCCAGATGGGCAAGGAGGAAGGAAGGGAGGCAGCCAGTGAGGGAGGATGTGACTAAGTGTTTCAGCTGTTGCTGTGGATTCCACACAAGCCTTGCAGCTTGAGGCTGGCTGAAGACATTCTGCTGAGATAGATTAACAGATGATGGGATGTCAACTGATTCAGTGCATGCAAAGAAAGGGAAAGTTTCTGCTACTGTTCTTGGCAGTCAATAATTATTGAAGTCTGGTGAAAAGACAAGGTCATGGCTCCAAGAGTGGAAAGTCTCAGCTGGCAGGTTCATCCTTCAGGCTGATCTGTTTATCATCAATTCTCCAGAAATGGGCAGCCACTTGCTCATTATTTCTTAAGTACACTAGGAACAGAATTATAGATGACTAGAAGTGAGTGATAAGGCTTTGCTCTGGGAATTCAGAGGACATCATAAACCATTAAAGGCATTCTCAAATGGTTATGGAAATCTTCGCAAATCAAGGGATTAAATTACCACCTTGCACTGACAATATCATCCCTGATTATGTTCTCAATAAATTTTAATTCTTTACAAGAAATATCAAGTTAAACAATGAATAGCGACTATGGATTGTGACAGATGAGGCCTGGAGAACATTGATGTAAAAATTACATGAACGAATAAAAAATTTCCAAGTGCAAATTGATCAAACAGTGAAGTGGCTTACCAGTAATTAACCCAGCAAAGAAATGAGTTAATTCAAGGGAAAAAAAAACCTTGTATTTGTGTAGCAACTTTCAGGAACTCAGGTGTCCAAACATGTCTTAAACCAAAAGAAACACTTCTGAAGGGTGGTTACTCTTGTAGGAAACACAATCACCAATTTGTCCGTAGCAAGCTCCCACAAACAACAAGGTGATTTGCTTTTATTGGTCTAATGACCACCTTTGACTTGACATGCACTCTGCATTTTGCTTTCAGTAGTCGTTTTTGAGGGATTGTTGACTCAGCCATCTCATCACTTACTTGGATCACTCGCTATCCACATACTCCTCCTAAATCCACTCTACCTTCTCTGTATCTGCCTGTGGAAATCTATATTCTTGCATTCGTCAGAATTAGATCGAAAGAAACAGACTAGCTAAAAGAGACACCATTTCGTACAGCACGAGAGGGAGTGCTGGTAGGGTGGGCAGCAATTACAGTTATCAGTAAACCCTCATTCTTAGACCAGGCTGGCTGAGATAGGACAGGGTGTTGCCATGGAAATGTAGCAGAGATTGGTTGTCTCCAAGATCTTCCCTTAGTGAAAATATTGCAATGTATGTACAAATTTTTTTGCCTACATAGGGTCCTGTATATGAACATATGTAGCTTCTAGCACACATAAATACTTAATATTATTTGAGAGCCCAAATGATGATCTTAAATTGGTTTCCAGTGTAAGTCTTAGCACGGTTCAGATTATTTAATAAAGGACTTCCAATAGCAGAATTACATCAATGATGGATGTAAATTTCTGAGGCCTACATGCATAGGCTAGTTGAGCTGGATTAACATGCTGCCTGCTGTGAACAGTCATTGAGATGTGTTGTTTAATACTGTCTGGCAAATGATGCGGTGTACAGCCTACATTCCTGGCTTCACACATGCACTGGAACTCATATCACATTCCTCACTTTTCAAGTAGACAAAATGCCTTTTGGCTTGATGGCAGTATCCTGTTCATGGAGAAACACTCGTGGGTGTATTGCATAGTAGCAGTATGAGACAGTTAACTTCACCATTTGTTCAAATTTTTCAAACACCTTTCCCTTCCAGAATAATGTATGGTAGACTGGGCACTATTCAGAGCCAAACATAGTAGACATAGGACCTTTCATGAGATTTTTGCGATCTACAGCATGTGATGATTTGATCAGGGCATCCATTATTATGCAGGATACTTCTGACACACCTTTGTTTCATTGCCAAGCTTACATAGTGAGCAGATGGCTAAAGCGCTATTCCTGAAGTTGCCAAAGGATTGACCATGTAAAGGGCGGGCCTGTAGGACTCCTAATACGTATATTAACCAGTGAATGTAGGCTTTCAGTAGTCAGTAATCAAGAATCCATTGGTACATTTCTCAACTAATACATTGAGGAAAAGAGAGCTCATTTTATTGCGGTAGGCTTGAGCATAAACTGTGTAAAGAAATTCTATGATGCATGTGGATTCACATATGTAAGCATAGGAGGTTAGTGCTCATTCCGAAGATGCACTCTCATGGTAACCACCTAATATGTTGATAAGGGGTGGGCGTAGAAGGGATTTCATGGCAATGCCATCTGTTTGGTCAGACATGTTGTCATTGAAACTGAAGTCAACCGCACAAGCTGCTAAGTTCTGAGTTCAATGAACAGATTCACATACGTGTGGCAGATCTAGATTATCATAATATAGTGACATAATATAATTAGCTTCTTTGAATGGTGTGATTGTAAATAAAAATATAAGTCTTATCTGGTCTTCATAAATGTGAGAGAGTCTTTCAGTGTATGTAGAAAATTTATTTGGAACTGACTGCAACAGCTCACGCAACCATTTGGTCCATTTATGTTGGGCTTGAGCCAGTCACAGATAGGATAGGGTGTAATGTGATATAGCTTTTATGTGTACTGTGTGACTCATGAAGCCATGAAGACAAATCCCATCATCGGGCAGGTTATCATCCTTACTAAAGTCTAACAAACACTTTTGAAATTTGCCCTCGAGCATGGTTATTTAGTCATCCATAGTAGCAGGTCCTACAGATAAAAACTTGGAACAATAGTTGAGCGCAGCATGCATTTTACTGGTGTAATCACACTTACTGAGTATGACCACACCAGTACCTATGTCAAGTTTACAAATGTGCACATCAAGGCTTGCCTTGAAATTACACAATGCTACCAACGCATTGCTTGCAAGCCTCAAAAGTACATCCACCATTACATGTGATTCTACTATATTTTCATGGCAACACAAAACAATAATTACCAGCCTGGACTGAGAATTAAAATTGACAGTTGACTGCTTTTGCTACATCTCAATGTCAATAATGACCCAACCCAATCAGCACCCTCTTCTCATGCAGTATAAAATGGTACCCTTTTTTCAAGTCTGCTTGTTATGTATTAGTTCTGATGCGAGAAAAATAAGCTTCAACCTCTAGTCTCCTTTGAGCAATGTTTAACATCTGTACTACCAAGCAATTATTTATAGAAACATATATTCTCCAACTCACTGTCAACATTTTCAAATCAAAATTATATACCTTATGCCCTTCCATTTGCCACATTTCTGTAACCACTGGTTGGCTCACCACATCCTCACCTCCAATTTTGAAGAAAGCATACATTTTCTCTCTCAAACACAAGGATGCCAACTTTAAAAGAAACTCAATATACATCTTACTTCAGTAAAGCTTTGCGAATTTGCCCAATTGTTATCTGAAGAAAAGCTACTGTACAATGAGTGACTCAACAAAAGAGCAAAATCCTGTCACTGGAATGAATGGAAAATTGCTAATGGATTCTGGAAACTTTGGTGCACAACACATGCTCAGTCTCCATTCATAAACTTCTCCTCTACATCACAGCCCGAGGCAAAAGAACAAGCCTAGGACCAGGATTTAAGGGAATTCTGAGGCTACAATAAATACAATTTATTCAAACACACAAAAGATAGGTAAGGATAAATTCAATTCTTATTTTGTTACAATCTTCTCTTAGAATCACAAAATACTTCTGATACACCTCTATTTCATTGTCAAGCTTACATAATGAGCAGATGGCTAAGGCACTATTCCTGAAGTTGCCAAAGGATTGGCTTTGTAAAGGGCAGGTCTGTAGGACTCCTAATACGTATATTAACCAGTGAATGTAGGCTTTCAGTAGTCAGTAATCAAGAATCCATTGGCACATTTCTCAGCTGATACATATAATCTCCTCTCAGAATCACTACATTGGAGTAGCAGGCTATTCGGCCCATTGAGTTCACACCAACCCTCCAAACAGCATTCCACCCGGACCCACACCCCTATCCTAACCCTGTAATCCCGCATATCTACGGCTAGTCCATTAGCCTGCACATCCCTGGACACTATGAGCAACTTACTTTGACCAATCTATCAGCCGGCACATCTTTGAACTGTGGGAGGAAACTGAAGCACTGCAGGAAACGCATGCAGATACATGCAGAATGTGCAAACTCTACACAGATAGTCAACTTAGGGTGGCATCAAACCTGGGTCTCTGGTGCTCTGAGGCAGCAGTGCTAACCACTGAGCCACGACGCTGCTCTTGGACGACAAAAATGTCAATGATGCAGGCCAAAATTGGGTGAGTGTTTAAAATTGAAAAGATCAAAAAATAAGGCGCAAAACTGGTCAAAATATGCAATAACAGAGGAACATGTACTCCCACAACAAAACGACAGGTATTCTGAGCACAAATCATTTATCATAGCAACCAGCACAGCAAAATTATTTGATGAGTAATCCAGAGGCTGGACTAAAAGTATACAAGTTCAAATCCCACTAATGGATGTGGGGAACTCAAATTATGTTAATTAAACAAATCAGGAACAGAGGCCTTGTAACTGCCAGATTGTTTGTAAAAACTCAGTTGGTTCACAAGTATGCTTCAGGGAAAATAAAAATATTGTCATCTTTACCCAGTCTGGCCTATATATTCCAGACCCACAGTAGTATGATTGACGTTTGATAAGGTTCCCCATGGTAGGCTGATGGAGAAAGTGAAGTCGCATGGGGTCCAGGGTGTACTAGCTAGATGGATAGAGAACTGGCTGGGCAACAGGAGACAGAGAGTTGTAGTGGAAGGGAGTTTCTCAAAATGGAGAACTGTGACTAGTGGTGTTCCACAGGGATCCGTGTTGGGACCACTGTTGTTTGTGATATACATAAATGATCTGGAGGAAGGTATAGATGGTCTGATCAGCAAGTTTACAGATGACACTAAGATTGGTGGAGTAGCAGATAATGAAGGGGACTGTCGGAGAATGCAGCAGAATATAGATAGATTGAAGAGTTGGGTGGAGAAATGGCAGATGGAGTTCAATCCAGGCAAATGCGAGGTGATGCATTTTGGAAGATCCAATTCAAGAATAAACTATACAGTGAATGGAAAAGCCCTGGGGAAAATTGATGCAAAGAGAGATCTGGGTGTTCAGGTCCATTGTACCCTGAAGGTGGCAACGCAGGTCGATAGAGTGGTCAAGAAGGCATACGGCATGCTTTCATTCATTGGACGGGGTACTAAGTACAAGAGTTGGCAGGTCATGTTACAGTTGTATAGGACTTTGGTTCGACCACATTTGGAATACTGCGTACAGTTCTGGTCACCACATAACCAAAAGGATATGGATGCTTTGGAGAGGGTGGAGAGGAGGTTCACCAGGATGTTGCCTGGTATGGAGGGCGCTAGCTATGAAGAGAGGTTGAGTAGATTAGGATTATTTACATTAGAAAGACGGGGGTTGGGGGGGGACCTGACTAGGTCTACAAAAAGAGGTATAGACAAGGTGGATAGCAAGAAGGTGAGAGGGGAAAAGTTTAAGGGAGATATGCGTGGAAAGTTCTTTATGCAGAGGGTGGTGGGTGCCTGGAACGCGTTGCCAGCGGAGGTGGTAGGGGCAGGCACGATACTGTCATCTAGACAGATACATGAATGGGCAGGGAGCAGAGGGATACAGACCCTTGGAAAATAGGTGACAGGTTTAGAAAGAGGATCTGGATCGGCGCAGGCTTGGAGGGCCGAAGGGCCTGTTCCTGTGCTGTAATTTTCTTTGCTCTTTGACTCTTGTAGGGTATTGCAAACTGGAAGTTGTGATACCCACATTACAACTGACTATATTTGAAAGGTAGAGACAACAAGGTGCAGGGCTAGATGAACACAGCAGGCCAAGCAGCATCATAGGAGCAGAGAGGCTTTTGACGTTTCGGGCCGAGACCCTTCATCAGAAAAGGGGGAGGGGAAGGGGGTTCCGAAATAAATAGGGAGAGAGTGGGAGGCGGATAGAAGAGGGATAGAGGAGAGGATAGGTGGAGAGGAAACAAACAGGTCGAAGAGGCGGGGATGGAGCCAGTAAAGGTGAGAGTAGGTAGGGAGTTAGGAAGGGGATAGGTCAGTCCAAGGAGGACGGACAGGTCAAGGGGGCGGGATGAGGTTGGTCGGTAGGAG
>NC_063335.1:139736-169403 GCF_021869965.1 Rhincodon typus
GTCTCCTGGCCCTGATGGAATGCATCCCAGGGTACTAAAAGAGATGGCGGGAGAAATAGCAGGTGCACTGGCGGTAATTTTCCAAAATTCGCTGGACTCTGGGGCAGTCCCAGCAGATTGGAAAACAGCAAATGTGACGCCACTGTTTAAAAAAGGAAGTAGACAAAAGATGGGGAATTATAGACCGGTTAGCTTAACCTCTGTAGTGGGGAAGATGCTTGAGTCTATTATCAAGGAAGAAATAGCAAGGCATCTTGATAGAAATTGTCCCGTTGGGCAGACGCAGCATGGGTTCATGAAGGGCAGGTCATGCTTGACAAATCTTTTGGAATTCTATGAAGACATTACGAGCGAGGTGGACAATGGGGACCCAGTGGATGTGGTGTACCTAGATTTCCAAAAGGCCTTTGACAAGGTGCCGCACAAGAGGCTACTGCATAAGATAAGGATGCATGGCATTAAGGGTAAAGTATTAGCATGGATAGAGGATTGGTTGACTAACAGGAAGCAAAGAGTGGGGATAAATGAGTGCTATTCTAGCTGGCAGTCAGTGACTAGCGGTGTGCCTCGGGGATCGGTGTTGGGACCGCAATTATTTACAATTTATATAGATGAGTTGGAGTTGAGGACCACGTGTAGGGTGTCAAAGTTTGCAGATGACACTAAGATGAGTGGCAAAGCAAAGTGTGCAGAGGACTGTGAAACTTTGCAGAAGAACATAGATACATTGAGTGAGTGGGCAAAGGTCTGGCAGATGGAATACAATGTAAATAAATGTGAAGTCATACATTTTGGTAGGAGTAATAGTCAAAAGGATTATTACATTAATGGTAAAAAGTTGCAGCATGCTGCTATGCAGAGGGACCTGGGTGTCCTTGTGCATGAATCACAGAAGATAGGTCTGCAGGTACAACAAGTAATTAGGAAGGCAAATGGAATTTTGTCCTTCATTGTTAAAGGGATTGAAATAAAAAGCAGAGAGGTTATGTTGCAGCTGTACAAGGTGCTGGTGAGGCCACACCTGGAGTACTGTGTGCAGTTTTGGTCTCCTTACTTGAGAAAGGATGTACTGGCACTGGAGGGGGTGCAAAGGAGGTTCACTAGGTTGATTCCGGAGTTGAGGGGGTTGGTTTATGAGGAGAGACTGAGTAGATTGGGATTATATTCATTGGAATTCAGAAGATTGAGGGGGGATCTTATAGAAACATATAAAATTATGAAGGGAATAGATAAGATAGAAGTAGAGAGGATGTTTCCACTGGCAGGTGAAGCTAGGACAAGAGGGCATAGCCTCAAGATTAGAGGGAGCAGATTTAGGACTGAACTGAGAAGGAATTTCTTCACCCAGAGTTATCCTGGTCCCTGGTCCCTGGTCCCTGGTGCTGTGAGGCAGGAGTGCTACCCACTGAGCCCCGTGCCATCCCTTTACAAGATACTCTGCATTTCTGTTTTTGCTACCACAGTGGATAATTCGCATTTTTCTCTTCACCTTGGCCCCACATCATATTGATTATCCACTTCAAATAGAGACCTATACACCTGGACCCAATGCAGTAAATAACTAAAAGTGCTAAAGAAGCTCAGTAGGCCTGGCAGCATCTCTGGAAAAAGAAATAGAATTAACATTTTGAGTATGACTCTTCTTCAAAGACAATGCATTAAAATTCTAAGATTTTCAAAAAAATTAACTGACTAAAATTGATATCAAGCCAAAGAAGTTGATATTAAGATGAGCTCAGTCAAAGAGGCACGTAAGAGCTAAGAGCAGGAGTAGTTCATTCAGCCGCTTGAGCCTGCTCCACCATTCAAGAGGATCATTACTGATTTCATCTCAGTCTCAACTCCACTTTCATCCTCACTCTTCATAACCCTCCAATCCATTAATAATTTAAAAAATCTGTTTACCTTCTTAAATTTACTCAATATCCTGGCATCTGCCATGCTCTGGGTTAGTGAATTCCACAGACCACGGCCCTTTGAGAAAAGTAAGTTCTGTTCATCTCTTATCCTAAAACTATGACCTCTTGTTCTGGATTGCCACATGATAAGAAATATTCTCTCTACATCTACTTTGTCAATCCCTTTTAGTATACTTTATACTTCAATTAGATTTCTTCTCACTCTTCTAAACTCTAAAGAGTATAGACTCAAACTGCTCAATCTCTCTTCATGTGGCAAAGCCCTCATCTCTAGAATCAATCTAGTCAATCTGCTCTGAACTGCCTTCAATGCAACGACCTCCCTCCTCAAATAAGGGGACCAAAACTGTCTACAGTACTGTAGGTGCAGTCTCATTTATGTATTGTACAGTTGCAATGACATTTCTGTACTTTTATTCTCTGTTCCTTTAGCAATAAATGCCAAAATTCTACTTGCCTTCCTTATTACCTGCTGTACATGCACAAAGGATGTTGTATGCAAAGGCATAAAAATGATAACAAAACCAATTAAATTACAGTCCCATTCTAGAGACTGCAGAACAGAAACCAGGCTGACATTCCAAGTGCAGTTGTGAAGGAGTTCTGCGCTGTTAGAAGTGCTGCTGCTCTAATGAGACATTAAGCTAAGTCTCTGACTGACCCCTTCAGGTTAATGTAAAAGATTCTGCAGCACTGTACAAAGAAAAGCAGGGGACTTCTTGCCAGTGTCCTGGTCGACAGCCATCCATCAATCAACATCATTAATAACCAATGATCTGGTTATCATCAGTTTGCTATTTGTCTGAACTTGTTGTGTACAACTTGACTGCTGTTTTTCCTACATTACAATATGATTACAATTCAAAAAGTATTTAATTTTCTACAGAGTAGGTTGGGACCTCCAATGACATCCACTAATCGCAAAAAAAGAGAAGCAAAATAGTGTGAAAATCATCCACAACATCCCTATCATTTAGAGTGAATTTAAATTTTTCACAGAGGCTGGAATTAATGAGTTTCAGAAAGACGCACTTTGAAATTAGCAGCCAATCTAAAGATTGTACAGTTGACATCAAACACTAGCTTCATGATTATGGAATGGAAATGTTTTGTAAAGATTTAATTTCTGACCACATGTATAAATATTGTCCTCAAGACATCTGAGAGTCTGAAATTAAAGCCAAACCTCATGTTTCAGAAATGAAGAAAGACTTGCATTTACACAGTGTCCTTCACAACCTCAGGATTTCTCAAATGCTTTACAATCAGTGAAGAAGTTTTGGAGGGTAGTCACTGGTGTAATGTAAGAAACCCGACAGTCAATTTACACAAACTGTGATAATGACCAAACAATCTGTTTTAGTTATATTTATTGGTCAGGGCACCAAGGAGAATTCTGCTGTGCTTCTTTTGCCAACAAAAAGCGTAACAGAGAAATAGCTGCACTCTCCCTCTGGTGAAAAACTTATTTCTTCATACTGAATTTCAGAAAGAAGTGTAATTCCTCTATTTATTATTGCAGCAACATTGGCCTCTTTCTGTTTTATACATTCTTTAATTCTGTCCATTCTTCAGGTCATAGTTTATTTTATTAGTGACTTTTGAGAGTCAAGTTGGCCAATAGAAATTAGTGACCATCCACAGGTGTGGCAACTGTCGCAATGCTGCAGCATCATTAACTACCATTATAAAGCATTCAGTACAATACTGAGGAAGTGCTGCACTGTTGGAAGGTCAGTACTGAGGGAGAGCTGCACTGTCAGAGAGTCAGAAGTGAAGAAGCATTTTACTCTCAGAGGGTCAATACTGAGCGTGTGCTGCATGTTAAGAGGGTCAGTACTGAGGGAGCACTACACTGTCAGAGGGTTAGTACTGAGGAGTGCTTCACTATCTCAGGGTCAGCACTATGGAAGCACTGCATGATAGGAGGATCAGTATTTACAAAGTGGTGCACTGTCAAACGGTCAGTATTGTGGGAGTACTGCACTCCTGGAGGCTTACTACTGAGGGAATATTGCAGTTTTAGAGGTGCTGGCTTTCAGATGATACGCTAAATTGACAATCTATTTTTGTCTTACAGTTCGACAGAAAAGATCCAATGTTAATATTCAAAGAAAAGCAGGGAATTTCCCACTGGTGTCTTGGCCAATATTTAACCCTCATCCATGAACTATAAAACAGGTTATCAGGTCAATATTGCTTTGTTGTCTGTGAGGTTTTTCTGCATAATTGAGAGTCACTTTTCCTATGCTACAATATTCAGAAGAACATGTTTGATAGTGGAGAACTTTGGGACACATTAAGGTGGCAAAATAACTGAAGAAACACAATGGATTGTGAGTCAATATAAATCAAAAATTGAAATGGAGAAAGGTAAGACATTGCATTGGAAGGGAAACAACTTGGTGAGATAAAAAACAAGTGGCAAAGTAACAAAATTAGTTTATTCTTATTGAGAAGAAGGAAAATTGGATGAAAGATTGGATTCCCTAGCTAAATAGAGGTCAAAAATCTCACAACACCAGGTCATGGTTTAACAGATTTATTTGAAAACGCAAGCTTTTAGAGCTCAGCTCCTTCTCAGGCGTATTGTGAAAGAGACGTTATAAGAGACAGAAGTTATAAGTAGAAAGGTAACAACCTTAAAACTGGCTTCCTCTTGTTGAATCTTTAATCAACAAGGAAGGAGACTACTCATTAAAATGCAAAATTCAGATTCCTCTCAAGTCATCGTCCAGAGATAATTAAAGGTTTTATCAATGTATAAAAGAGGTGAAATCTCAGGTCAGGCAATGCAATTTAGATGTGAGGTCTTGTTTAGAATCTGTTTATGTTTTAACCTGGGGTCAGGTTTTAATTTTTTGAGCAACACATCTTGGATGAAATAATTCATGTGTGTGTATGCGGTGCGTGCATGTGTGTGTGTGTGCGCGCGTGTGTCTGTGTGTGTGTGTGTGTATGCGGCGTGTATGTGTGTGTGTGCGCACGCGCGCGCCACGTGTGCGTGTCTGTGTGTGTGCTTGAGAGAGTGCATGTGTAACAGAGGGTCTGTGTAAGTGTGCGAGTGTGTGTGAGTGTGTAGGAGTAGATAATGGGGTCACCTGTGGTGCAACATGAACCCAAGATGACAACTGAGACCATCCTCATGGGTACCGAACTTGGCTATCAGCCTCTGCTCAACAATTTTGTGTTGTTGTGTATGTCAAAGTCCACCTTGGACAACACTTACTCAAAGATCAGAGGTTGAATGTCCTTGACCCCTGAAGTGATCCCCCACTGGGAGGGAAAACCCCTGTCCAGTAATCGTTGCACACACACTCTCTCACACAAACACACATGCACACACTTACACAGACCCTCTCTCACACACTCACACATGCAACACACACTCTCTCACAATACATACTCCCACATACTCACACTCTCTCAAGCACACACACACACATTTGTGCACACTCTCTCTCTTTCTCTCTCTCTCTCCTTCTCATACACACACACACACACGCACACGCACATGCACACATACACAGACACACACATGAATTATTTCATCCAAGATGTTTGTGTAATTGCGGATACATTCTGTTTTGTTCAAAAAAAAACCTGACCCCAGGTTAAAACATAAACAGATTTTAATGGGGTGGCATGGTGGCTCAGTGGTTAGCACTGCTGCCTCACAGCACCAGGGACCTGGGTTCAATTCCACCTTTGGGTGACTGTCTGTGTGGAGTTTGCACATTCTCCACATGTCTGCTTGGGTTTCCTCTGGGTGCTCCAGTTTCCTCCCACAGTCCAAAGATGTGCAGGCTAGGGTGGATTGGTCATGTTAAATTGCCTGTAGTGTTTGGGGATGTATAGATCATGGGGGGGTGGGTCTGGGTGGGATGCTGAGTGTCACTGTGGACTTGTTAGGTCAAAGGGACTGTTTCCACACTGTAGGGATTCTACGAAAGAACTCACACCTAAAATGCATTGTCTGACTTGAGATGTCACCTCTTGTACACATTGATAAAACCTTGAATTATCTCTGGACAACAACTTGAGAGGAATCTGGATTTTACATTTTAATGAGTAGTCTCCTTCCTAACTGATTAAAGATTCAACAAGAGGCGACCAGTTTACAGGTTGTTACCTTTCTGCTGATAAATTCTGTCTCTTAAAACCTCTCTCTCACACTACGCCTGAGGATGGAGCTGGGCTCAAAAATCTTGTGTTTTCAAGTAAACCTGTTAAAGTATAACAAGGTGTAGAACTGGATGAACACAACAGGCCAAGCAGCATCAGAAGAGCAGGAAAGCTGACGTTTCGGGCCTAGACCCTTCTTCAGTGCTGTGTTCATCCAGCTCTACACCTTGTTATCTCAGATTCTTCAGCATCTGCAGTTTCTTCTATCTCTGTTGAAGTATAACCTGGTGTCATGTGATTATTGATCTAGTCCACCCCAGTCCAACACCGTTATCTTCACATCATAGCTAAGTAGAGTGATCAAAGTTAAACTGAAGCCTAAAGATGCAGTTTGTGGTAAAACAAGGGTTAACATACGGTAACCATGAAGGCCAAACGTTTCAGTTATCAATGAGATCAGAAGGGTTAAAATGCAACATAGAAAGAAACTGACAGATAATATATAAAATTTACAATATAGTCATTTGTAATGGAATATGTTAAGGATGGAAATTTATGACCAAGGTTTTCCAGTGTAAGAAGGTTAGTGGACAACAATAGGATTTGAAATAACACTGGAAATGGAATCGATTTTTGAACATGATTTGTCAGAGCTCAAGGTGAATAAACCACTGAGTCATGAAATGAGGGGAAGATGAACTTAATAACCGCCAATTAGTTGAATATCTGTTTTGATAGAATTTTAGGAAAAACTAATACAAGATAAAGCTACTGAGCATTTAATAGTCAAAGCATTTGCCCAAGGAAATGTAACAAGGATTTGCTTGAGTTAGTTCATTCAACAAATCTTGTTGAAAAGTTTGAATAGGTAGTTTATTGGGCAGAAGGAATGCAGGGGATGTGGAGAATTAGGTTTGTCAGAGATATAAAGACCATGATGATGTTACTATGAATGTCCCGATACACAGATGCAGACTATTTGATGTTAAAGAAAGGGAAGAGCTGAAGTCTATTTTTTAACTGATTATCTGTCTGTCTGACCATATGTGTGATGGTTAATGCCACTGGCTGGTATAATGTCAGTACTGGCACCACAAATAAATGAAAGACACACCATGGAGCACATTCACTGTTGACAGGCACAAAGTGACTTCTAATTCAGGGACAAACATTTTCCCTAATAAAGAGCAATTTAAGGCACAAAGGGGGGCTATTTAGCTCAGTGTGTCCATTTTGGCCAAGAAAGAATTATCCAACCTATTCAACTTGACCTGTAGCACTGTGTAGCTGCTTTTCAAGTGTGTATCCAAGCGTTTTGTAAAATGTATTGAGGATATCTATCTCTGCCACCCTTCCAGGCAGAAAGTTCCAGACGACCACCACCCTCTTGATCAAAAGCTATCTCTTCACCTCTCTTCTAATCCTTCTGCCATTTACTTGAAATCAATGTGCCTGGATATTGACTGCTCTGCTAAGAAAACCAGATTCTTCCTATCTATCCACACTGTTGAGACCTATTGTCATTTTATACATCTGATAATTAGCAGCACTGATGTTTACATTTCTTTCTGTTGGGAAAGAGTGACAGGCAATGTGGTGAGGTGATTGGTGGATGGCCAGGAAGGAGATGAGGAAAGTTTGGGACCAAATGAAGACTGCAGTGATGAGAGATTTAAATTCAGTGTGATTGGAAGGTGTGTCGGTGACTGACATGAGAAGATGAGAAAAAGGTGACCAACCAGCATTGTGGAGATCCCAAGTAAAATGGAAGAAATTAAAATAAGAAAATATATGGTAAAACATTCCAAGTTACTGCACAGTAATGTTATCAGAGAAAAATTGTTACAAGGTCACATAAGGTAACATGAGCTCAGATGACAAAAGATTTGGTCAAAGGGGTAGATTTTAAGGATTATCTTCAGAAATGAAGCAAAATAAATATGCAGAGAGGTTTAAAAAGAGAATTCCAGAGGTTTGTGCCCAGGTGACTAGATGTACTACAATGGGATACATACATGAGTCTTAGACATAGAGTCATAGAGGTCTACAGCATAATATTATGCTAATTAGTGGACTATGTTATCAGTGATATCATGATAACACGAGAATAAATAGAACTGGGACCTGAGTATATAAGCTGCCTCAAGATGTCCTCTATGAGACTCTCTTGTAAATAATTTTACATTGAATAAAGTTTGTTGACGTTCACTAAAATGTGCGCAGACCTGATCTCAATACCTGGAAGGTATAGCCACCAGTGGCGGAATGATTAAAATTGGGGATGTTCAAGATAGAGCAGAATTGGAGAAGTGCACAGACATTGAATGGTTGAAGGTCTGGAGGAGATCGCAAAGATCAGAAAAGCTGGCACCATGGAGTAATTTGAAAAACAGGCATCAGAATTCCAAAATTGAGGACTAAGAGTTATATTCCTGAGTTCTGCATTGCAGTAAATAAAATTGGGAGAAAATGTTCCACAATTTCAAGTGCAGCAGTGGAAGGAGCAGAGTTTGAAAATGGTGGAAATTTAATATTGTATGGGTTGAACTGAAGGATCATGTAATGAACCAGATCCAGTATCTTGACTATCCATCTTTGCAGTTCATTTGTTTCCTCCTTTTCTGTGACATGCACATTGCCTGTTGCACAACTCTGAAGATGTATTTGGAAAACCTACCACACACCATTCTCTGGTGTGAAATTAAATTTTACTGACTTCATCCCACTCCACCCCATTTCATTGGTGTCACCTCCCATCAAATTAACATGCAAGGCACACTCTAGTTACAAACAGGGATTGGAAAATACTTCTGACTGTCAAAAACTTTAAAAGTCTGGGAGACTCAGCCCATTGGTTCAAATGATATCAAACCCCAGTGCCTTTACGATTTAGACATCCCTAAGGATTTAGTATTGGTTTGAATCATCTGATAATAATTTTATGTTTCACATTTAACTTGCAATTTTGTGGACAAAGCCTTTGGCACAGAGAATGGCTTAATATCAAGGAAATTTACCAGTAGACTCAGTTATTGACAAGTGAAGTTGGGCTGTTTGTATAAACAAGATAGTGAGGATTTTTCAAGGATAGAAAGATGAAAGGGAAAACTGAAGTGAATTGATAAAGCATCTTTCATGACCTTGAAGGTCCAAAGTGCTCTGCAGCCATGAAGTATCTCTTGAAATACACTCATAATTTTAATATTGCCAAGTTGCTGACTGCAAGATGGAAGAAACAATCATGTGACAATGACCTGGTAATGTTCTTGTGATGTTAGTTGACCAGCTCACCAAGGAAAACTCATGCATTCTTCTTCAAAATATTGCCATGGGATTTTATATTCACTTAGGAGAGCTGACCGGGCCCCGTCCTAACGTCTTGTTCAACTTCTGGTAGTGCAGCACCACCTTAATATCTCACCAGCAGTGTCAGGCATAATTCCATGCTCTTGTTTTAGGAAAGGGGCTTGTACCTCCAAATTTCTACTTATAGTTGAGCCTGAGAATATGTGGCCTAAGAATTTTTTTTGAATAAAATTCTCGTAGTTTTTCACTTTTTGTTTTGAATTCAATCATACAAAGACGTTTACAGTGATTTAATGTCGCCTGTTTGTTGAAGAACCTTAGAGTTGTGCAGCATGGAAACAGACCCTTCAGCCCAACCAGTCCATGCTGACCATAATCCCAAACTAAACTAGTCCCACCAGCCCTGCACTTGGCCCATATCCCTCCAAACATTTCGTTTTCATGTACTTAGCCAAATGTCTTTTAAACATTGTAACTGTACTCACATCTACTACTTCCTCTGGAAGTTCATTCCATACATGAACCACTCCCTGTGTAAAAAAAATGACCTTCATGTCTTTTTTAAACCTTTCTCCTCTCACCTTAAAAATAGCCCCCTAGTCTTGAAATCCCCCAATCGAGGGAAAAGATACCAGCCATTCACATTACCTATATCCCTCATGATTTTATAAATCTCTATAAGGTCACCCCTCAACCTCCTACAATCCAGTGAAAAAAGTCCCAGCTTATCCAACATCTCCTTATAACTCAAAACTGTTTGGTATTGTCATATTTCTATGAAGTGTATTGTAGAATCAATGAGAAAAAATACTGAAGGTGAAAGATTCAGCAACCAAATTTTGTAAGACTTATAACAAAATGTCCCTTGCTTTTTGGAAATGTAACAGGCAGAAACAATTAGCATGAACAATAATTTGAAACGTCTAATCAAATTCTAGTAGCTGTGGTAAGCTGCCAGGAACTAAAAATCATCATTGTCCAGGTCACTGAACAATTCCAATGGAACAGACCAAAACAGAAATTATTGGAGAAACTCAGCAGATTTGGCAGCATTTGTGGAAAGAAAGAATAGTTAAGTTTCAAGTCCAGTGATGCTTCTTCAGAATGGACATTGGCCTGAACCAGGAAATGAGACTCTGCTGTCTAGAGTTCAGCGCATGTACACACTTGACACTGGCAAAAAAGTTTCCATTGAACAGAAACCTGAGGAAATCCCTGGCCAAAAGAGCCTTATGTAGAGGGGCTTACCATGTGACTGGGAACAGTAGAATCTGCAATCAATTAGAAAATACAAAGGAAGATAATTGAATAAATCTACTAGAAACCCCAGCTGGCAGGGACGGAGAAACAGGATCCTCTCTTCCAATCTTCCATATCTATTCATTCCTCCATTCTAATTGTTCCTTTCTTTGAATCTCCCATTGCTGAGGTCAGTGGGTAGAACTCTTAACTTTAAGGCAAGAGATCACAGATTTAGATCACACCCCAGACACTCAGGCACAAAATTTAGACCAGAACTCATGTTGAAGTACTGAGGGAAAGCCGCACTGTCAGATATGATGGAGAGTTTTCCTCAACATTCTGGTCAAGATTTAATTCTCAAACAACATCACAAAGGGATTGTATCTGGTCACTATCATATTGCTATTTATGGGAGTTTAATAAGCACAAATTAGTGGCTGTGTTTTCTACTTTATAAATTTATAACAGTGTCTTCACGCCAAAAGAACTTCATTGGCTATAAAGCATTGAGGTGTCCTGAGGCTGTTATAAGCATTATATAAAGTTAAAGCTTTCCCTATTCCTCCCTTTCTTCCATAATTGATAAAAGAACCATTATTAAAGAGAGGGGATTTAAAATCCTAAAATATCCCACATCTAATTATTAGCTGTGACCAAAGTCATACTTTAATTCATTCGGGGAAGTGGGTGTTGCTGGCTGTGCCAGTATTTATTGCCCAACCCTAATTTCCCCAGGGAAAGTAGAGCAAATTGTCTTCTTCATCTACTGTAGTCCTTGGAATGTAGTTACACCTACAATGTTGTTACAGAGGGAGTTCCAGGATTTTGACCCAACAACAGTGAAGGAACGCCAAAATATTTCCAAGTCAGGATGCTGAGTAGTTTGGAGGGCAGCTTGCAGGTGATTGTTTTCCTTTGTTGTTCTAGATGGTCAGGGTCATGAGTTTGGAAGGTGTTGTATTAGGAGCCTTGGTGAATTTCTGTAGTGCATCTTTAAATAGTGCACACTATTGCTACTGAGCGTCAGAGGCGGAGTGAGAGATTGTTTAAGGATGTGGTGCAAATCAGGTAGGCTTTGTCTTGAATAATGTCAAACTTCACAAGTGTTGTCAGACCTGCACTCATCAAGGCAATTGAAGAGTAGTCCATCCCACTCCTGCATTGTAGATGCTGGACAGGCTTTGGGAAATCAGTAGGTAAGTTGTTTGCTGCAGGATTCCTTGCTTACAACCTGCTCTAGTATCCACAGTATTTATATGGCTAGTCCAGTTCAGTTTCTGGTCAAAGGAAACCCCAGAATATTGATAGTGGGAATTCAATGATGGTAACGTCATTGAGTGTCAAGGGATGTTGGTTAGATTCTCTCTTGCTGGAGATGGTCATTGCCTAAGATAACACAGTGTGGGGCTGGAGGAACACAGCAGGCCAGGCAGCATCAAAGGAGCAGGAAAATTGACATTTCGAGTCGAGACCCATTATCTCTGATGGCCATTGCCTGGCACTGCGTGATATGAATGTTACTTGCCACTTACCAGCATAAGCCTGGACATTGTACAGGTCTTGCTGCAGTTAGACACGGACTGCTACAGTACCTGAGAATCATAATTGGTGCTGAACATTTTGCAATCATCAGCAACATCCTAACTTCTGATCATATGACCTCTGCTGGAAAACTCCAATCCCAACATCCAGCCCCTGGGGAGAGGAAAGTTGTGTATTTCCACGGCATGTTATGTGAATTGTGATTTTCCTCCTGAATGGTCATTCTCCAATTTGAAAATAATGTTTCCTTACTCTCAATTCCCATGGAACAGGAGCCAAGAGAAAAGCCATGATGTAATGTTGGGTTGGAGATATAAAAATGGAAAATCTGATCACTGGGAGTTGAAGTTAAGTTGTCAGAGGCATGTAAAACAGGCAGTAGGGCATTGGCTGCTGATCAAATGCTGTCTGATCCTTCCTTTCCACTGACTTTGATAGATCGGAACGTCAGGCAAGATTTATGAAAGACTAACCCAGTAATATTCATTAGGAAACATAGAATATTACTGAAATTTCCACATAGCTCTACAAATTCCTCCCCTTTCAATTTATCCAAGTTGAATTCCAATCAGTTGTTCAGGAAAAGATGCAACTTACTAACTGTCCTTTACACATTCCATCTTTCAAACACACAGGCACATTGTCTTTAAAATGCTGCATATGTTTATCAGCAGTTCACAGCCCACTAAAATTCTATAAATGAAACTGGATTTACCGTGGTCAAAGGTTTCTAATTAACTTCCCAACTAATATTCACAGCTTAAAACAAACCACCTTTGATCTCCTTTAAAAGGGCTTGTGGAAAGGTTTATAGTTATACATCTGAAAAATGTCTAGTAAAGAAGGTTCATTATTCCCGAAAACCACAGTGGAACATCTGGAAGTATGGATATCACTGCTTCATGTGTCATAGGTACAGGATGTAACCAATTGAAAGAACTCGATAGGAGGGTCTCCTAATCCCATATTTGGTGAAGGAAGTAAAAGACAGAAAGAAATAGCTTTCATTTCTACAGAGCCTTTCACAATCTCAAGGTACTTCCCAGCCAATAAAATACGATTGAAATGTGATGGCTGTTGTAACATCGGATGTAGGAGTGGAAGGGTGGATTAGTAAGTTCGCGGACGATATGAAGGTGGGTCGAGTTGTGGATAGTGCGGAGAGCTGTTCTAGGTTACAAAGGGACATTGATAGGATTCAGAGCTGGGCTGAGAAGTGGCAGATGGAGTTTAACCCTGAAAAGTGTGAGGTGATTCATTTTGGAAGGACAAACTTGAAAGCAGAATACAGGGTTAACGGAAAGATTCTTGGCAGTATGGAGGAGCAGAGGGATCGTGGGGTTCATGTCCACAGTTCCCTGAAAGCTTCCACCCAGGTGGATAGAGTTGTTAAGAAGGCATATGTTGTGTTAGCTTTCATTAATAGAGGGTTTGAGTTCAAGAGCCATGAAGTTATGCTCCAGCTATACAAAAGCCTGGTTCGGCCACATCTGGAATATTGTGTCCAGTTCTGGTCGCCTCATTACAGGAAAAATTTGGAAGCGTTGGAAAAGGTGCAGAGGAGATTTACCAGGATGTTGCCTGGAACGGAGGGAAGGTCTTACGAGGAAAGTTTGAGAGAGCTAGGGCTTTTCACATTAGAACAACGAAGGATGAGAGGTGACTTGATAGAGGTGTACAAAATGATCAGAGGTATAGATAGAGTAGACAGCCAGAGACTTTTTCCTAGGGTGGAGGTAGCTATTACGAGGGGACAGAATTTTAAAGTGAATGGAGGTAGATATAAGGGAGACGTCAGAGAGTGGTAGGGGCGTGGAATGCATTGCCAGAGAGGGTAGTGGAGTTGGCCTTATGAGGGGCATTTAAGCAGCTATTAGATAGGCATATGGATGATAGTATAAGGTAGCAGTGGAGGTTAGATAGACCTTAGGTTTAGGGTAAAAGTTCGGCACAACATCATGGGCCGAAGGGCCTGTACTGTGTTGTACTGTTCTGTGTTCTATGTTAATAGGTAAAACAGCAGCCAATTTGCACACAAACAGCAATAGCAGCATGACAGGATAATCTATTTTTGTTTTGCTGGTTGAGGGATAAATGTTGAGAGCTTCCCTGCTTTTCTTCAACATAGTGCCATGAGAACTTTACATCCACCTGAGACGACAAACAGAGATTCAGTAACATTACATGCAAAAGACAGCACTTCAGGCAGTACAACAGTAGAGCACGAAAAGTGTTAATCTGGATTACGAGCTTGTCTTAAGATATGGTGTTTTTCAGTGTAAGTTCATTTAAATCTCAAGGAAGGGAAACAGTAAAATCCATGGTGAACATTAGACAGACTTCTGACAAGCCCACACTGCTTTAGTTGTCTGCCTCTGCAAGAGATCTGGAGGAAGATTGGGTTCATTAAATGATGTATCATTCATACTCAGCTTTCAGCAATTGGCTACGGTTGATGTGGATGCCTATGTACAGTTGGTCCAACTTGAAGTTTACTTATGGTGTAGAATATTTAATTATCTGTATCTATTGCATAACTGTGTGAGAGGAATTCTTTCCAGGTGATAATATTCAATGGGCTGCAAGTGCTATGACTCCTCTCATTCCTATGTCACAGTGAACGAGTCAGCCTATCACTAGCGTTTGTATGACAACTAACACTGTTACATCCCATTCATGATTGTTAACAACAGGTGAAACAAATTAAAATCTGTAATGATTTATATTCTGTCAAAATATGTAATTACCCAGCATTATAACAGAGGAACATCAGATCATGAGGAAACCATTCAGTCCTTAGAGCATGTTTCACTCTTCAATTAGGTTACCGTGAATCTGTGTCTTGACTCCATCTGTCTGCTTTAAGGTTCTGTAACCTTTAATACCCTTAGCCAACAAAAATCTATCAAGCTTAGCTTTGACATTTTCATTGACCAACACCACCCACATCTCCAGCTCTTTATCTTTTGTGTGATAAGTGCTAACTGATAGCCAAAGAACTGGTGGTATGCTATCGCCACAGGGTGAATGAGCAGGTCTCCGGACACAGTATCTTCCAAAATACCTTCCAAAATATGTTCAAACCTCACAGCTTTAAGGAGAAATAATCTGAAAGTGTGCGCTCGTCTTTCTTCCAGGGTTAAGGAGAGACCATAGAAGCTGGAATTGTTCTGTTTAGGGAAGAAAAGGTTAAGGGGAGATTTAATAATGGTGTTAAAAATCATAGGGTTTTGGTAGAGAATATGAGGAAGGACAGTTTCCACTGCAGGACGATTGGTACCTGGAGGACGTAAGCTTAATTTCTCAGTTCATCATCTAGGCAAGTGAGATCTTGTGCAAATTACTCAATAAATCACATTATGAAGGAGTTAGACATTCTTGCCACAGGCAGGACCTTCTAGTTTTGCAAGACTGGTGCCACATTTAAATGCCACTGGTTAATACTTCAAAAGCTGCAACACATAATCTTCAGTCTGTGGTGATCACTCCAATAGGAGAAGAAATGCCAGAAAAATACTATTGGCTCCCCACTTCTGGGAACGTACCCTGAAGACATTGCTGGACTGGGGTCACAGAAAGACAGAACATCCTCTTTCCACTGAATAGAATCAATAAGCTATATCAACATACTCATCCAACCTGGGTGCAGACAGATCAGTTCCCACAAAAGGAACGGCAAATAGCTCCAGAAAAAAAAGTCAATAATCTCCTGTGCTCTGCAAAGATAAGAAGCATCATCTTTTCACTGCTAGCTCACTGTCATGGGGCCATTACTCAATCTAGCTCCACCACTGCAAATGCAACTTGCAAAATCTCAAAGCCTCAGCATCTCATGCATGATATCTATTCAAGACTCACATCTACCACATCGTCTCAAAATACAAACTGTTCTCACCTTCTGCATTTCCGACTCATTCATGGGGCAGATCTCACCAGCCAGCATGGTTGTGCTTCCTTGCAAACTAATGCTGCACCCATTCCCATCAGTTTTAATCCTTCCTCTGTATTTCACTGGATGGGAAATTGGCCTGTATCCAGATTGAGAGGACCAAGACCCCTGGAGTGTGTGGCAGACATCAAGCTCCTCACCTCCTCAAGGAAAGGGCCTTTGAACTGAACGAAGAAGTTCAGGGCCATTCCTGTGGTGATTACTGTCCACCACTCTCCACTGTTGCCTCGGCTGGTACTTTCGCCGGGACACATTCTGGTGAGCACATTATTAAAATTTGTTTGCAGCCTTTGGAGGAAGAAACACCTAAGGCGTCTGACACCCAGAGCACTGCCAGAGAGCAGGTACCTGCTTAGTCCCATGCAGAATGTATGCATCGATACACAGCTTTAAGAAATATGCTCAACCTGTAGACATGGGCAGCGGAACATCAGGCGGCTGTGCCATATGCCCTGTAAGCTGGACTGAAAGATGAAAGAGCCTGCTCATATTCCCACTATTTTGGTGGTTCAGGACTGTGGTGTTTGGTTGCCTCCATGGAAAGTGTGGTAGCTGCCTTGGAAACCCACGTCCAGCAGAATGCTCAGTAGCTGCACTTGGACTATTGCTCTAGTCGTGGATGTTCAGCATCAATGGAAGGAAAAAGCAGGGCAGCAAGGGAACTTGACCTCACCAGATACCCCGTTATCTTGAAGAGTTGGGATGGTACCAGCAGCCACCCACAGGCAGCACCAGAAGCATACAGGCAAATGTGGAGCTTCTCAGGATACACCAGAGAGGCTCAGACCCTCCACCAGACTCTCTGTAAGGACCTTCTAGGTCAAAGCCAACAGCTGGCCGAGCCTTCAAAGTTACTATGATGTACCAGTCAGTGGGCTTCCCATCCCAGCCCAACAACAAAAGGTTGTGATGCATTGTAATCGTGGCATCTTGGTAGCTCTGTGAATCAACAATGTGGGTGAATACAAATTTGTCAGGGAACCACATACCTTGACATTGGGGATTGCAGCCAAGACACTACAGGTGATTCTTGGAAACACTGAGGATAATGATGAAGTCAATTGGAGGCACCAGAGTCTGGCATGTGCATTTGGCCAAACTGGCCTACACACCTAATGGGAGAGATGGTGGAATCTGTCACATTTCCACAGGTGAAAGTTTTGCCTTATGTCTGGGCTTCTCAAATCTATGCTATACCATTTAAGGCTGTTTGGTGACCAAGGAACAATTCACATGTTCAGTTTCCATCGTAACAATGAAGGAAACTGATCCACAAATTGCAGCCCATGGTAATGAAAGTTTTCTCAGTGAGGATGAGTGATATCCATTGCAAGGATATAGAGAAGGCTCGTTGCATTCTGAAGCACTGCAGGGTTAGTGTACACTCAGAAGGATCATTCTCAGGATGAGGGACAGCTTGGAACTCTTATCATGGATTTTAATCTTTGATGTCACTCATATGTCACTGATTCAAGGGCCATTTTGACATTTACATCCAGAAACATGAGATAGTGTTTGGGCTTGCTGTATTACAGCTGTGTTTGTGCTAACATTGATGAAGGGCAAGGTGTGCACAGACATTGAAACATCTGCAGTGCAGAGCATCTCAGAGCCACAGTTGATAGAGAAACCTAACATTCCATTGGAAACATCAATCACATAGTAAAACAAGTTACTCCTCAAGTTACTCCTTGAGGAATGTATAATACAGCAAACAAAAAGTCTACTCCAAACTGCACAAATCAACATATCACTTGCAATTTTAAAGTCTCAACCCAGTTCAATCACCCAGGAAGCAAGTGACTCTCTTATTTTCTCTGGTCTCTCAGGTCTTCTGGACCATCATCATTAATTCCTCTTTTTCATGCTCCACTTGGACCATCCTGGTATTCTCTACTCTATCCTCTCACTCCTGCATCTCTTCCACAGCCAACATATTCTTACCTTTAGCGACTGAAATTCTGGCAGATTCAGAACAGCACCAGGACACTCTGCCTGGCTCCATTCTTCATGGCTCCATGTGACTAGACCAAGCATTAGAATATATCTTCAGGAGGCTATGATCTGTTCTACAATGGATCTGGTCAAAGCATTGTCAGCATTGTACCTTTCCTTGGCAACTTTCTGAGGATTTCTTCATGGTGTCATCAGCCAGGTGCAGAGTGGGTATCAAAAACAGAAATCGCTGGAAAAACTCAACAGATCTGATGAAGGGTCACTGGATTCAAAACATTAACTTTGATTTCTCTCCACAGATGCTGCCAGACCTAGTGATTTCTATTTTTGTTTCTGATTTACAGCATCCGCAGTTCTTTCAGTTTTTATTTTGCAGAGAGGGTATTCCTTGTCGCTCAGCAACCATCCTTGTAGTGGGGCTGAGTGTCTTTGATAGAAGCTGGCACCTGTGACTAGTTCAGGATATACAAGTCACAGCAGCTCCCTGGATGTACAGCATAAGTCTGCATTATCTGACTGTTGTGGCCACAAATGATTTGCAGGTTAATGGAGTGGAATCTTTTTCTGTTCACAGAAATTACTGGTTGTTGATAGGGTGCTCTTATAGCTAGGTCACTTGCAGAAAACCAGTGATGGCTGTGAATTGTAATGCACTAATTGCTTAAGTAGCCACTTAAAGGGGGAAAGATATGAATAGTGGACTCTGGTGAATAGAACATCAGTGACATCCCAAATGCGTGTATGAGTAGAGGACTGTGAAATGCCACAGAGGGCCCCAGTTGCCCTGTGAAATAAACTGCTTACAAAAAGATTAGTGGCAGCTGTAACATTGAGTGCAACCAGGCCTTGTGACCAGCAGTAGCAGTTGATTTAAGAATGACATGATGGCTTAGGATTCCTTAGATTGCACTAAGCTGCACTTACTTTTGCATATACATTTGGTTCCCCATCAGAACTCTCGTCCTCCATGGTGGATCTTGCCCTACTGCTTCCCCTTATGGAGGCTGTGTGGCAGCCACGGTTCTTGTTGCCAAAGCTCTTCTCTTCTACATGAGCATCATTGCAGTAGCGGCATAGCAAGAGGAGCAACTGGATTTACCTCTGCCATTTTATCGCAATTGTAGCAAATCTGTGAGAATATTAAGAAAAAATACAATCTTAGTAAAGTGGTACATCAGCCCTGACATCCTTTCCTATGAAGCTCCAGGTTATTCCCTTATAGAGGGTAGTGTGGCACCTACACAAGGAACCAAAAGAATGTGCTCTGATCAAGCCAACAGTACTGCTTATGTACACATGATGGGTTCTTGTTTCCAACCTCACAGGAGCTTGGAGACAGGATTTCTTTCATCCCTGGCAATAGCTCTTCCTATTAGTCATCTATGTAAGTTGGCCAATAAGGTCTTCGCGTTTCCTTGGAAGCTGTCAGCAACTAATCCCCCCCTTCCCCCCCCCCCCCCCCCCCCCCCCCCCCCCCCCATTCCACAGCTCCAACCAACACCCCCAAGTCAGTGGTCATATCCCAGTTGGCTTTGGGTTTTGCATGAGGACATTGCAGTTGTAACATGTTGGACTGTCCTGTTGAGAAGACAAGTTAAGTAGTGAATCTACCTTGATCCATTGAATCATGTTGACCTCAGAGATCACATGATGGCAATCAGGGCACAATATTCTCTTAATCATTCTTCGAAGAAAGAACTTCAGAATTGGACAATTTGAGAAATGTTGAGATGCCACTTAATTGTGAATTGATGTATGCAATGGGTAAAAATTGGATTTCTGATAACTGCAATTGACATTGAGAAAGCCTTAAATTCCACTGTTGAACTCTGCCTCCTTTGAAAGAAACAGTTATTTACTCTTCCCAGTTTGTATGTTGAATTGTTGATGTTGACACCTTATTGTGCAGCTTAATTTGAGATCATCATGGTGAGGTTCCAATTTTGTATTCATGTCAGCGACTTACAAGCTTCGCCTGTGACCTACAAACTACCACCACACCTGCCAATTCCACGTGTCCTCTATTGGGTTTCTTGATGACCCTTCACCCTCTACTTCAGTTGAGCACCTTTACATGTCCATTGATATGTGCGCTTTACTCCAGAGCCCATGACTCTTGTAATTTCTGTGTTCTTGCTGATCCTTGCAGCCTCTCCATAATTGAGGCCAGAATGACCATGACTTGCCTTAACTCTTCCAATAAACTACCACTTGTCACCCTACTATCTACAATTGCCCCTGTTGCAGTGACCATTCCCTTAGCCACCGAATACAATGAGGCCAATCCCCTGACCTGCAGCCTCAATGTCAATGTGGACTGATTCCTAAAAACAGCCCAAAAGATTACATACAATGCACCAAGCTGACTGACCACATCCCATCCCTATACAGACTTTGAAGGACAACATTGACAGACTGCAACATAAACCTCAGAATGATTTTTCAAAAGCATTTTTCCAACCAATTTTTTCCGACTGACCAACAAGGTCTGATTGATTTTGGTTGATGTCCAATGCTGACTGTGGTCCAATCAAGCACAATTTGCTGATGTACGTTGTATCAAACCCTAACTTACCGTGGCCATTCCTCTGAACTAGAAACTCTCAATCCCTGTGATATCTTCAGATGGAGTGGAGTTCACCCTCGCCCCACTAAAGACAGCTCCCTTTTGTCTTTCTAACATTGCCATGCTCTTCAAGCAGATGTGGTGAGTTTGCTCCACATGCGACTGGCACATGTGCCATTTCTGACATTGACCCAGCCCTGTTCCATGCACTGTTATATCCCTAATGGCCCCATCCCAGCTTTTCATATTTACATTTTTATACAGGTAGTAGCTGCCTGCCCTTCCTTCCTCCCTGTAATTCTCTCTTTCTGACACAAACTTTTCCACCTTTCCTTCTGAGCTAAAGTTCCCTCTTATTGACAAGCTGTTGGCTGCCTCTATCTTCTACTCTGCTGCCTTAGCCTACCCATGAACGTGTTAGCTGATAATCTCATGCTGATTGTTAGAGGAATCAGGAAGACATTGGGTAGAATTTTATTGGGGCCTGAATGAGGTGGGCTATGTCAGAATTGCACAGGAAGTCTGATGAGACTTACCTTGACATTAGGACCAATTCACTGTGTCTTTCAACTAAGTCCAGATGTCAAGGTGAGATTCTCACTACAGAGTGGTGAGTTGCCTATGTAGAGGGATTATTGCTTGTTGATGATCTTATTAACTACACATGATGGGAGGAATTATATTTGTAAAAGGCTGATCCTGAAAAACATGGATGGGAATTGTGATAATGCAGGAAGAGATTGAGTCAGTTGCCAGGGGAAGATAGTGTATGGCCACACTTGGCATGGTCACCTCATATGCCAGGAGCTTTTAGGGATAGGGTAAGCTGGGCAGATACAGATTCATGCAGACAAGTTGTGTAGGGACGTGGAGAGGTGTGAAGTCCCGGGGGTTCGGGGAAGGGCTATTAGGAAAGAGATCTAAATGTTCAGGGCTTCACCGATACATAGAGATGAAGGTTGGAGACCACTGCCTGAGGAGCATTTGCTGTCCCCTTCCATTGTGTTAGAAATGGAAACTGCAGTAGGAATGTAAATAGCTGTCACAACACCCAGAGTCAGCAGGGTCAGTCTCTCGACCTATGAGAGAGGTGAAGTAAGACTAAGCAATGTGAGGTCCTTTAGACGGTGACAGAATTACACTTGAACCCATGCATTGTACAGAATACAGACCTACAGGGTTCCAAATCCCTGGTGATCCTCATGCAATGGCTCTTGTGTGCACCTTCCTGCCCCACACTTGCTGACAACATCATTCAGACCAACACTGTTGCAAACAGAGGCCAGGGAAAGATGAGAGATATTTGACCAATAGGGTCAATGGCATCAGCCAAACAGTTATTCATCTTGCTTCAGGGAGATGATGGCCTCATGGTATTATCACAAGACTATTAATCCAGAGGCTTAGCTAATGTTCTGGGGACTGGGTTCAAATCCCACTATGGCCAGATGGTGGAATTTGAACAGAACAAAAACAAATTCGCTTGAAACCAATGCTGGTTGTTGGCTCATTAATATTCCTTCAGGGAAGGAAATCTGCCGTCCTCACCTGGTCTGGCCCACATGTGACTCCAGACCCACAACAATGTGGTTGACTTTTAACTGCCTCTAAAATGGCCTAGTAAGCCATTTGTTTCAAGGGCAACCAGAGTCGGGCAATAAATCTCACCAACCAGCAATGCCCATGTCTCATGAGTGAATAAACAAAAAGAGGGAGGAGGCTCTCAACACAGACATTGATCCCTGGTGCATTCTACATGGACATGAAGTTAAATAGCACGCTGACTCAATTACAGTTAGGGCTAGGCATCGATTAAAACAAGCAGATGTATTGCAAAACCAATAAAATTTATGTAGGTATGATACTTTGTATACAATGCACTGTCCTGTGCCACCAATGTGTTGTCTTAAGAATTGTCCAATTTCTTTCCGTCCCAATAGGATTCAGTCTTCTCTGAGGTTTTGCAGCTTTGGTGGGGTAAGCCCGCTTGGAGGTGAAACCTTTAGCCCTGGAGGTTGGGTCAGTGACCCTGGGGCATTTGTGTCTGACAACCCTGATGTGCAGAATGTCTTTGTGCTTGGGGCAAGTGGAGAGTCCAAGGGTCAGAGGGAGTATGTGGGATGGAGGCTGAGGGCCCAGTCACTTCTGGAGTGTCCTGAGAGGAGACTTCCCAGGGGCCTGTGTGTGGTTCCTGCTCTGCCTGGGTACCTCCTGGATCCTTCCTGTCTCCTTGTGAGGAAGGACATTGAATCTGTGCCAGATTCCCTGCCCTCTTTTCACCATGCCCTCATTCCTGATGCAATGAAATGCAGCCAGACTTTATCCATGGCAACCAGCAACCTGTCCCTGGAGGTGACTGGAAAATCACGTGGTTGGGACAGCTGGGTTCCCATAGCATCCATGCAGCCCTGCAGCCCTTGGGCAATGATGCACATTAGTTACCACATACCTGCCTGCTACTCCTGTGCATATGGATGATATCCCTAATTGCCAACACCCTCTCCTACCTGAGGATGAGCAGCTGCCTGGTCTCCACTTGCAGGCTTCCAAGTGCTAGGGTCCTGGAGTGTTTCTTCCTCAGCCAGCTGCAGAGCTGACACAGTAATGTGCTTATCAGATTGTGTGCTCCCAAACTTTCTAAGCATGGCATTCCCATACCTGAGTATCCAGGCTGGTTGGAGGTGCAGGAGGCAGCATTGCCAATGCGTACCCTTAGGCTACGGTGCACTCTTCCTTCGAGGTTGAGGAGGTGGCTTCCGGCAGAGGAAGCTGCCACTCCACCAGTGTCATTGACGTCACTCTGGAACCTACGAGACACAGGGACAGAAGCATAGCAGCCAGTGGTTAGAAATAGACAAACAGCACTGAGAGCAGAATTAATGTCAGAGTCAAAGTGAAATGAAGAGTGGTGCTTACTTTATTGGTGAGATATGACTGTCTCGGCATCCTCACAGATGTGGTCCCAGTCTTCTCCTTTAAAGAGCAGGATTTTCTTCTCCGAAGGAGTGAGAAATCTGATGTCAGGTATGCCTCCGTCCATCTGAACCCTCTCTGCCCAATTGTGAGCTGCTTCCTTCTGGAATGTGAGAAAGGGAGCGATTGACATAAACGTGGGTGACATGACTTTAGTGCTGGTGCAGGTGGTTAAAATGTGGGTAAGGTTTTACTGAGCAAGTGAGTAGGCAACCATTGAGGCCATGCAGGATCAGCCACGTGGGAGGCTGAGGGATAATTAAACCGAGTGAAGGAAGATGCTACAGGCAATAGTGAGAATGGTAGGGGTAGGGCATGACCCTTGGATGGGAGGTGGGTGAAATAGCAGAGATAGAGTATGAAGTTGAGGATATGAAGGTAAAGTCGCCGTAGTCCTAACAGACCATAGGGCCGCTCTCTCATTAGAGGAAGAGAGACAACTAGTGGTGGCATAACCTAAGGGTCACCATGCCTCAGGTGAGGGGAGAGGTTGAGAAGGAGAGTTCTTCATGGTAACCTCAGATGGTGCAGGAATTGAACCAGTACCCAGTGTGGCTTCCTCTACATCGGGGAAACCAAACGGAGACTCGGGGACCACTTTGCAGAACACCTACGCTCGGTTCGCAATAAACAACTGCACCTCCCAGTCGCGAACCATTTCAACTCCCCCTCCCATTCCTCAGACGACATGTCCATCCTGGGCATCCTGCAGTGCCACAACGATGCCACCCGAAGGTTGCAGGAACAGCAACTCATATTCCGCTTGGGAACCCTGCAGCCCAATGGTATCAATGTGGATTTCACAAGTTTCAAAATCTCCCCTCCCCCTACCGCATCCCAAAACCAGTCCAGCACGTCCCTGCCTCCCTAACCTGTTCTTCCTCCCACCTATCCCCTCCTCCCACCTCAAGCCGCACCTCCATCTCCTACCGACCAACCTCATCCCGCCCCCTTGACCTGTCCGTCCTCCCTGGACTGACCTATCCCCTTCCTAACTCCCTACCTACACTCACCTTTACTGGCTCCATCCCCGCCTCTTCGACCTGTTTGTTTCCTCTCCACCTATCCTCTCCTCTATCCCTCTTCTATCCGCCTCCCACTCTCTCCCTATTTATTTCAAAACCCCCTTCCCCTCCCCCTTTTCTGATGAAGGGTCTAGGCTCGAAACGTCAGCCTCTCTGCTCCTATGATGCCGCTTGGCCTGCTGTGTTCATCCAGCCCTGCACCTTGTTGTCATTGAACCAGCACTGTTGGTTTTACTCTGCACTGCAAACCAGCCGAGTTGTTTTTCAAACAGTGCATGGTAAGATGGGACTAGAATCAAGTAAGAGAGCCACTGTAGATGTGGAGAAAATAGTTAAAGGGGTAAGTTTGGTAAGATACTGCAAGAGATCTCACTAGACCTCGTGGAGAGAAACCCTCCAAACAACCCAACGCAGTTGACATTAATCTAAAAAAAGTAAGATTCAGCCATTGTGCCAAGTGACTGGAAAGGCACATGCTGCACGAAGAGAAGGAAGGTGACATGTGTTGCCCTGTACTCACCCAGACTGAAGGCTCAGAATAAACGTGACAGATACCTAGTTGGTTAATGCTGTTAAGTTTTTGGAGTATCCGTTGGCAAAGGTTAATGGTAAGAGGAAGTTAATACAGTTAGCTGGGTAATTAATGAGATGTAAATGCACATGCTTGGGCTTCTCGCCACCTGGTGACTTTGATCTCACCATCTGAGGAGGAATAACTTAATTGCAACAGTTTTTCTCAACAGTCGAGAATCTGATTTGTGGGCTCTCACCTGATCGAGTCATTACCTTCACCATTATTCTCCCCGCTTCTGGGAAGGGAAAATCATATCCTAGGTTTCAAAAGGGAATTGGATTAACATTTGGAAAGGAGCAATTTGCAGGACTATGTGGAAAGAAAGGCTAGTTAGAAAGCTCTTTTATAGAACTCACAGAAGCATGATGGGCCAAATGGTCTCATTCTGCACTGTAAGATTCCCTGAGCTAATAAAAATCAACATCAGTGATTTGGGTCAGATAAAAGGCTTGGAAATATTTGGGGAAAAATATCAGTTTGCTTTGAAGAGCTCAATGCACTAACAAGATAAATGTAAAGTCTATTTGTATTGCATTTACCTCAATTGCACTAACATTAAGAGCTTTCAACAACAGAATGCAATAATAACAGAGAATAAATTCTGGATTCTTCCAGAATGAATTTAAAGAAACATTTGCTCCTGCATTTTCAAAAGCACATCATCTGTGAGTTAAAGCACATAGCAATTAGCTTTTAATATAGTCTGGACAATCTATAGGAATGTGAAGAGAGACAGAAATCATTTTACTGTGTTGGAGATGGACAAAAGAGAGTGAAGCCAATGATGAAGTCTTAAATCATTCCCAAATCAAAAAGAAATGAACTGATTTACTAAAGGCCTCTCTCTTCTGTCTCTCTGTATTGATCTCTTCATTAATATACACAATACAATTGGAAACAGTAATAGGCTTAAAGGCCAGGTCTGAAAATCAGATTTAAGTCATAAAATCTTCCTTGGGAATAATGAATAAAGTGTGTTGCCCATCAACAGTCTCAAATCATCAGGAACAGACTTGGCGCAAAAACAAAGCTGTGTCACAAAATCTTTGCCTCATTTATAAGTGGCTCAGTCTGTTCATTCCCTACCTGGTAAATCACCAGTTTATAGACTTTTCCAAGAAATAGGACAATAAGCCAATATCTGAGGCTAAACCAAACTGTTTGAAACCTTGTCATTCTGCTTGGCTCTGAGCTGAGCTTTTAACTCCTTACCTTTCCATCGCCAAGATCCCTTTCATAATAACCCATGTGAGATTTGTGAATTTTCCCTCTTGCATCTGATTTAAAAAGGATAATGCAGGATACTGCAGAAACTGCACACAGGGTTCTCATTCCCTCACATTGTTATTTCATCTCCCTGAGGACTTTTATCTCAATCATTGCTGCATCTCATGTTGCCAACTTGAGTTTGAAATATTCCGAGAGTTTTCATCACATCACATCTTGCCTCCTATTACCTCTCCCAACCAAACAAGCTTCCCTCGTCCCCTCACTGCACCTCACTAATATTTTTATAATCAATAAACACAAGTGTGAAAAGAAATTAAAACATTTTAAGCTCCTACAATTTTTTCTTTACTGACAACTGACTTTTAGAGATTCATCTTTAATCGCTAGAGACAACCCTGAAGAATTGGGAACCCACTGGGGACCTTCAAAATCCCAATGGCTGGAGACATAAATATGTGCTGGATAAAGAGATGTTGAGAGAGGAGGGAAAGAATGTAATGTGGTGTGTAGCAGCGAGAGGATAATTAACAAGGAGACCAGTGAGATTCCATCACTGCACTTAGAGCAACAAATGTGCATTGTGTGAATTCCATCTCTCTGAACGCTCCATTGAACTGCTTGACTTTTAATCTTCAAGCCTGCAATGGGCCTCCAAGTGAATATGTGGTCAGGCTGTTTAGACATTCCAAATAATATGAGAACCACAGAAAAAAATAATCACAGCCTTCACCAAGAGGCCAGGAGTCTCTCTGCTGCTGGCACCCTCAATGGCAAAGATTATTGTGGCAAGCTGCACGCTGAGCTAGACCTCCACTCAGCGATCTCTGACATCAGCAGTTCTCCTGCTCAGCTTATCTCACTGTCCTGTTAAGTATGAAGCCAAGCCACAGAAGGAAACTCTGAGTAAAAACACTTGGAGGGTATTTGCGTTGGAACAATATTGTTTGGGAGAATGAGTGGACACACAAGTCTTAAAAATCTACTTTCCAATCCTTTCAAAAAAGAATTGAACAAGTAGATCTCAGGGCCCATGACTGATTACTATTCGCTGAAATATGTACTGTTTTAAGGAATATGTGATACATGTTAACTTTTCCAAGTACTTGGAATTGGACCAGTCAGTCAGCAGTTTCTCCTGTGCAGGATGAATACAGTTAAAAAATGGTGCTCTTTTCTCCTCTAAGCCAGGGGTCCAAAATTAATGTGGAAAGTGAGAACACTGCAATTAAATAATTTCATCTATTTTCTTTAAGCTACATGTAGACAACAAATGTAAACAACAAGTGATTGCTTCTATGTCAAGCCTTTAACATAAAAAAATCAAAACTGCTACACGTACGTGGAATCATGAAATCCAATCCAATTTCCTTGTGAGATTCATGATTGAATTTGCTTTTTTTTTGGTATTCATTTGTGGGATGTCGGCGTCACTGCTGGCCAGCATTTCTTGCCCATCCCTAGTTGCCCTTGAGAAGGTGGTGGTGAGCTGCTTTCTTGAACCACTGCAGTCCTCCTGCTGTGCGTTGACCCACAATACTATTAAGGAGGGAATTCCAAGATTTTGACCCAGCGACAGTGACCAGCGACAGTGAAAGAACGGCGATATATTTCCAAGTCAAGATGGTGAGTGACTTGGTGAGTGGGTGGTGTTCCCATACGTCTGCTGCCCTTGTCCTTTTAGATAGAAGTTGTCAGGGGTTTGTAAGGTGCTGTCTGAGGAACTTTGGTGGATTTCTGCAGTGCATCTTGTAGATAGTACACACTGCTGCTACTGAGCGTCAGTGGTGGACGGAGTGAATGCTTGTGGATATAGTGCCAATCAAGTGGGCTGCTTTTTCTTGGATGGCGTCAAGCTTCTTGAATATTGTTCTATCACACTCTCATGCAGTGCATCCAGATCCAAACCACTTGGTCTCTGTGAAAACATTTCATCCCACCCCCACATCATCATTGTTTCTTTTGCCAAACAACTTAAATTGGTGTCTTCTCCTTGAATATTCTACCAATTTTAACAGTTTCTCCCTGTTTGATGGGATCAAATTCTGAAATATCAAACAGAATGGGTCTGTTGAGCCAACACATTTCCCTGGTATAGCTATGACAAGTCTATACTACTAGAAAAATCCAGGTGTGTGCAAATATCAGGCACATACATGACAGGACACAGTTCAGTCTACAGATTTTACTTGCTGCCAGTACAGCAATATCTCAATGTTAAAACGGTCACCCACATATTGAAATCCATCCATCGACTTCAACATCCCTAGTTTTAATCACTCCATTACTTGTTGCTGTGTCTTCAGTTGCCAAAGAGCTAATTTTTTGAATTGGATTTTCCCATTCCCTCAATCTCTCTAGTTCCCTTTCCTCCTTTAAGTTGCTTTTTAAAACTTACCTCCTTGACAAAGCTTTTGGTCACCTGTTCGAAGAAGCAGCTTTCCTTGACAAGCCTCCTGTGAACCTCCTTGAGAGCATTTTATTACATTAAAGAGGCTTTATAAAGGCAAATTGTTGTTGCTTGGTGAATCAAACTTTCAAGTGAGGACAGGGGAATGTAAATTGGATTCTGAAAAGATTTCTGATCCTCCATTTTTTACCCCTGGGGTTCTGCCTACAATAGAGAATAATTTCTCTAGTCTGTATGGGATTAAAAAATGAGTTGATTTCCAGATTGCTGTCCTTGTAGCTGTATGGAGTTTTAAATGAGCTCACAGAGGATGTTAGTAACAATAATGAGTTACCTCTGGCATCAAATGCTGAAATCAATATCATATTTAACTGATGTGTGAGAAATAGAGGTTATGCAGAGTTGGGAATCAGTAAGAAGGCTGTAATTTAATAAGTGCTTCAGATGATGTCATATGGTTTACAGGCATTATCTGAAACCTGGGATTAAGTTGCAGCCTTTTACTCACTCACATCCATGGATTAATTTACAAAGCACTGACTCTACCCCATGAGTGATACTCAGCTACATGATGGTGCACCCACATGATTCCTGGGCTTTCTGCCTCGATCAATCCACCTGCCTGTAAAACATTCATAGCCAATGCCCTAAATTTACTAGTATCTAGCATCTCAAAGTCTTAATCAAGGGTGTTAAACAGAAAACCCTAACCCTAACCCTAACCCTAACCCTATCGCAATCCGACCCCACCACCAAAGACATCTTTCCCTCCCCACCCTTATCTGCTTTCCGGAGGGACAACTCTGTCCGTGACTCCCTTGTCCGCTCCACACTCCCCTCCAGCTCCACCACA
>NC_063335.1:174403-191574 GCF_021869965.1 Rhincodon typus
GGGAGCAGATTTAGGACTGAACTGAGAAGGAATTTCTTCACCCAGAGGGTTGTTAATCTGTGGAATTCCTTGCCCAGTGAAGTAGTTGACACTACTTCAGTAAATGTTTTTAAAAAAAAGGTAGATTTTTTTCGAACAATAAAGGAATTAAGGGATACGGTGAGAATGCGGGTAAGTGGATCTGAGTCCACGAAAGGATCAGCCATGATCTTATTGAATGGCAGAGCAGGCTCAAAGGGCCAGACAGCCTACTCCTGCTCCTAGTTCTTATGTTCTTATGTTCTTATGTTCTGAAGAAGGGCCTGCTGTGTTCCTTCAGCTGCACACTGTGTTATCTCAGACTCCAACATCGACAGTTCTTACTATCCCTGTATTTCTAACATTGTTGCTCATTGTCATCCAGCTGGGTGGGACTGGTCTCACCTGATTCCATTTTTAGCAATCTAATCATTACTAGAGAATCACTTGCAATGGTCTCTTTCTCCCAAAGATCTGTCCTTAGTCCCCTCCTGTCTCTCATCAACATGTTCCCCCATCTAACAGATTTCAAAACCACAGTGTTATTTAACACATGTAAGTTGACAATATTCAGCTCTACCTCATCACTACCTCTCTTGATTCCTCAATTGTTGATGAATTATTATACTGCTTGCCTGACATATGCAGCACTGAATGAGTAGAATTTTTTTCTATCCAAATAACAAAAAAGCTGAAGTCATTGTCTTTAGATCCAGCCACAAACTCCATTCCCTTGTCACTGACTCCATCCTTCTCCCTGGCAACTCTCTGAGCCTGAAACAATCTGCTCACAACCTTGGTGTCATACTTGACCCTGAGATGACTTATCCCTGTCATCACTAAACCACCAACTTCCATCTTGAGGACATCACCTGACTTCAATCCTACCACAATACATGTGCTGCTGCAACTATCATTTATACCTTTACTATTTCTAGATTTGAATATTCCAACTCATCTGGTTTCCCACAATCTATAGTCTATAAACTTGAGGTCATTCAAACTTCACAACCTGGGGCTAACTCATGTCAAGTCCTGTTCACCTATCATTTTTTTTGTGCTCACTGCTTTACAAAGCTTCTGGTCAAACAGGGCCTTTTTCATATTAATTCATGGGATATGGCCGTCACTGGGTCAGTCAGCATTTATTTTCCATTTCTAATTGCTCAGAAGGTAATTAAGAATCAACCACATTGTTGTGAGTCTGGAGTGACATGTAGGCCAGGCCAAGTGAGGATGAAAGCTTCCCTAACTCAAGGGCATTAGTGAACCAGATGCATTTTTACAACCATCGACAATGTTGTCATTGGGATAGTTTTTCATTTCAGATTTTTACCTCAAACATCAAATTCTCATTTCAATGTCCCTCTGGTATCTCATTCCTTCACACTGCTGTAATTTCCCCATATCTTACAACCTGTTAAGATTTCTGCACTCCTCCAGTTCTGGTCTGATAAGCATTTGTCAATTTTAATTGCTGTACACTTACTGACTGTGGCTTCAAGTGCTGAGTCCTCACTGAACCACTCCATCAATCCACTTTCTTCTTTTAAAACACTCCTTAAAACCTAAGTCTTTGACCAAACTTTTAGTCATCTGACTTAATGGCTTCTTATGTAGCTCAATGGCAAATTTTGTTTGATATCACTTCTGTGAAACATCTTGGGATGTTTTCCTAAGTTAAAGGCACTTTCTAAACGTAAGTTGTTTTTATTGATATGACATAAACGCCTCAATGGTTGGTAATTTCCTTTGCATCCAGTGAATAGCAAACACTGGGGTTACCTATCATTACTGTGACTAACATATCAGAACAGATTTGTGTGATGAGATTTGAATGAAAAGCTTGATAATAACAACTTGAAATTATATATTAATAAGGGGGAGAGAGATGTGGAGATGTTTAGGGAGACAATTGCAGAAATTAGGGCCTAGGCAGCTCAAGGCATGACTGCCCTGGTGCAGTTGAAATCAGGAATGTTCAAATTGGTTTTAGAGGTGCAGTGGAGGTTACAGAGATGGTTATTAATATTGTAACTGCAACGGTGCCTTAGAACTGTCAAAAAGTGTCAGACAATAATTGCCTGAGCAGATCTCTGCCACGTTTTGCTATTGTTACTCTATAGCCTGCCTGCCCCTCACACTCTTGATCAAGTTACTTCCTCGGAAAGTCAATGCAAATCTGTGTAAAGGAGATAAAGACTTGCTTTTCTATAGCATTGTTCACATCTACAGGATGTCCTACAGTGTTTTACAACAAGAGGAACAGTCCATGTTTAAATGCAACAAGATCTGGACACTATCCAGGCTTCGACTAACAAGTAGCAAGTAGCATTCATGCCACACAAATGCCAGGCAATGACCATCTCCAATAAGAGATAATCTCATTACCACCCCTTTACATTCAATTGTGTTACCATCATGGAATTGCCCCACTCCCTACATCCTCGGGGTTACCATTGACCAGAAACCAACTGGTCTCGCCACATAAGCACAGTGGCTACAAGTGAAGGTCAGCAGCTGAGAATACTGCAGCAAGTAACTCACCTCCTGATCCCCCAAAGCCTGACCACCACCTACAAGGCACAAGTCGGGAGTGTGATGGAATACTCCCCACTTGCCTGGATGAGTGCAGCCCCAAGAACACTCGAAGCTTGACACCATCCAGGACAAAGCAGCTCGCTTGATTGGCACTACATCCACAAGTATCCACTCCCTCCACCACCAACGCTCAATAGCAGCAGTGTGTACTATCTACAAGATGCACTGCAGAAATTAACCAAAGATCCTTAGACAGTACCTTCCAAACCCATGACCACTTCCACCTAGAAGGACAAGGGCGGCAGGGAACATCACCACCTTCAAGTACCCCTCCAAGCCACTCACTGTCCTTACTTGGAAATATACCACTGTTTTTTCACTGTCACTGGGTCAAAATTCTGGAATTTCCTCCCTTAGGGCATTGTGGGTCAACCTACAGCTCATGGACTTCAGCGATTCATGAAGGCAGCTCACCACCACCTTTTCTAAAGCAAATAGGGAGGGACAATAAATGTTGACCAGACAGCGGTGTCCACGTCCCATGAGTGAATAAATTTTAAAAAGTACTTTTTGAAGTGTAGCCACCAGGTAGGCTTTGTGTGTGAGTGATTACTCGAAAACTTCAGCAATCAGACGTATGATGTCATTGTAAGAAGCTGCCATTTAATATCTCAATTCAAAAGACAGGAATTCTGACAATGTAGCACTCCTTCAGTACTGCATAGGGATTAATGCTTTGTGACTATAGATTCAAAGGCTGCCATGGCTGGTAACGGAATTTCAATTAAATTTATAAATCTTGAATTGAATGTTAATCTCAGTAGTGGAGCCATGAAACTATCAGCAATTACTGTTAAAAAAAAAACACTATCTGACGTTGCCACGTCCTTTTAGAAAAGGAAAACCGCCATCCTCACCTGGTCTGGCCTACATGTAACTCCAGACCCACAGTAACTTGGTTCATTGTTAACCACTGCTTAGAAATTACTCACAAACCATTCAACTGTATCGAACTGCTGCAGGTATCAATGCTATTGTTGTGGATCAGCAGTATTTTAAGAAGGTGGCTGACTGGCAACTTCTTACATTGGTATAAGATGCTGTCATTGCTAGTGGCACCCACTTTCCATGAAAGAATTAAAAAAAACAATTCTGTGGCACTTTTTTGGAGTGGGATTTGATAAAACAAAAACCTCTGACTTAGAGGCAAGAACATTCCCTACAGAACTAGTCAGAATCTCACAACGTAGCATGCAGAAAGTATTAAAAACACATGCAAGGTATTATTTCATTGTAAGGAAGTTTAAAATGTGTGTAAAATTGTACGCTTGTGTTAGTCTTTAGCGTCTCTCTCATGGCTCATCTGTACTTCTCTGTCAGCCAAGAGTGGGAGTGCACTTGGTCGCAAGTCTCTGTGACACTTAGGCACCAAGGTAAGGCTCTGCTCCATCTTGTATAAAGTGTCAGTGAATGTTTTCAGGCCCTTTATCTGCACCAACATACACTCAGTGGCTTCCTGCATCCAATTCTTTATGCAGATGGCCTCTCTTTCCTTCGAGGTGGGCATCAGCATTGTCTAAGACAACATGGCTCATGTGAAGGACAGATTTATCCATTCTCTCCTCAAAAGTATGCACTGCCTCTGAGTTGTGCTTTGTCACCTACATGCTCCTTTTCTGCCCAATGCTCGATCTGTCATCATGCAATTTCAAAAAAACAGGTTAATTTTCTTACCAGGGCCCTGCACACTTTAATGACGAGGAGGATGATGCTGCTGGTGTGTTTCAGTTCACTGAAGGATTCCAAGTTGCTGCAGCAATATGCATTTTTTACGTGTGTATTGTAGTGTGGAGCTGTGGATAGGAATGGTGGACACTCCAATTTTCTTGTCTTCACACTTAACCTGTTTCGCTGGACTATTAATATGCTTAGCTTGGCTATCAAGTTCTGGGATAGGTCTCAAACCGAGAGCTTTTCGTGAGTCTGCTATCCACTGTGCCACTCCTTAATATTTTGGCTCCAAGGGGATATTATCCAATTTGAATCATTTGAACAGTAGGATTGCTAATGGACTCATTGACTCTTTCAACTACAACCAGTATAGCAACCAGTGTCCCTGAGCTATTATTACAAAATCCACCCTGGAGTTTTGACTTGGCTGAGTTGGTAAGTTTAGTGTTTATCGCCCAAAATTGTCCCAAATCAACAAGCATAAGTTACACTTTTTACACTATTTTTAAAAATCTGTATTGAAAGCTGACTCTGCCCACAAAACTAACTGCACCTTAAATTAAATTAATTACCAAAACAAAATTTCACTACAGTGCACTCATTTACAACATTTCAAAGAGGCTTTTAAAATTAAACTTCCTTTTTTAAGTGCAATGAATAGGCATATTTTAAAATCTTTTGAATACTAACATGTAAGTTTACAAAAAAACTGATAGTGTACACTAACAACACCAGTAAATGGTCTATATAGTTCTGGTCAACAATTTAAAATTGGGTTACTCACAGGTGGTGAACTAGAGATATTGAATTTAAAAATACTTATTTTTGTGATTAAATCCATTATCAGCTGCACAATTAAACCTGCAGTATACAAACATACGAAATGCACTTTTTAAAAAATAGAACATCATACACACTGCTTTATTGTGCAGGTTAAATGAAAATTTTACATTTGGTGACACACAAATGAAATTGAGTGGAAACATGTCTTCACATTGGAAGACACCAGCAGCATACCAGAACTTCAGGGAGCTGTGGGTAGAGGTGCATTTAGTGGCCATCACTAAGGACAAGGAGCTGGGAAGCTGAAAGGCCTGAAGGTGGATGAATCACCCTGACTGGATGGACTACACCCCAGGGTTCTGAAGGAGATAGCTGAGTAGATTGTGGAGTCAATGGTGATGATCTTCCAGGAATCGCTGGAGTCAGAGAAGGTCCAGACAATTGGAAATGAACAATGTAACACCCCTGTTTAAAAGGGAGGGAGGCAGAAGACAGGAAATTATAGGCCAGTTAACCTGACCTCAGTTGTTGGTAAGATTTTAGAGTGCATTATTAGTGATAAGATTGCAAAGTACTTGATAAAGTAGGGCTGAGTTAGCATAGCTTTGTCAAGGGGAAGTTATGCCTGACAAATCTGTTTGAATTCTTTGAGGAGGTAAGAGCAAGTTAGACAAAGGAGAGGCAGCGGACGTGATCTATTTGGATTTCCAGAAGTCTTTTGGCAAGGTGGCGCACAGGAGGCTGCTAATTATAGCCCATAGTGCCAGGGGCTAACTAGCAGAAGGCAGAGACTGAGGATAAAGTGTTCTTTTTTAGGATGGCAGCCAGTGAATAGTACAGTTCCATAGGGATCAGTGTTGGGACCACAACTATTCATGTTATATATTATTGGATCTGGACAAGGGAACTGAGGGCATTGTTGCCAAGTTTGTTGACACAAAGATAGGTGGAGGGACAGGCAGTATTGAGGGGTGCTGCAGAGTGACTTGAACAGGCTAGGAGAATGGGCATAGAAGTGGTAAGTGGAATACAATGTGGGTAAGTATGAAGATGTGCACTTTGGCAGGAAAAACAAAGGCATTGACTATGTTCGAAATGGGGAAAGGCTTTGGAAAGGCTTTGGAAATCTAAAGCACAAAGGACTTGGGAGTGCTAGTTCAGGAATCTCTTAAGGTTAACATACATATTCAGTTGGCAGTTCAGGAGGCAAAAGTAATGTCAGCATTCACTTTGAAAGGGATGTACTGCTGAGGCTGTATAAGGATGTGGTCAGACCACATTTGGAATATTGTGAGCAGTTTTGGGTCCTATATCAAAGGAAGGATGTGTTGGCTTTGGAGGAGGTCCAGTGGACGTTCACAAGAATGATCCCAGGGATGAGGGGCTTGGTATATGAAGAATGGTTGAGGGCTCTGGGTGTGTATTCGATGAAGTTTAGAAGGATGGGGGGATCTCATTGAAATTTACAGAATACTGAGAGGCCTGGATAGAGTGGACATGGAGAAGTTTCCATTAATACAAGAGGCTAGGACCTGGAGGCACAGCCTCAGAGAAGGGACAACCTTTTTGAACTGAGATGAGGAGGAATTCCTTCAGCCAGAGATTGATTGATTAATTGATTGATTAATTTATTATCAAGTGCGCCGAAGTCCAGTGAAAAGCTTTGCTTACGAGCAGTACAGGCAGATCATAGTAAGCAAGCATGTATAGATCAAAAAGACTTGGACAGAAGCATACAGGTTACATTGCATAGGGCGTGCAGTAGGTGAGATCAACATTAGCAAGATCAGCATTATTTGAGGCTAGAGAGTCCATTCATCAGTCTAATGACAGCTGGGAAGAAGCTGTTCCTGAACCTGCTGGTTAGTGTGCACAGGCTTCTGTATCTTCTGCCTGACAGAAGAGGTTGTAGGAGATCATTACCAGGGTGCGATGGGTCTTTAATGATGCTGGCTGCCTTTCTGCAGCAGTGGGCCTGTAGATAGAGTCCACGGATGGAAGGTTGGTTTCCGTGATGGTTTGAATGTGCACACCACCTTCTGTAGTTTCTTACAGTCCTGGACAGAGCAGTTGCCATACCAGGCTGCTACGAACACAAACAATATGCTTTCAGCTGTGCATCTGTAAAAGTTGGTGAGGGATCTTATGGACATGCCAAATTTCCTGAGTTGCCTGATGAAGAGGAGGTGTTGTTGTACCTTCTTGCCCATTGCATCTACATTGGAAGTCCAGGACAGATGAATCTATGGAACTCATTGCTATAGAAGGCTGTGAAGGACAAGTCATTGAGTGTATTTAAGACAGAGATAGATGGGTTCTTGATTAGTAAGGGGATCAAAGTTTATGGGGAGAAGGCAGGAGAATGGTCTTGAAAAATCCATCAGCCCTGCTCAAATGCAGAGCTGCTCCTATATCTCATGTTACTACGGTCTTACAGTCTATCAGACTTGCTGAGTTTCTCCAGCATTTTCTGTTTTTGTTCTAAGTTTATACATATTTCTTCGTAGCTAGTTATATTATTTTGAAAGTTTATCTGAAACAAAAGATGATATTCTCACAAGAGCCTAACAAACTCAATTACTACTTTAGCTACATGTTGTTAATACTAAGAACAACATGGAAGCACTACACGCTTTCTGATGAACACATGCAGAACTCTTAGGACACACCCAACTCTGATAAGTTCCACCCATCAAGTTATAAAGGACTGTTCCTGGAAGAAGCTAATCATGTGATATCAGTTAATCTTTTAAAATATTAACCATTCTATAAAATATCTCCCCATCCCCAGGTGTTTTTTTTTCCATTGATTGCATTGTTGTATCCAATTATGATAAATAAATAAAGTAGGTTTGTCACTATCCCATCTCCAACCCTTTGATGATCTTAAAGTGGTTTCTGATGTAACTCTTACCACAATGGGAATTATTAGAGTTAGGGTTAGGACCAAGGTTAGTTAATAAATGATTTCCAAAGTAGAATCGGATCTAATGGTGTACATACATTCCTGAGGGTTACAAGCACGGGTTAAGCATGAGTGGTTTGTTTTATGTAGGCAAAAGGAATTTGTAACTTTTTTCAAAAAAAATCAAGGATCATTGAATGTTGCAAATCTCTGCTGGATTAGATGCAACCTGCCTGGTCTAAGAATTAAGACTGATGGTGATAGAAATTGGGGTCCCCTTTAAAACTGAGTTCTTTCAGTATTAGATTTCCTGTGTATCATGGGACCTCATTTAACTGCATTCCAATCAAAACTAGCTTTTTCCAAATGTAAACAAAAGATTTATCGGGCAGAGTTATTTACATAGACTTTTGGGGACTAAGAAGTTTTAGTTCCTGGAAAGGATGAAAACTAACTTTCAAATGGAAGTGGGGAAGGGGTCAAAGATCATCCGACACCATGAGTAGGTGCCCCATGGTCTTTGTCCAAAACGATTCAGACGGTTGATTGACACAGTGCAAGATACTAGCCCCATGAAATAGGGTATATCAACAAGTGGTCAGAGGTAAAGGGGTTTCCTTGTCAGGCAACACCTGTAGACAGCAGTCCTCATCAGTGAGCTGTCTTCTCAGGTGGAAGATGGACCAGAATGAAAGAGGAAGATCTAGGGAAGAACACTTCAGGATGCTGCTTTCATAACTTTAGTGAGATCAACATGTTCTATGCCAACTGCCTATTTCCTTCTGGTATCAGTGAATCATCCTCATTATCATAGTTGTATACTTCCTTTTTCCAATTAATTAATGTATCATATCTAATCTACTGCTTCTTTACAAACTCAATAAAACATCTGCAACTTGTGTACAAGTGGTCAACTGCCTATATTAGGTAACAGTGATCACTAACCCCCAAAAATCAACAACGATAAACTTTTTCACGTATCTCCATGCCAGTTATAGCTCAACGAGTCAGCATCCGCTTCTCATTATGTATCAAATGGTGTTTCTTTTTTAAAATCTATTTCTCATACACTAATTCCGATGAGTGCAAGACAAAATGTTTCAACTTCTAATCTCTATTTAGCAATGTTTAAGCTTTGTTGTTTTGATCTCAGATCAGACCTTCAATTTTTTGATGTATTATGTTTTGTTGATAAACTGTAAGATCCAGGGGAACTTACTAAGAGAATAAAGCCACAGAAGACCACAGTTTTGATCAAACAGCAATGAACCTTAGTGTAAAAAAGTTGAACAAGAGTAGAATATACCTATACAAATAAATTTCTTTTACCAGAAATTTCCCAATGTATGTTATGCATATTAGTGCATCTGGTGTTCTATGTAAAGACATAGCTGGTATTGCTTCCAATCACCATGAAAGCTGTGGCTTCCATTTCTCATTCACTGTACCTGGTATTGGAAGTGGACTCAACACCATAACACAGGATACCTGCTGCCAAGGTAATGGGGTAGAAAACTGCTGATGTCGAAGGCTGAGATGTGTCAGACTGCATTCTTCTCCAGGTGCCCTGTGACAATTCGTGTAAGCTGGAGCTTCCTGGACTTGAAATAAATTCATCTCTTTGCTCCTTTTATTTTCTTGCAGTTTGGTGACTACAGGAGAGAATGCACTGTCCTTAGTAGGCAAGTAAAAATTCTTTCTGTGTGAGTTTCTCAGTAGTATTTAGGACATGCCTTGGATTTGCAGTTGAATGCAGCAATACCACAAACTCCTCTTGGTGGTCTAAACATCGTACGTTCAGGAGTGTGTCAACACTGTCTTTTCTTTTAATTCATTTACAGGCATGAAGTTGTTGGCTACACCAGCATTTATTGCCCTTCCTTAAGCATAATGACCAAATCTCTACCCTTGTAGATTTGAGCGGCAGGAGTGGTGAGAGCGCGAGCCAGGGGGCAGCCGGGAAGGTAAGGTTTTCTTTATAAAAAATTACCTCGTGAGTCAGTGGCCTTCTTGTTTTGAGTGGCAGGAGTGGTGAGAGCGCGAGCCGGGAAGTGAACTAATATATTCGGGCATTGGCTAAACCTGAAACACTACACATGTAGTGTCTCCCACCCATCCTCCTCGTCTAACCAAAAGAAAGACTGTGAGGAGGGTCAGTAAGGTAAGGTAAGTTTTCTTTTCCTTTATTCTTTTGGCAATCTAGAGTAGAGGGAATTTTTTTTCCTTTTTTTGCTTTTTCTTTGGCGGGAAGCTGTTGGAGGGAAGAAAGTATCAACAAATTTAATTAACTCATTATAATAAATTATATAAATTAATAAAGTAATTAACTAAGTAGAAATGGCTGGACAGGTGATGTGTTGTAGCTGTATGATGTGGGAGCTGGCTGATCCCATTGCGAACTGTAGTGACCACATCTGCAGCAAGTGTTGGTTGCTCGAGGAACTTCGGCTCAGAGCTGATGAGCTGGAATCGGAGCTTCAAACACTACGGCACATCTGGGAGGGGGAGAAGTACCTGGATGATTTGTTTCGGGAGGCAGTCACACCTGGCAGATTAAGTAATTCAAATTTGGTCAGTGGCCAGGGACAGCAGGGTGTGACTGTAAGCGAGGCAGGTAGAGGGATCCTGCAGTCAGGGACTGAGGAGCCTCAGCTCTTGACCTTGTCCAACAGGTACGAGGTACTTGCTCCCCGTGTCGATGAGGAAAAGGGCTGCAGGGAGGATAATCCAACTGACCACTGCACCGTGGTACAGGAAGCCATTCAAGAGAGGGGAGCAAAAAGACAGGTGGTAGTTGTAGGGGATTCTATAATTAGGGGAATAGATAGTATCCTTTGTAAGCAGAATCGAGAGTCCTGCATGGTGTGTTGCCTGCCTGGTGCCAGTGTAAGGGATATCTCTGACCGGCTTGAAAGAATACTGGAGCGGGAGGGGGAGGATGCAATTGTTGTGGTCCATGCCGGAACAAACAATACAGGCAAGACAAGGAAAGAGGACCTGTTCAGAGATTATCAGGAGCTAGGAACCAAATTAAAGAACAAGTCCTCAAGGGTTATAATCTCCGGATTACTGCCTGAGCCATGTGCTAATTGGCATAGGGACATGAGAATAAGGGAAGTAGACACGTGGCTAAAAGAGTGATGCGAGAAAGAGGGGTTCCTTTTCATGGGGCACTGGCATCACTATTGGAACAGGAGGGATCTGTACAGTTGGGACGGTATCCACCTGAATTGAGCTGGGACCAATGTTCGAGCGAAAAGGGTAAATAGGCAGGTCAACAGGACTTTAAACCAGAAAGTCGGGGGGTGGGGGGGAGGAGGAGGAGGGAACGGTGAACCTTGCCCAGTGGGAAACAAAGCAGCAGGTTAACACCTGTAGTGGTGGATCCAACTACGTGGAAAAATATTAAAGAAATGACAGGGAAGGAGAACTCTGGAGAGGTTATTAAAGTCTGCAGCACAGACACAAATAGTCAGAGTGTTTGGAAATGGCTAGCAATCAAACACTGGAAAAATGAATGAAAATGAGAAGTGGGAGGGTTTTAATACAGGACTGAAGGTGTTATATCTGAATGTACACAGTATAAGGAATAAAGTAAATGAGCTTGTGGCGCAGATCGAAACTGGCAGGTACGACGTGGTCGGCATCACGGACGTGGCTGCAAGGGGATCAGGATTGGGAACTGAATATCCAAGGATATACATCCTATCAAAAAGGTAGGCAGGTGGGCCAAGGGGTGGGGTTGCCTTATTAATGAGAAATGAAATTAAATCAATAGAAAGAAACTAAGTAGGGTCAGATGGTGTCGAATCTGTGTGGGTAGAATTGAGGAACTGCAAAGGTGAAAAAACACCATAGTTGGGGTTGTGTACAGGTCTTCAAATTGTAGTCAGGAGCTGGGGCGCAGGATGCAGCAAGAGATAGAAAAGGTGTGTAAGAAAGGCAAAATCACAGTGATCATGGGGGGATTTCAATATGCAGGTGGACTGGGAAAATCATGTTGGAAGTGGATTGCAAGAAAAGGAGTTTGTGGAATGTCTATGAGATGGCTTTTTGGAGCAGCTTGTGGTGGAGCCCACAAGGGAACAGGCAATACTGGATTTGGTGATGTGCAATGAGGCAGACTTGATAAGGGAGTTTAAGGTAAAGGAACCCTTAGGAGGTAGTGATCATAAGATGATAGAATTTACTCCGCAATTTGACAGGGAGAAGATAGAATCAGAGGTAACGGTCTTACAGCTGAATAAAGGTGACTGCAGAGGTATGAGGGAGGAGCTAGGCAGAATTGACTGGAGGAGGAGCATGGCAGGAAAGACAGTGGAACAGCAATGGCAGGAGTTTCTGGGAGTAATTCAGCAGACGCAGCAAAAATTCATCCCTAGGAAAAAGAAGCATGGTAGAGAGAGGATGAGGCAACCACGGTTGACGAAAGAAGTCGGGATAGCATGAAAGCAAAAGAGAAAGCATATAATGTGGCGAAGGGCAGTGGGAAACCAGAGGACTAGGAAGCTTACAAAGATCAACAGAGGGCAACAAAAAAAGAAATAAGGAAAGAGAAGATTAAATATGAGGGTAAGCTAGCCAGTAATATAAATGAAGACTGTAAGAGTTTCTTTACATATATAAAGGGCAAAAGAGAGGCAAAAGTGGACATTGGACCACTGGAAAATGACGGTGGAGAGATAGTAGTGGGGAACAAGGAAGTGGCTGAGGAACTGAATTACTTCGCATCAGTCTTCACGGTGGAAGACACGAGTAATATCCCAAAAATTCAAGAGAGACAGAGGGCAGAACTGAGTATGGTGGCCATCACCAAGGAAAAGGTGCTAGTAAAACTGATTGGCCTGAAGGTGGACAATTCCACTGGACCAGATGGACTACATTCCAGAGTCCTAAAGGAGATAGCTGAAGAGATAGTGGAAGTGTTAGCAGTGATCTTTCAGGAATTGCTAGAGTCAGGGAGGGTCCCAGAGGACTGGAAAATCATTAACGTGACACCCCTGTTTAAAAAGGGAGTGAGGCAAAAGGTGGAAAATCATAGGCCAATTAGCCTAACCTTGGTCGTGGGTAAGATTTTGGAATCCATTGTAAAGGATGAAATTTCTGAATATTTGGAAATGTATAGTAAAATAGATCAAAGTCAGCATGGTTTCATCAAGGGGAGGTCATGCCTGACAAATCTGCTAGAATTCTTTGAGGAAGTAACGAACAGAGTAGACCAAGGAGAGCCAATGGATGTTATCTACCTGGACTTCAAGAAGGCCTTTGATAAGGTGTCACACAGGAGGCTGCTGAGTAAGATAAAGACCCATGGTGTTAGAGGCAAGGTGCTAGCATGGATAGAAGATTGGCTGTCTGGCAGAAAGCAGAGAGTGGGGATAAAGGGGTCTTTCTCAGTATGGCAGCTGGTGATGAGTGGTGTTCCGCAAGGGTCAGTGCTGTGACCACAACTTTTCACTTTGTACATTAATGATCTAGATGAGGGAACTGAGGGCATTCTGGCTAAGTTTGCAGACAATACAATAATAGGCGGAGGGACAGGTAGTATTGAAGAGGTGGCAAAGCTGCAGAAGGATTTGGACAGGTTAGCAGAGTGGGCAAAGAAGTGGCAGATGGAGTGCAATGTGGGAAAGTGTGAGGTCATGCACTTTGGTAAGAAGAATAAAAGCATGGACTATTTTCTAAATGGGGAGAAAATTCAGAAGTCTGAAGTACAAAGGGACTTGAAAGTTCTAATCCAGGATTCTCTCAAGGTAAACTTGCAGGTTGAGTTAGTAGTCAGGAAGGCAAATGCAATGTTGGCATTTATTTTGAGAGGACTTGAATATAAAAGCAGGGATGTACTACTGAGTCTTTATAAGGCTCTGGTCAGGCCACATTTGGAGTATGGTGTGCAGTTTTGGGTCCCATATCTCAGGAAGGGTGTACTGGCCCTGGAGCGGGTTCAGAGGAGATTCACAAGAATGGTCCCAGGAATGGAAAGCTTAACATATGAGAAACGTTTGAGGACTCTGGGACTATACTCATTGGAGCTTAGAAGGATGAGGGGGAATCTAATTGAAATTTACAGAATACTGAATGGCCTGGGCAAAGTGGATGTTGGGAAGATGCTTCCATTGGTAGGAGAGACTAGGACCCGAGGGCACGGCCTTAGAGTAAAGGGAAGACCTTTTAGAACAGAGATAAGGAGAAACTTCTTCAGCCAGAGAGTGGTGAATCTATGGAATTCACTGCCACAGAAGGCCGTGGAGGCCAGGTCATTGAATACATTTAAGATTGAGATGGATAGGTTATTGCTTATCAAGGGGATCAAGGGAGAAAGCAGGAGAATGGGGTTGAACATAAAACATAGAACGTAGAACATAGAACATTACAGCGCAGTACAGGCCCTTCGGCCCTCGATGTTGCGCTGACCTGTGAAACCATTCCGAAGCCCATCAAACATACACTATTCCATTATCATCCATTTGTTTATCCAATGACCATTTAAATGCCCTTAAAGTTGGCGAGTCTACTACTGTTGCAGGCAGGGCATTCCACGCCCTTACTACTCTCTGAGTAAAGAACCTACCTCTGACATCTGTCCTATATCTATCACCCCTCAATTTAAAGCTATGTCCCCTCGTGCTAGCAATCACCATCCGAGGAAAAAGACTTTCACTGTCCACCCTATTTAATCCTCCGATCATCTTGTATGTCTCTATTAAGTCACCTCTTAACCTTCTTCTCTCTAATGAAAACAGCCTCAAGTCCCTCAGCCTTTCCTCATAAGACCTTCCCTCCACACCAGGTAACATCCTGGTAAATCTCCTCTGCACCCTTTCCAATGTTTCCACATCCTTCTTATAATGCGGTGACCAGAACTGTACGCAATACTCCAAGTGCGGCCGCACCAGAGTTTTGTACAGCTGCAACATGACCTCATGGCTCCGAAATTCAATCCCTCTACCAATAAAACCTAATACACCGTACGCCTTCTTAACAACCCTATCAACCTGGGTGGCAACTTTCAATGATCTATGCACATTTGCCACCTCTCAGCCCAGCTCTGCAGCTTATCTATGTCCCTCTGTAACCTGCAACATCCTTCCACACTATCCACAACTCCACCGACTTTAGTGTCATCTGCAAATTTACTAACCCATCCTTCTACGCCCTCATCCAGGTCATTTATAAAAATGACAAACAGCAGTGGCCCCGAAGTAGATCCTTGAGGTACACCACTCGTAACTGAACTCCAGGATGAACATTTCCCATCAACCACCACCCTCTGTCTTCTTACAGCTAGCTAATTTCTGATCCAAACCGCGAAATCACCCTCAATCCCATGCCTCCGTATTTTCTGCAATAGCCTACTGTGGGGAACCTTATCAAACGCTTTACTGAAATCCATATACACCACATCAACCGCTTTACCCTCATCCACCTGTTTGGTCACCTTCTCAAAGAACTCAATAAGGTTTGTGAGGCACGACCTACCCTTCACAAAACCGTGTTGACTATCCCTAATCAAATTATTCCTTTCTAGATGATTATAAATCCTATCTCTTATATTCCTTTCCAACACTTTACCCACAACCGAAGTAAGGCTCACTGGTCTATAATTACCAGGGTTGTCTCTACTCCCCTTCTTGAACAAGGGGACAACATTTGCTAGTCTCCAGTCTTCTGGCATTATTCCTGAAGACAATGACGACATAAAGATCAAAGCCAAAGGCTCTGCAATCTCCTCTCTAGCTTCCCAGAGAATCCTAGGATAAATCCCATCCGGCCCAGGGGACTTATCTATTTTCACACCTTCCAGAATTGCTAACACCTCCTCCTTATGAACCTCAATCCCGTCTCGTCTAATAGACTGTATCTCAGTATTCTCCTTGACTACATTGTCTTTTTCCTGTGTGAATACTGACGAAAAATGTTCATTTAGCACCTCTCCTATCTGTTCGGACTCCACGCACAACTTCCCACTACTGTCCTTGACCGGCCCCGATCTTACTGTAGTCATTCTTTTATTCCTGACATACCTATAGAAAGCTTTAGGGTTTTCCTTGATCCGACCTGCTAAAGACTTCTCATGTCCCCTCCTGGCTCTTCTTAGCTCTCTCTTTAGGTCCTTCCTGGCTAACTTGTAACTCTCAAGCACCCTAACTGAGCCTTCATGCCTCATCTCTACATTAGCCTCATTCTTCCTCTTGACAAGAGATTCAACTTCTTTAGTAAACCACGGTTCCCTCGCTCGACCACTTCCTCCCTGCCTGACAGGTACATATTTATCAAGGACACGCAGTAGCTGTTCCTTGAACAAGCTCCACATTTCAACTGTGCCCAGCCCCAGCAGTTTCCTTCTCCATCCTATACATCCTAAATCTTGCCTAATCGCCTCAATGTGGATTTCACAAGCTTCAAAATCTCCCCTCCCCCTACTGCATCCCAAAACCAGCCCAGCTCGTCCCCGCTTCCCTAACCCGTTCTTCCTCCCACCTATCCCCTCCTCCCACCTCAAGCCGCACCCGCATCTCCTCCCTACTAACCTCATCCCACCCCCTTGGCCTGTCCGTCCTCCCTGGACTGACCTATCCCCTCCCTAACTCCCCACCTACACTCACCTTTACTGGCTCCATCCCCGCCTCTTCGACCTGTCTGTTTCCTCTCCACCTATCTTCTCCTCTATCCATCTTCTATCCGCCTCCCCATCTCTCCCTATTTGTTTCAGAACCCCCTTCCCCTCCCCCATTTCTGATGAAGGGTCTAAGCCCAAAACGTCAGCCTTCCTGCTCCTATGATGCTGCTTGGCCTGCTGTGTTCATCCAGCTCTGCACCTTGTTGTCTCGTTTAATCGCCTCATAATTGCCTTTCCCCCAGCTATAACTCTTGCCCTGCAGTATATACCATTCCCTTTCCATCGCTAAAGTAAACGTAACCGAATTGTGGTCACTATCACCAAAGTGCTCACCTACCTCCAAATCTAACACCTGGCCTGGTTCATTACCCAGTACCAAATCCAATGTGGCCTCGCCTCTTGTTGGCGTATCTACATACTGTGTCAGGAAACCCTCCTGCACACATTGGACAAAAACTGACCCATCTAAAGTACTCAAACTATAGCGTTTCCAGTCAATATTTGGAAAGTTAAAGTCCCCCATAACAACTACCCTGTTACTTTCGCTCCTATCCAGAATCATCTTTGCAATCT